>NW_027520749.1:0-346855 GCF_051991255.1 Vanacampus margaritifer | reverse complement strand
ATGAACCTGGGAAGGAAAGAGCTGTCAGGATGGCTGAGCGGTCTAAGTCGCTGCGCTCGGGTCGCAGTCCCCACTGGAGGCGCGGGTTCGAATCCCAGAGATTCCCCCATAGGAATGAATGGTCGAAATGCCCCATTGAAATGAATAGGGGGCTACCAGGTGTCAAAGTCCCCCAATGAACCTTGGAAGGAAAGAGCTGTCAGGATGGCTGAGCGGTCTAAGTCGCTGCGCTCGGGTCGCAGTCCCCACTGGAGGCGCGGGTTCGAATCCCAGAGATTCCCCCATAGGAATGAATGGTCGAAATGCCCAATTGAAATGAATGGCGGGCTACCAGGTGTCAAAGTCCCCCAATGAACCTGGGAAGGAAAGAGCTGTCAGGATGGCTGAGCGGTCTAAGTCGCTGCGCTCGGGTCTTAGTCCCCACTGGAGGCGCGGGTTCGAATCCCAGAGATTCCCCCATAGGAATGAATGGTCGAAATGCCCCATTGAAATGAATGGCGGGATTCCAGGTGTCAAAGTCCACCATTGAACCTGGGAAGGAAAGAGCTGTCAGGATGGCAGAGCGGTCTAAGTCGCTGCGCTCGGGTCGCAGTCCCCACTGGAGGCGCAGGTTCGAATCCCAGAGATTCCCCCATAGGAATGAATGGTCGAAATGCCCAATTGAAATGAATGGCGGGCTACCAGGTGTCAAAGTCCCCCAATGAACCTGGGAAGGAAAGAGCTGTCAGGATGGCTGAGCGGTCTAAGTCGCTGCGCTCGGGTCGCAGTCCCCACTGGAGGCGCGGGTTCGAATCCCAGAGATTCCCCCATTGGAATGAATGGTCGAAATGCCCCATTGAAATGAATGGCGGGATTCCAGGTGTCAAAGTCCACCATTGAACCTGGGAAGGAAAGAGCTGTCAGGATGGCCGAGCGGTCTAAGTCGCTGCGCTCGGGTCGCAGTCCCCACTGGAGGCGCGGGTTCGAATCCCAGAGATTCCCCCATAGGAATGAATGGTCGAAATGCCCAATTGAAATGAATGGCGGGCTACCAGGTGTCAAAGTCCCCCAATGAACCTGGGAAGGAAAGAGCTGTCAGGATGGCTGAGCGGTCTAAGTCGCTGCGCTCGGGTCGCAGTCCCCACTGGAGGCGCGGGTTCGAATCCCAGAGATTCCCCCATTGGAATGAATGGTCGAAATGCCCAATTGAAAGGAATGGCGGGCTACCAGGTGTCAAAGTCCCCCAATGAACCTGGGAAGGAAAGAGCTGTCAGGATGGCCGAGCGGTCTAAGTCGCTGCGCTCGGGTCGCAGTCCCCACTGGAGGCGCGGGTTCGAATCCCAGAGATTCCCCCATAGGAATGAATGGTCGAAATGCCCAATTGAAATGAATGGCGGGCTACCAGGTGTCAAAGTCCCCCATTGAACCTTAAAAGGAAAGAGCTGTCAGGATGGCTGAGCGGTCTAAGTCGCTGCGCTCGGGTCGCAGTCCCCACTGGAGGCGCGGGTTCGAATCACAGAGATTCCCCCATAGGAATGAATGGTCGAAATGCCCAATTGAAATGAATGGCGGGCTACCAGGTGTCAAAGTCCCCCAATGAACCTGGGAAGGAAAGAGCTGTCAGGATGGCTGAGCGGTCTAAGTCGCTGCGCTCGGGTCGCAGTCCCCACTGGAGGCGCGGGTTCGAATCCCAGAGATTCCCCCATTGGAATGAATGGTCGAAATGCCCCATTGAAATGAATGGCGGGATTCCAGGTGTCAAAGTCCACCATTGAACCTGGGAAGGAAAGAGCTGTCAGGATGGCCGAGCGGTCTAAGTCGCTGCGCTCGGGTCGCAGTCCCCACTGGAGGTGCGGGTTCGAATCCCAGAGATTCCCCCATAGGAATGAATGGTCGAAATGCCCAATTGAAATGAATGGCGGGCTACCAGGTGTCAAAGTCCCCCAATGAACCTGGGAAGGAAAGATCTGTCAGGATGGCCGAGCGGTCTAAGTCGCTGCGCTCGGGTCGCAGTCCCCACTGGAGGCGCGGGTTCGAATCCCAGAGATTCCCCCATAGGAATGAATGGTCGAAATGCCCCATTGAAATGAATGGCGGGCTACCAGGTGTCAAAGTCCCCCAATGAACCTGGGAAGGAAAGAGCTGTCAGGATGGCTGAGCGGTCTAAGTCGCTGCGCTCGGGTCGCAGTCCCCACTGGAGGCGCGGGTTCGAATCCCAGAGATTCCCCCATAGGAATGAATGGTCGAAATGCCCAATTGAAATGAATGGCGGGCTACCAGGTGTCAAAGTCCCCCAATGAACCTGGGAAGGAAAGAGCTGTCAGGATGGCTGAGCGGTCTAAGTCGCTGCGCTCGGGTCGCAGTCCCCACTGAAGTCGCGGGTTCGAATCCCAGAGATTCCCCCATAGGAATGAATGGTCGAAATGCCCCATTGAAATGAATGGCGGGATTCCAGGTGTCAAAGTCCACCATTGAACCTGGGAAGGAAAGAGCTGTCAGGATGGCCGAGCGGTCTAAGTCGCTGCGCTCGGGTCGCAGTCCCCACTGGAGGCGCGGGTTCGAATCCCAGAGATTCCCCCATAGGAATGAATGGTCGAAATGCCCAATTGAAATGAATGGCGGGCTACCAGGTGTCAAAGTCCCCCAATGAACCTGGGAAGGAAAGAGCTGTCAGGATGGCTGAGCGGTCTAAGTCGCTGCGCTCGGGTCGCAGTCCCCACTGGAGGCGCGGGTTCGAATCCCAGAGATTCCCCCATAGGAATGAATGGTCGAAATGCCCCATTGAAATGAATGGCGGGATTCCAGGTGTCAAAGTCCACCATTGAACCTGGGAAGGAAAGAGCTGTCAGGATGGCAGAGCGGTCTAAGTCGCTGCGCTCGGGTCGCAGTCCCCACTGGAGGCGCGGGTTCGAATCCCAGAGATTCCCCCATAGGAATGAATGGTCGAAATGCCCAATTGAAATGAATGGCGGGCTACCAGGTGTCAAAGTCCCCCAATGAACCTGGGAAGGAAAGAGCTATCAGGATGGCTGAGCGGTCTAAGTCGCTGAGCTCGGGTCGCAGTCCCCACTGGAGGCGCGGGTTCGAATCCCAGAGATTCCCCCATAGGAATGAAAGGTCGAAATGCCCAATTGAAATGAATGGCGGGCTACCAGGTGTCAAAGTCCCCCAATGAACCTGGGAAGGAAAGAGCTGTCAGGATGGCTGAGCGGTCTAAGTCGCTGCGCTCGGGTCGCAGTCCCCACTGGAGGCGCGGGTTCGAATCCCAGAGATTCCCCCATTGGAATGAATGGTCGAAATGCCCCATTGAAATGAATGGCGGGCTACCAGGTGTCAAAGTCCCCCAATGAACCTGGGAAGGAAAGAGCTGTCAGGATGGCCGAGCGGTCTAAGTCGCTGCGCTCGGGTCGCAGTCCCCACTGGAGGCGCGGGTTCGAATCCCAGAGATTCCCCCATAGGAATGAATGGTCGAAATGCCCAATTGAAATGAATGGCGGGCTACCAGGTGTCAAAGTCCCCCATTGAACCTGGGAAGGAAAGAGCTGTCAGGATGGCAGAGCGGTCTAAGTCGCTGCGCTCGGGTCGCAGTCCCCACTGGAGGCGCGGGTTCGAATCCCAGAGATTCCCCCATAGGAATGAATGGTCGAAATGCCCAATTGAAATGAATGGCGGGCTACCAGGTGTCAAAGTCACCCATTGAACCTTGGAAGGAAAGAGCTGTCAGGATGGCTGAGCGGTCTAAGTCGCTGCGCTCGGGTCGCAGTCCCCACTGGAGGCGCGGGTTCGAATCCCAGAGATTCGCCCATAGGAATGAATGGTCGAAATGCCCAATTGAAATGAATGGCGGGCTACCAGGTGTCAAAGTCCCCCAATGAACCTGGGAAGGAAAGAGCTGTCAGGATGGCTGAGCGGTCTAAGTCGCTGCGCTCGGGTCGCAGTCCCCACTGGAGGCGCGGGTTCGAATCCCAGAGATTCCCCCATAGGAATGAAAGGTCGAAATGCCCAATTGAAATAAATGGCGGGCTACCAGGTGTCAAAGTCCCCCAATGAACCTGGGAAGGAAAGAGCTGTCAGGATGGCTGAGCGGTCTAAGTCGCTGCGCTCGGGTCGCAGTCCCCACTGGAGGCGCGGGTTCGAATCCCAGAGATTCCCCCATAGGAATGAATGGTCGAAATGCCCAATTGAAATGAATGGCGGGCTACCAGGTGTCAAAGTCCCCCAATGAACCTGGGAAGGAAAGAGCTGTCAGGATGGCCGAGCGGTCTAAGTCGCTGCGCTCGGGTCGCAGTCCCCACTGGAGGCGCGGGTTCGAATCCCAGAGATTCCCCCATAGGAATGAATGGTCGAAATGCCCAATTGAAATGAATGGCGGGCTACCAGGTGTCAAAGTCCCCCAATGAACCTGGGAAGGAAAGAGCTGTCAGGATGGCTGAGCGGTCTAAGTCGCTGTGCTCGGGTCGCAGTCCCCACTGGAGGCGCGGGTTCGAATCCCAGAGATTCCCCCATAGGAATGAAAGGTCGAAATGCCCCATTGAAATGAATGGCGGGCTACCAGGTGTCAAAGTCCCCCAATGAACCTGGGAAGGAAAGAGCTGTCAGGATGGCAGAGCGGTCTAAGTCGCTGCGCTCGGGTCGCAGTCCCCACTGGAGGCGCGGGTTCGAATCCCAGAGATTCCCCCATAGGAATGAATGGTCGAAATGTCCCATTGAAATGAATGGCGGGCTACCAGGTGTCAAAGTCCCCCAATGAACCTTGGAAGGAAAGAGCTGTCAGGATGGCTGAGCGGTCTAAGTCGCTGCGCTCGGGTCTTAGTCCCCACTGGAGGCGCGGGTTCGAATCCCAGAGATTCCCCCATAGGAATGAATGGTCGAAATGCCCCATTGAAATGAATGGCGGGATTCCAGGTGTCAAAGTCCACCATTGAACCTGGGAAGGAAAGAGCTGTCAGGATGGCAGAGCGGTCTAAGTCGCTGCGCTCGGGTCGCAGTCCCCACTGGAGGCGCGGGTTCGAATCCCAGAGATTCCCCCATAGGAATGAATGGTCGAAATGCCCAATTGAAATGAATGGCGGGCTACCAGGTGTCAAAGTCCCCCAATGAACCTGGGAAGGAAAGAGCTATCAGTATGGCCGAGCGGTCTAAGTCGCTGCGCTCGGGTCGCAGTCCCCACTGGAGGCGCGGGTTCGAATCCCAGAGATTCCCCCATAGGAATGAAAGGTCGAAATGCCCAATTGAAATAAATGGCGGGCTACCAGGTGTCAAAGTCCCCCAATGAACCTGGGAAGGAAAGAGCTGTCAGGATGGCCGAGCGGTCTAAGTCGCTGTGCTCGGGTCGCAGTCCCCACTGGAGGCGCGGGTTCGAATCCCAGAGATTCCCCCATAGGAATGAAAGGTCGAAATGCCCAATTGAAATGAATGGCGGGCTACCAGGTGTCAAAGTCCCCCTACCAGGTGTCAAAGTCCCCCAATGAACCTGGGAAGGAAAGAGCTGTCAGGATGGCCGAGCGGTCTAAGTCGCTGCGCTCGGGTCGCAGTCCCCACTGGAGGCGAGGGTTCGAATCCCAGAGATTCCCCCATAGGAATGAATGGTCAAAATGCCCAATTGAAATGAATGGCGGGCTACCAGGTGTCAAAGTCCCCCAATGAACCTGGGAAGGAAAGAGCTGTCAGGATGGCTGAGCGGTCTAAGTCGCTGCGCTCGGGTCGCAGTCCCCACTGGAGGCGCGGGTTCGAATCCCAGAGATTCCCCCATAGGAATGAATGGTCGAAATGCCCAATTGAAATGAATGGCGGGCTACCAGGTGTCAAAGTCCCCCAATGAACCTGGGAAGGAAAGAGCTGTCAGGATGGCTGAGCGGTCTAAGTCGCTGCGCTCGGGTCGCAGTCCCCACTGGAGGCGCGGGTTCGAATCCCAGAGATTCCCCCATAGGAATGAATGGTCGAAATGCCCAATTGAAATGAATGGCGGGATACCAGGTGTCAAAGTCCACCATTGAACCTGGGAAGGAAAGAGCTGTCAGGATGGCTGAGCGGTCTAAGTCGCTGCGCTCGGGTCGCAGTCCCCACTGGAGGCGCGGGTTCGAATCCCAGAGATTCCCCCATAGGAATGAATGGTCGAAATGCCCAATTGAAATGAATGGCGGGCTACCAGGTGTCAAAGTCCCCCAATGAACCTGGGAAGGAAAGAGCTGTCAGGATGGCTGAGCGGTCTAAGTCGCTGCGCTCGGGTCGCAGTCCCCACTGGAGGCGCGGGTTCGAATCCCAGAGATTCCCCCATAGGAATGAATGGTCGAAATGCCCAATTGAAATGAATGGCGGGATACCAGGTGTCAAAGTCCACCATTGAACCTGGGAAGGAAAGAGCTGTCAGGATGGCTGAGCGGTCTAAGTCGCTGCGCTCGGGTCGCAGTCCCCACTGGAGGCGCGGGTTCGAATCCCAGAGATTCCCCCATAGGAATGAATGGTCGAAATGCCCAATTGAAATGAATGGCGGGCTACCAGGTGTCAAAGTCCCCCAATGAACCTGGGAAGGAAAAAGCTGTCAGGATGGCTGAACGGTCTAAGTCGCTGCGCTCGGGTCGCAGTCCCCACTGGAGGCGCGGGTTCGAATCCCAGAGATTCCCCCATAGGAATGAATGGTCGAAATGCCCAATTGAAATGAATGGCGGGCTACCAGGTGTCAAAGTCCACCATTGAACATTGGAAGGAAAGAGCTGTCAGGATGGCTGAGCGGTCTAAGTCGCTGCGTTCGGGTCGCAGTCCCCACTGGAGGCGAGGGTTCGAATCCCAGAGATTCCCCCATAGGAATGAATGGTCGAAATGCCCCATTGAAATGAATGGCGGGCTACCAGGTGTCAAAGTCCCCCAATGAACCTGGGAAGGAAAGAGCTGTCAGGATGGCCGAGCGGTCTAAGTCGCTGCGCTCGGGTCGCAGTCCCCACTGGAGGCGCGGGTTCGAATCCCAGAGATTCCCCCATAGGAATGAATGGTCGAAATGCCCAATTGAAATGAATGGCGGGCTACCAGGTGTCAAAGTCCCCCAATGAACCTGGGAAGGAAAGAGCTGTCAGGATGGCTGAGCGGTCTAAGTCGCTGCGCTCGGGTCGCAGTCCCCACTGGAGGCGCGGGTTCGAATCCCAGAGATTCCCCCATAGGAATGAATGGTCGAAATGCCCAATTGAAATGAATGGCGGGATACCAGGTGTCAAAGTCCACCATTGAACCTGGGAAGGAAAGAGCTGTCAGGATGGCCGAGCGGTCTAAGTCGCTGCGCTCGGGTCGCAGTCCCCACTGGAGGCGCGGGTTCGAATCCCAGAGATTCCCCCATAGGAATGAAAGGTCGAAATGCCCAATTGAAATGAATGGCGGGATACCAGGTGTCAAAGTCCCCCAATGAACCTGGGAAGGAAAGAGCTGTCAGGATGGCTGAGCGGTCTAAGTCGCTGCGCTCGGGTCGCAGTCCCCACTGGAGGCGCGGGTTCGAATCCCAGAGATTCCCCCATAGGAATGAATGGTCGAAATGCCCAATTGAAATGAATGGCGGGCTACCAGGTGTCAAAGTCCCCCATTGAACATTGGAAGGAAAGAGCTGTCAGGATGGCTGAGCGGTCTAAGTCGCTGCGCTCGGGTCGCAGTCCCCACTGGAGGCGCGGGTTCGAATCCCAGAGATTCCCCCATAGGAATGAATGGTCGAAATGCCCAATTGAAATGAATGGCGGGCTACCAGGTGTCAAAGTCCCCCATTGAACATTGGAAGGAAAGAGCTGTCAGGATGGCTGAGCGGTCTAAGTCGCTGCGTTCGGGTCGCAGTCCCCACTGGAGGCGCGGGTTCGAATCCCAGAGATTCCCCCATAGGAATGAATGGTCGAAATGCCCAATTGAAATGAATGGCGGGCTACCAGGTGTCAAAGTCCCCCAATGAACCTGGGAAGGAAAAAGCTGTCAGGATGGCTGAGCGGTCTAAGTCGCTGCGCTTGGGTCGCAGTCCCCACTGGAGGCGCGGGTTCGAATCCCAGAGATTCCCCCATAGGAATGAATGGTCGAAATGCCCAATTGAAATGAATGGCGGGATACCAGGTGTCAAAGTCCACCATTGAACCTGGGAAGGAAAGAGCTGTCAGGATGGCTGAGCGGTCTAAGTCGCTGCGCTCGGGTCGCAGTCCCCACTGGAGGCGCGGGTTCGAATCCCAGAGATTCCCCCATAGGAATGAATGGTCGAAATGCCCAATTGAAATGAATGGCGGGCTACCAGGTGTCAAAGTCCCCCATTGAACATTGGAAGAAAAGAGCTGTCAGGATGGCTGAGCGGTCTAAGTCGCTGCGCTCGGGTCGCAGTCCCCACTGGAGGCGCGGGTTCGAATCCCAGAGATTCCCCCATAGGAATGAAAGGTCGAAATGCCCAATTGAAATAAATGGCGGGCTACCAGGTGTCAAAGTCCCACAATGAACCTGGGAAGGAAAGAGCTGTCAGGATGGCCGAGCGGTCTAAGTCGGTGCGCTCGGGTCGCAGTCCCCACTGGAGGCGCGGGTTCGAATCCCAGAGATTCCCCCATAGGAATGAATGGTCGAAATGCCCAATTGAAATGAATGGCGGGCTACCAGGTGTCAAAGTCCCCCAATGAACCTGGGAAGGAAAGAGCTGTCAGGATGGCTGAGCGGTCTAAGTCGCTGCGCTCGGGTCGCAGTCCCCACTGGAGGCGCGGGTTCGAATCCCAGAGATTCCCCCATAGGAATGAATGGTCGAAATGCCCAATTGAAATGAATGGCGGGATACCAGGTGTCAAAGTCCACCATTGAACCTGGGAAGGAAAGAGCTGTCAGGATGGCCGAGCGGTCTAAGTCGCTGCGCTCGGGTCGCAGTCCCCACTGGAGGCGCGGGTTCGAATCCCAGAGATTCCCCCATAGGAATGAAAGGTCGAAATGCCCAATTGAAATAAATGGCGGGCTACCAGGTGTCAAAGTCCCCCAATGAACCTGGGAAGGAAAGAGCTGTCAGGATGGCCGAGCGGTCTAAGTCGCTGCGCTCGGGTCGCAGTCCCCACTGGAGGCGAGGGTTCGAATCCCAGAGATTCCCCCATAGGAATGAATGGTCGAAATGCCCCATTGAAATGAATGGCGGGCTACCAGGTGTCAAAGTCCCCCAATGAACCTGGGAAGGAAAGAGCTGTCAGGATGGCCGAGCGGTCTAAGTCGCTGCGCTCGGGTCGCAGTCCCCACTGGAGGCGCGGGTTCGAATCCCAGAGATTCCCCCATAGGAATGAATGGTCGAAATGCCCCATTGAAATGAATGGCGGGCTACCAGGTGTCAAAGTCCCCCAATGAACCTGGGAAGGAAAGAGCTGTCAGGATGGCCGAGCGGTCTAAGTCGCTGCGCTCGGGTCGCAGTCCCCACTGGAGGCGCGGGTTCGAATCCCAGAGATTCCCCCATAGGAATGAATGGTCGAAATGCCCCATTGAAATGAATGGCGGGCTACCAGGTGTCAAAGTCCCCCAATGAACCTGGGAAGGAAAGAGCTGTCAGGATGGCTGAGCGGTCTAAGTCGCTGCGCTCGGGTCGCAGTCCCCACTGGAGGCGCGGGTTCGAATCCCAGAGATTCCCCCATAGGAATGAATGGTCGAAATGCCCAATTGAAATGAATGGCGGGCTACCAGGTGTCAAAGTCCCCCAATGAACCTGGGAAGGAAAGAGCTGTCAGGATGGCTGAGCGGTCTAAGTCGCTGCGCTCGGGTCGCAGTCCCCACTGGAGGCGCGGGTTCGAATCCCAGAGATTCCCCCATAGGAATGAATGGTCGAAATGCCCCATTGAAATGAATGGCGGGATTCCAGGTGTCAAAGTCCACCATTGAACCTGGGAAGGAAAGAGCTGTCAGGATGGCAGAGCGGTCTAAGTCGCTGCGCTCGGGTCGCAGTCCCCACTGGAGGCACGGGTTCGAATCCCAGAGATTCCCCCATAGGAATGAATGGTCGAAATGCCCAATTGAAATGAATGGCGGGCTACCAGGTGTCAAAGTCCCCCAATGAACCTGGGAAGGAAAGAGCTATCAGGATGGCTGAGCGGTCTAAGTCGCTGAGCTCGGGTCGCAGTCCCCACTGGAGGCGCGGGTTCGAATCCCAGAGATTCCCCCATAGGAATGAAAGGTCGAAATGCCCAATTGAAATAAATGGCGGGCTACCAGGTGTCAAAGTCCCCCAATGAACCTGGGAAGGAAAGAGCTGTCAGGATGGCCGAGCGGTCTAAGTCGCTGCGCTCGGGTCGCAGTCCCCACTGGAGGCGCGGGTTCGAATCCCAGAGATTCCCCCATAGGAATGAATGGTCGAAATGCCCAATTGAAATGAATGGCGGGCTACCAGGTGTCAAAGTCCCCCAATGAACCTGGGAAGGAAAGAGCTGTCAGGATGGCTGAGCGGTCTAAGTCGCTGCGCTCGGGTCGCAGTCCCCACTGGAGGCGCGGGTTCGAATCCCAGAGATTCCCCCATTGGAATGAATGGTCGAAATGCCCCATTGAAATGAATGGCGGGCTACCAGGTGTCAAAGTCCCCCAATGAACCTGGGAAGGAAAGAGCTGTCAGGATGGCCGAGCGGTCTAAGTCGCTGCGCTCGGGTCGCAGTCCCCACTGGAGGCGCGGGTTCGAATCCCAGAGATTCCCCCATAGGAATGAATGGTCGAAATGCCCAATTGAAATGAATGGCGGGCTACCAGGTGTCAAAGTCCCCCATTGAACCTGGGAAGGAAAGAGCTGTCAGGATGGCAGAGCGGTCTAAGTCGCTGCGCTCGGGTCGCAGTCCCCACTGGAGGCGCGGGTTCGAATCCCAGAGATTCCCCCATAGGAATGAATGGTCGAAATGCCCAATTGAAATGAATGGCGGGCTACCAGGTGTCAAAGTCACCCATTGAACCTTGGAAGGAAAGAGCTGTCAGGATGGCTGAGCGGTCTAAGTCGCTGCGCTCGGGTCGCAGTCCCCACTGGAGGCGCGGGTTCGAATCCCAGAGATTCGCCCATAGGAATGAATGGTCGAAATGCCCAATTGAAATGAATGGCGGGCTACCAGGTGTCAAAGTCCCCCAATGAACCTGGGAAGGAAAGAGCTGTCAGGATGGCTGAGCGGTCTAAGTCGCTGCGCTCGGGTCGCAGTCCCCACTGGAGGCGCGGGTTCGAATCCCAGAGATTCCCCCATAGGAATGAAAGGTCGAAATGCCCAATTGAAATAAATGGCGGGCTACCAGGTGTCAAAGTCCCCCAATGAACCTGGGAAGGAAAGAGCTGTCAGGATGGCTGAGCGGTCTAAGTCGCTGCGCTCGGGTCGCAGTCCCCACTGGAGGCGCGGGTTCGAATCCCAGAGATTCCCCCATAGGAATGAATGGTCGAAATGCCCCATTGAAATGAATAGGGGGCTACCAGGTGTCAAAGTCCCCCAATGAACCTTGGAAGGAAAGAGCTGTCAGGATGGCTGAGCGGTCTAAGTCGCTGCGCTCGGGTCGCAGTCCCCACTGGAGGCGCGGGTTCGAATCCCAGAGATTCCCCCATAGGAATGAATGGTTGAAATGCCCAATTGAAATGAATGGCGGGCTACCAGGTGTCAAAGTCCCCCAATGAACCTGGGAAGGAAAGAGCTGTCAGGATGGCTGAGCGGTCTAAGTCGCTGCGCTCGGGTCGCAGTCCCCACTGGAGGCGCGGGTTCGAATCCCAGAGATTCCCCCATAGGAATGAATGGTCGAAATGCCCAATTGAAATGAATGGCGGGCTACCAGGTGTCAAAGTCCCCCAATGAACCTGGGAAGGAAAGAGCTGTCAGGATGGCTGAGCGGTCTAAGTCGCTGCGCTCGGGTCTTAGTCCCCACTGGAGGCGCGGGTTCGAATCCCAGAGATTCCCCCATAGGAATGAATGGTCGAAATGCCCCATTGAAATGAATGGCGGGATTCCAGGTGTCAAAGTCCACCATTGAACCTGGGAAGGAAAGAGCTGTCAGGATGGCAGAGCGGTCTAAGTCGCTGCGCTCGGGTCGCAGTCCCCACTGGAGGCGCAGGTTCGAATCCCAGAGATTCCCCCATAGGAATGAATGGTCGAAATGCCCAATTGAAATGAATGGCGGGCTACCAGGTGTCAAAGTCCCCCAATGAACCTGGGAAGGAAAGAGCTGTCAGGATGGCTGAGCGGTCTAAGTCGCTGCGCTCGGGTCGCAGTCCCCACTGGAGGCGCGGGTTCGAATCCCAGAGATTCCCCCATTGGAATGAATGGTCGAAATGCCCCATTGAAATGAATGGCGGGATTCCAGGTGTCAAAGTCCACCATTGAACCTGGGAAGGAAAGAGCTGTCAGGATGGCCGAGCGGTCTAAGTCGCTGCGCTCGGGTCGCAGTCCCCACTGGAGGCGCGGGTTCGAATCCCAGAGATTCCCCCATAGGAATGAATGGTCGAAATGCCCAATTGAAATGAATGGCGGGCTACCAGGTGTCAAAGTCCCCCAATGAACCTGGGAAGGAAAGAGCTGTCAGGATGGCTGAGCGGTCTAAGTCGCTGCGCTCGGGTCGCAGTCCCCACTGGAGGCGCGGGTTCGAATCCCAGAGATTCCCCCATTGGAATGAATGGTCGAAATGCCCAATTGAAAGGAATGGCGGGCTACCAGGTGTCAAAGTCCCCCAATGAACCTGGGAAGGAAAGAGCTGTCAGGATGGCCGAGCGGTCTAAGTCGCTGCGCTCGGGTCGCAGTCCCCACTGGAGGCGCGGGTTCGAATCCCAGAGATTCCCCCATAGGAATGAATGGTCGAAATGCCCAATTGAAATGAATGGCGGGCTACCAGGTGTCAAAGTCCCCCATTGAACCTTAAAAGGAAAGAGCTGTCAGGATGGCTGAGCGGTCTAAGTCGCTGCGCTCGGGTCGCAGTCCCCACTGGAGGCGCGGGTTCGAATCACAGAGATTCCCCCATAGGAATGAATGGTCGAAATGCCCAATTGAAATGAATGGCGGGCTACCAGGTGTCAAAGTCCCCCAATGAACCTGGGAAGGAAAGAGCTGTCAGGATGGCTGAGCGGTCTAAGTCGCTGCGCTCGGGTCGCAGTCCCCACTGGAGGCGCGGGTTCGAATCCCAGAGATTCCCCCATTGGAATGAATGGTCGAAATGCCCCATTGAAATGAATGGCGGGATTCCAGGTGTCAAAGTCCACCATTGAACCTGGGAAGGAAAGAGCTGTCAGGATGGCCGAGCGGTCTAAGTCGCTGCGCTCGGGTCGCAGTCCCCACTGGAGGTGCGGGTTCGAATCCCAGAGATTCCCCCATAGGAATGAATGGTCGAAATGCCCAATTGAAATGAATGGCGGGCTACCAGGTGTCAAAGTCCCCCAATGAACCTGGGAAGGAAAGATCTGTCAGGATGGCCGAGCGGTCTAAGTCGCTGCGCTCGGGTCGCAGTCCCCACTGGAGGCGCGGGTTCGAATCCCAGAGATTCCCCCATAGGAATGAATGGTCGAAATGCCCCATTGAAATGAATGGCGGGCTACCAGGTGTCAAAGTCCCCCAATGAACCTGGGAAGGAAAGAGCTGTCAGGATGGCTGAGCGGTCTAAGTCGCTGCGCTCGGGTCGCAGTCCCCACTGGAGGCGCGGGTTCGAATCCCAGAGATTCCCCCATAGGAATGAATGGTCGAAATGCCCAATTGAAATGAATGGCGGGCTACCAGGTGTCAAAGTCCCCCAATGAACCTGGGAAGGAAAGAGCTGTCAGGATGGCTGAGCGGTCTAAGTCGCTGCGCTCGGGTCGCAGTCCCCACTGGAGTCGCGGGTTCGAATCCCAGAGATTCCCCCATAGGAATGAATGGTCGAAATGCCCCATTGAAATGAATGGCGGGATTCCAGGTGTCAAAGTCCACCATTGAACCTGGGAAGGAAAGAGCTGTCAGGATGGCCGAGCGGTCTAAGTCGCTGCGCTCGGGTCGCAGTCCCCACTGGAGGCGCGGGTTCGAATCCCAGAGATTCCCCCATAGGAATGAATGGTCGAAATGCCCAATTGAAATGAATGGCGGGCTACCAGGTGTCAAAGTCCCCCAATGAACCTGGGAAGGAAAGAGCTGTCAGGATGGCTGAGCGGTCTAAGTCGCTGCGCTCGGGTCGCAGTCCCCACTGGAGGCGCGGGTTCGAATCCCAGAGATTCCCCCATAGGAATGAATGGTCGAAATGCCCCATTGAAATGAATGGCGGGATTCCAGGTGTCAAAGTCCCCCAATGAACCTGGGAAGGAAAGAGCTGTCAGGATGGCCGAGCGGTCTAAGTCGCTGCGCTCGGGTCGCAGTCCCCACTGGAGGCGCGGGTTCGAATCCCAGAGATTCCCCCATAGGAATGAATGGTCGAAATGTCCAATTGAAATGAATGGCGGGCTACCAGGTGTCAAAGTCCCCCAATGAACCTGGGAAGGAAAGAGCTGTCAGGATGGCTGAGCGGTCTAAGTCGCTGCGTTCGGGTCGCAGTTCCCACTGGAGGCGAGGGTTCGAATCCCAGAGATTCCCCCATAGGAATGAATGGTCGAAATGCCCCATTGAAATGAATGGCGGGCTACCAGGTGTCAAAGTCCCCCAATGAACCTGGGAAGGAAAGAGCTGTCAGGATGGCTGAGTGGTCTAAGTCGCTGCGCTCGGGTCGCAGTCCCCACTGGAGGCGCGGGTTCGAATCCCAGAGATTCCCCCATAGGAATGAATGGTCGAAATGCCCAATTGAAATGAATGGCGGGATACCAGGTGTCAAAGTCCACCATTGAACCTGGGAAGGAAAGAGCTGTCAGGATGGCTGAGCGGTCTAAGTCGCTGCGCTCGGGTCGCAGTCCCCACTGGAGGCGCGGGTTCGAATCCCAGAGATTCCCCCATAGGAATGAATGGTCGAAATGCCCAATTGAAATGAATGGCGGGCTACCAGGTGTCAAAGTCCCCCATTGAACATTGGAAGGAAAGAGCTGTCAGGATGGCTGAGCGGTCTAAGTTGCTGCGTTCGGGTCGCAGTCCCCACTGGAGGCGAGGGTTCGAATCCCAGAGATTCCCCCATAGGAATGAATGGTCGAAATGCCCCATTGAAATGAATGGCGGGCTACCAGGTGTCAAAGTCCCCCAATGAACCTGGGAAGGAAAGAGCTGTCAGGATGGCCGAGTGGTCTAAGTCGCTGCGCTCGGGTCGCAGTCCCCACTGGAGGCGCGGGTTCGAATCCCAGAGATTCCCCCATAGGAATGAATGGTCGAAATGTCCAATTGAAATGAATGGCGGGCTACCAGGTGTCAAAGTCCCCCAATGAACCTGGGAAGGAAAGAGCTGTCAGGATGGCTGAGCGGTCTAAGTCGCTGCGCTCGGGTCGCAGTCCCCACTGGAGGCGCGGGTTCGAATCCCAGAGATTCCCCCATAGGAATGAATGGTCGAAATGCCCAATTGAAATGAATGGCGGGATACCAGGTGTCAAAGTCCACCATTGAACCTGGGAAGGAAAGAGCTGTCAGGATGGCCGAGCGGTCTAAGTCGCTGCGCTCGGGTCGCAGTCCCCACTGGAGGCGCGGGTTCGAATCCCAGAGATTCCCCCATAGGAATGAAAGGTCGAAATGCCCAATTGAAATAAATGGCGGGCTACCAGGTGTCAAAGTCCCCCAATGAACCTGGGAAGGAAAGAGCTGTCAGGATGGCTGAGCGGTCTAAGTCGCTGCGCTCGGGTCGCAGTCCCCACTGGAGGCGCGGGTTCGAATCCCAGAGATTCCCCCATAGGAATGAATGGTCGAAATGCCCAATTGAAATGAATGGCGGGCTACCAGGTGTCAAAGTCCCCCATTGAACATTGGAAGGAAAGAGCTGTCAGGATGGCTGAGCGGTCTAAGTCGCTGCGCTCGGGTCGCAGTCCCCACTGGAGGCGCGGGTTCGAATCCCAGAGATTCCCCCATAGGAATGAATGGTCGAAATGCCCAAATGAAATGAATGGCGGGCTACCAGGTGTCAAAGTCCCCCAATGAACCTGGGAAGGAAAGAGCTGTCAGGATGGCCGAGCGGTCTAAGTCGCTGCGCTCGGGTCGCAGTCCCCACTGGAGGCGCGGGTTCGAATCCCAGAGATTCCCCCATAGGAATGAATGGTCGAAATGTCCAATTGAAATGAATGGCGGGCTACCAGGTGTCAAAGTCCCCCAATGAACCTGGGAAGGAAAGAGCTGTCAGGATGGCTGAGCGGTCTAAGTCGCTGCGTTCGGGTCGCAGTCCCCACTGGAGGCGAGGGTTCGAATCCCAGAGATTCCCCCATAGGAATGAATGGTCGAAATGCCCCATTGAAATGAATGGCGGGCTACCAGGTGTCAAAGTCCCCCAATGAACCTGGGAAGGAAAGAGCTGTCAGGATGGCTGAGCGGTCTAAGTCGCTGCGCTCGGGTCGCAGTCCCCACTGGAGGCGCGGGTTCGAATCCCAGAGATTCCCCCATAGGAATGAATGGTCGAAATGCCCAATTGAAATGAATGGCGGGCTACCAGGTGTCAAAGTCCCCCAATGAACCTGGGAAGGAAAGAGCTGTCAGGATGGCTGAGCGGTCTAAGTCGCTGCGCTCGGGTCGCAGTCCCCACTGGAGGCGCGGGTTCGAATCCCAGAGATTCCCCCATAGGAATGAATGGTCGAAATGCCCAATTGAAATGAATGGCGGGATACCAGGTGTCAAAGTCCACCATTGAACTTGGGAAGGAAAGAGCTGTCAGGATGGCCGAGCGGTCTAAGTCGCTGCGCTCGGGTCGCAGTCCCCACTGGAGGCGCGGGTTCGAATCCCAGAGATTCCCCCATAGGAATGAATGGTCGAAATGCCCAATTGAAATGAATGGCGGGATACCAGGTGTCAAAGTCCACCATTGAACTTGGGAAGGAAAGAGCTGTCAGGATGGCCGAGCGGTCTAAGTCGCTGCGCTCGGGTCGCAGTCCCCACTGGAGGCGCGGGTTCGAATCCCAGAGATTCCCCCATAGGAATGAAAGGTCGAAATGCCCAATTGAAATAAATGGCGGGCTACCAGGTGTCAAAGTCCCCCATTGAACCTGGGAAGGAAAGAGCTGTCAGGATGGCCGAGCGGTCTAAGTCGCTGCGCTCGGGTCGCAGTCCCCACTGGAGGCGCGGGTTCGAATCCCAGAGATTCCCCCATAGGAATGAATGGTCGAAATGCCCAATTGAAATGAATGGCGGGATACCAGGTGTCAAAGTCCCCCAATGAACCTGGGAAGGAAAGAGCTGTCAGGATGGCCGAGCGGTCTAAGTCGCTGCGTTCGGGTCGCAGTCCCCACTGGAGGCGAGGGTTCGAATCCCAGAGATTCCCCCATAGGAATGAATGGTCGAAATGCCCCATTGAAATGAATGGCGGGCTACCAGGTGTCAAAGTCCCCCAATGAACCTGGGAAGGAAAGAGCTGTCAGGATGGCCGAGCGGTCTAAGTCGCTGCGCTCGGGTCGCAGTCCCCACTGGAGGCGCGGGTTCGAATCCCAGAGATTCCCCCATAGGAATGAATGGTCGAAATGCCCAATTGAAATGAATGGCGGGCTACCAGGTGTCAAAGTCCCCCAATGAACCTGGGAAGGAAAGAGCTGTCAGGATGGCCGAGCGGTCTAAGTCGCTGCGCTCGGGTCGCAGTCCCCACTGGAGGCGAGGGTTCGAATCCCAGAGATTCCCCCATAGGAATGAATGGTCAAAATGCCCAATTGAAATGAATGGCGGGCTACCAGGTGTCAAAGTCCCCCAATGAACCTGGGAAGGAAAGAGCTGTCAGGATGGCTGAGCGGTCTAAGTCGCTGCGCTCGGGTCGCAGTCCCCACTGGAGGCGCGGGTTCGAATCCCAGAGATTCCCCCATAGGAATGAATGGTCGAAATGCCCAATTGAAATGAATGGCGGGCTACCAGGTGTCAAAGTCCCCCAATGAACCTGGGAAGGAAAGAGCTGTCAGGATGGCTGAGCGGTCTAAGTCGCTGCGCTCGGGTCGCAGTCCCCACTGGAGGCGCGGGTTCGAATCCCAGAGATTCCCCCATAGGAATGAATGGTCGAAATGCCCAATTGAAATGAATGGCGGGATACCAGGTGTCAAAGTCCACCATTGAACCTGGGAAGGAAAGAGCTGTCAGGATGGCTGAGCGGTCTAAGTCGCTGCGCTCGGGTCGCAGTCCCCACTGGAGGCGCGGGTTCGAATCCCAGAGATTCCCCCATAGGAATGAATGGTCGAAATGCCCAATTGAAATGAATGGCGGGCTACCAGGTGTCAAAGTCCCCCAATGAACCTGGGAAGGAAAGAGCTGTCAGGATGGCTGAGCGGTCTAAGTCGCTGCGCTCGGGTCGCAGTCCCCACTGGAGGCGCGGGTTCGAATCCCAGAGATTCCCCCATAGGAATGAATGGTCGAAATGCCCAATTGAAATGAATGGCGGGATACCAGGTGTCAAAGTCCACCATTGAACCTGGGAAGGAAAGAGCTGTCAGGATGGCTGAGCGGTCTAAGTCGCTGCGCTCGGGTCGCAGTCCCCACTGGAGGCGCGGGTTCGAATCCCAGAGATTCCCCCATAGGAATGAATGGTCGAAATGCCCAATTGAAATGAATGGCGGGCTACCAGGTGTCAAAGTCCCCCAATGAACCTGGGAAGGAAAAAGCTGTCAGG
Organism: Vanacampus margaritifer; assembly: GCF_051991255.1. NCBI lineage: Eukaryota > Metazoa > Chordata > Actinopteri > Syngnathiformes > Syngnathidae > Vanacampus > Vanacampus margaritifer. The sequence continues at coordinate 328,255 of NW_027520749.1, read as the reverse complement.
ATGGCTGAACGGTCTAAGTCGCTGCGCTCGGGTCGCAGTCCCCACTGGAGGCGCGGGTTCGAATCCCAGAGATTCCCCCATAGGAATGAATGGTCGAAATGCCCAATTGAAATGAATGGCGGGCTACCAGGTGTCAAAGTCCACCATTGAACATTGGAAGGAAAGAGCTGTCAGGATGGCTGAGCGGTCTAAGTCGCTGCGTTCGGGTCGCAGTCCCCACTGGAGGCGAGGGTTCGAATCCCAGAGATTCCCCCATAGGAATGAATGGTCGAAATGCCCCATTGAAATGAATGGCGGGCTACCAGGTGTCAAAGTCCCCCAATGAACCTGGGAAGGAAAGAGCTGTCAGGATGGCCGAGCGGTCTAAGTCGCTGCGCTCGGGTCGCAGTCCCCACTGGAGGCGCGGGTTCGAATCCCAGAGATTCCCCCATAGGAATGAATGGTCGAAATGCCCAATTGAAATGAATGGCGGGCTACCAGGTGTCAAAGTCCCCCAATGAACCTGGGAAGGAAAGAGCTGTCAGGATGGCTGAGCGGTCTAAGTCGCTGCGCTCGGGTCGCAGTCCCCACTGGAGGCGCGGGTTCGAATCCCAGAGATTCCCCCATAGGAATGAATGGTCGAAATGCCCAATTGAAATGAATGGCGGGATACCAGGTGTCAAAGTCCACCATTGAACCTGGGAAGGAAAGAGCTGTCAGGATGGCCGAGCGGTCTAAGTCGCTGCGCTCGGGTCGCAGTCCCCACTGGAGGCGCGGGTTCGAATCCCAGAGATTCCCCCATAGGAATGAAAGGTCGAAATGCCCAATTGAAATGAATGGCGGGATACCAGGTGTCAAAGTCCCCCAATGAACCTGGGAAGGAAAGAGCTGTCAGGATGGCTGAGCGGTCTAAGTCGCTGCGCTCGGGTCGCAGTCCCCACTGGAGGCGCGGGTTCGAATCCCAGAGATTCCCCCATAGGAATGAATGGTCGAAATGCCCAATTGAAATGAATGGCGGGCTACCAGGTGTCAAAGTCCCCCATTGAACATTGGAAGGAAAGAGCTGTCAGGATGGCTGAGCGGTCTAAGTCGCTGCGCTCGGGTCGCAGTCCCCACTGGAGGCGCGGGTTCGAATCCCAGAGATTCCCCCATAGGAATGAATGGTCGAAATGCCCAATTGAAATGAATGGCGGGCTACCAGGTGTCAAAGTCCCCCATTGAACATTGGAAGGAAAGAGCTGTCAGGATGGCTGAGCGGTCTAAGTCGCTGCGTTCGGGTCGCAGTCCCCACTGGAGGCGCGGGTTCGAATCCCAGAGATTCCCCCATAGGAATGAATGGTCGAAATGCCCAATTGAAATGAATGGCGGGCTACCAGGTGTCAAAGTCCCCCAATGAACCTGGGAAGGAAAAAGCTGTCAGGATGGCTGAGCGGTCTAAGTCGCTGCGCTTGGGTCGCAGTCCCCACTGGAGGCGCGGGTTCGAATCCCAGAGATTCCCCCATAGGAATGAATGGTCGAAATGCCCAATTGAAATGAATGGCGGGATACCAGGTGTCAAAGTCCACCATTGAACCTGGGAAGGAAAGAGCTGTCAGGATGGCTGAGCGGTCTAAGTCGCTGCGCTCGGGTCGCAGTCCCCACTGGAGGCGCGGGTTCGAATCCCAGAGATTCCCCCATAGGAATGAATGGTCGAAATGCCCAATTGAAATGAATGGCGGGCTACCAGGTGTCAAAGTCCCCCATTGAACATTGGAAGAAAAGAGCTGTCAGGATGGCTGAGCGGTCTAAGTCGCTGCGCTCGGGTCGCAGTCCCCACTGGAGGCGCGGGTTCGAATCCCAGAGATTCCCCCATAGGAATGAAAGGTCGAAATGCCCAATTGAAATAAATGGCGGGCTACCAGGTGTCAAAGTCCCACAATGAACCTGGGAAGGAAAGAGCTGTCAGGATGGCCGAGCGGTCTAAGTCGGTGCGCTCGGGTCGCAGTCCCCACTGGAGGCGCGGGTTCGAATCCCAGAGATTCCCCCATAGGAATGAATGGTCGAAATGCCCAATTGAAATGAATGGCGGGCTACCAGGTGTCAAAGTCCCCCAATGAACCTGGGAAGGAAAGAGCTGTCAGGATGGCTGAGCGGTCTAAGTCGCTGCGCTCGGGTCGCAGTCCCCACTGGAGGCGCGGGTTCGAATCCCAGAGATTCCCCCATAGGAATGAATGGTCGAAATGCCCAATTGAAATGAATGGCGGGATACCAGGTGTCAAAGTCCACCATTGAACCTGGGAAGGAAAGAGCTGTCAGGATGGCCGAGCGGTCTAAGTCGCTGCGCTCGGGTCGCAGTCCCCACTGGAGGCGCGGGTTCGAATCCCAGAGATTCCCCCATAGGAATGAAAGGTCGAAATGCCCAATTGAAATAAATGGCGGGCTACCAGGTGTCAAAGTCCCCCAATGAACCTGGGAAGGAAAGAGCTGTCAGGATGGCCGAGCGGTCTAAGTCGCTGCGCTCGGGTCGCAGTCCCCACTGGAGGCGAGGGTTCGAATCCCAGAGATTCCCCCATAGGAATGAATGGTCGAAATGCCCCATTGAAATGAATGGCGGGCTACCAGGTGTCAAAGTCCCCCAATGAACCTGGGAAGGAAAGAGCTGTCAGGATGGCCGAGCGGTCTAAGTCGCTGCGCTCGGGTCGCAGTCCCCACTGGAGGCGCGGGTTCGAATCCCAGAGATTCCCCCATAGGAATGAATGGTCGAAATGCCCCATTGAAATGAATGGCGGGCTACCAGGTGTCAAAGTCCCCCAATGAACCTGGGAAGGAAAGAGCTGTCAGGATGGCCGAGCGGTCTAAGTCGCTGCGCTCGGGTCGCAGTCCCCACTGGAGGCGCGGGTTCGAATCCCAGAGATTCCCCCATAGGAATGAATGGTCGAAATGCCCCATTGAAATGAATGGCGGGCTACCAGGTGTCAAAGTCCCCCAATGAACCTGGGAAGGAAAGAGCTGTCAGGATGGCTGAGCGGTCTAAGTCGCTGCGCTCGGGTCGCAGTCCCCACTGGAGGCGCGGGTTCGAATCCCAGAGATTCCCCCATAGGAATGAATGGTCGAAATGCCCAATTGAAATGAATGGCGGGCTACCAGGTGTCAAAGTCCCCCAATGAACCTGGGAAGGAAAGAGCTGTCAGGATGGCTGAGCGGTCTAAGTCGCTGCGCTCGGGTCGCAGTCCCCACTGGAGGCGCGGGTTCGAATCCCAGAGATTCCCCCATAGGAATGAATGGTCGAAATGCCCCATTGAAATGAATGGCGGGATTCCAGGTGTCAAAGTCCACCATTGAACCTGGGAAGGAAAGAGCTGTCAGGATGGCAGAGCGGTCTAAGTCGCTGCGCTCGGGTCGCAGTCCCCACTGGAGGCACGGGTTCGAATCCCAGAGATTCCCCCATAGGAATGAATGGTCGAAATGCCCAATTGAAATGAATGGCGGGCTACCAGGTGTCAAAGTCCCCCAATGAACCTGGGAAGGAAAGAGCTATCAGGATGGCTGAGCGGTCTAAGTCGCTGAGCTCGGGTCGCAGTCCCCACTGGAGGCGCGGGTTCGAATCCCAGAGATTCCCCCATAGGAATGAATGGTCGAAATGCCCAATTGAAATGAATGGCGGGATACCAGGTGTCAAAGTCCACCATTGAACCTGGGAAGGAAAGAGCTGTCAGGATGGCCGAGCGGTCTAAGTCGCTGCGCTCGGGTCGCAGTCCCCACTGGAGGCGCGGGTTCGAATCCCAGAGATTCCCCCATAGGAATGAAAGGTCGAAATGCCCAATTGAAATGAATGGCGGGATACCAGGTGTCAAAGTCCCCCAATGAACCTGGGAAGGAAAGAGCTGTCAGGATGGCTGAGCGGTCTAAGTCGCTGCGCTCGGGTCGCAGTCCCCACTGGAGGCGCGGGTTCGAATCCCAGAGATTCCCCCATAGGAATGAATGGTCGAAATGCCCAATTGAAATGAATGGCGGGCTACCAGGTGTCAAAGTCCCCCATTGAACATTGGAAGGAAAGAGCTGTCAGGATGGCTGAGCGGTCTAAGTCGCTGCGCTCGGGTCGCAGTCCCCACTGGAGGCGCGGGTTCGAATCCCAGAGATTCCCCCATAGGAATGAATGGTCGAAATGCCCAATTGAAATGAATGGCGGGCTACCAGGTGTCAAAGTCCCCCATTGAACATTGGAAGGAAAGAGCTGTCAGGATGGCTGAGCGGTCTAAGTCGCTGCGTTCGGGTCGCAGTCCCCACTGGAGGCGCGGGTTCGAATCCCAGAGATTCCCCCATAGGAATGAATGGTCGAAATGCCCAATTGAAATGAATGGCGGGCTACCAGGTGTCAAAGTCCCCCAATGAACCTGGGAAGGAAAAAGCTGTCAGGATGGCTGAGCGGTCTAAGTCGCTGCGCTTGGGTCGCAGTCCCCACTGGAGGCGCGGGTTCGAATCCCAGAGATTCCCCCATAGGAATGAATGGTCGAAATGCCCAATTGAAATGAATGGCGGGATACCAGGTGTCAAAGTCCACCATTGAACCTGGGAAGGAAAGAGCTGTCAGGATGGCTGAGCGGTCTAAGTCGCTGCGCTCGGGTCGCAGTCCCCACTGGAGGCGCGGGTTCGAATCCCAGAGATTCCCCCATAGGAATGAATGGTCGAAATGCCCAATTGAAATGAATGGCGGGCTACCAGGTGTCAAAGTCCCCCATTGAACATTGGAAGAAAAGAGCTGTCAGGATGGCTGAGCGGTCTAAGTCGCTGCGCTCGGGTCGCAGTCCCCACTGGAGGCGCGGGTTCGAATCCCAGAGATTCCCCCATAGGAATGAAAGGTCGAAATGCCCAATTGAAATAAATGGCGGGCTACCAGGTGTCAAAGTCCCACAATGAACCTGGGAAGGAAAGAGCTGTCAGGATGGCCGAGCGGTCTAAGTCGGTGCGCTCGGGTCGCAGTCCCCACTGGAGGCGCGGGTTCGAATCCCAGAGATTCCCCCATAGGAATGAATGGTCGAAATGCCCAATTGAAATGAATGGCGGGCTACCAGGTGTCAAAGTCCCCCAATGAACCTGGGAAGGAAAGAGCTGTCAGGATGGCTGAGCGGTCTAAGTCGCTGCGCTCGGGTCGCAGTCCCCACTGGAGGCGCGGGTTCGAATCCCAGAGATTCCCCCATAGGAATGAATGGTCGAAATGCCCAATTGAAATGAATGGCGGGATACCAGGTGTCAAAGTCCACCATTGAACCTGGGAAGGAAAGAGCTGTCAGGATGGCCGAGCGGTCTAAGTCGCTGCGCTCGGGTCGCAGTCCCCACTGGAGGCGCGGGTTCGAATCCCAGAGATTCCCCCATAGGAATGAAAGGTCGAAATGCCCAATTGAAATAAATGGCGGGCTACCAGGTGTCAAAGTCCCCCAATGAACCTGGGAAGGAAAGAGCTGTCAGGATGGCCGAGCGGTCTAAGTCGCTGCGCTCGGGTCGCAGTCCCCACTGGAGGCGAGGGTTCGAATCCCAGAGATTCCCCCATAGGAATGAATGGTCGAAATGCCCCATTGAAATGAATGGCGGGCTACCAGGTGTCAAAGTCCCCCAATGAACCTGGGAAGGAAAGAGCTGTCAGGATGGCCGAGCGGTCTAAGTCGCTGCGCTCGGGTCGCAGTCCCCACTGGAGGCGCGGGTTCGAATCCCAGAGATTCCCCCATAGGAATGAATGGTCGAAATGCCCCATTGAAATGAATGGCGGGCTACCAGGTGTCAAAGTCCCCCAATGAACCTGGGAAGGAAAGAGCTGTCAGGATGGCCGAGCGGTCTAAGTCGCTGCGCTCGGGTCGCAGTCCCCACTGGAGGCGCGGGTTCGAATCCCAGAGATTCCCCCATAGGAATGAATGGTCGAAATGCCCCATTGAAATGAATGGCGGGCTACCAGGTGTCAAAGTCCCCCAATGAACCTGGGAAGGAAAGAGCTGTCAGGATGGCTGAGCGGTCTAAGTCGCTGCGCTCGGGTCGCAGTCCCCACTGGAGGCGCGGGTTCGAATCCCAGAGATTCCCCCATAGGAATGAATGGTCGAAATGCCCAATTGAAATGAATGGCGGGCTACCAGGTGTCAAAGTCCCCCAATGAACCTGGGAAGGAAAGAGCTGTCAGGATGGCTGAGCGGTCTAAGTCGCTGCGCTCGGGTCGCAGTCCCCACTGGAGGCGCGGGTTCGAATCCCAGAGATTCCCCCATAGGAATGAATGGTCGAAATGCCCCATTGAAATGAATGGCGGGATTCCAGGTGTCAAAGTCCACCATTGAACCTGGGAAGGAAAGAGCTGTCAGGATGGCAGAGCGGTCTAAGTCGCTGCGCTCGGGTCGCAGTCCCCACTGGAGGCACGGGTTCGAATCCCAGAGATTCCCCCATAGGAATGAATGGTCGAAATGCCCAATTGAAATGAATGGCGGGCTACCAGGTGTCAAAGTCCCCCAATGAACCTGGGAAGGAAAGAGCTATCAGGATGGCTGAGCGGTCTAAGTCGCTGAGCTCGGGTCGCAGTCCCCACTGGAGGCGCGGGTTCGAATCCCAGAGATTCCCCCATAGGAATGAAAGGTCGAAATGCCCAATTGAAATAAATGGCGGGCTACCAGGTGTCAAAGTCCCCCAATGAACCTGGGAAGGAAAGAGCTGTCAGGATGGCCGAGCGGTCTAAGTCGCTGCGCTCGGGTCGCAGTCCCCACTGGAGGCGCGGGTTCGAATCCCAGAGATTCCCCCATAGGAATGAATGGTCGAAATGCCCAATTGAAATGAATGGCGGGCTACCAGGTGTCAAAGTCCCCCAATGAACCTGGGAAGGAAAGAGCTGTCAGGATGGCTGAGCGGTCTAAGTCGCTGCGCTCGGGTCGCAGTCCCCACTGGAGGCGCGGGTTCGAATCCCAGAGATTCCCCCATTGGAATGAATGGTCGAAATGCCCCATTGAAATGAATGGCGGGCTACCAGGTGTCAAAGTCCCCCAATGAACCTGGGAAGGAAAGAGCTGTCAGGATGGCCGAGCGGTCTAAGTCGCTGCGCTCGGGTCGCAGTCCCCACTGGAGGCGCGGGTTCGAATCCCAGAGATTCCCCCATAGGAATGAATGGTCGAAATGCCCAATTGAAATGAATGGCGGGCTACCAGGTGTCAAAGTCCCCCATTGAACCTGGGAAGGAAAGAGCTGTCAGGATGGCAGAGCGGTCTAAGTCGCTGCGCTCGGGTCGCAGTCCCCACTGGAGGCGCGGGTTCGAATCCCAGAGATTCCCCCATAGGAATGAATGGTCGAAATGCCCAATTGAAATGAATGGCGGGCTACCAGGTGTCAAAGTCACCCATTGAACCTTGGAAGGAAAGAGCTGTCAGGATGGCTGAGCGGTCTAAGTCGCTGCGCTCGGGTCGCAGTCCCCACTGGAGGCGCGGGTTCGAATCCCAGAGATTCGCCCATAGGAATGAATGGTCGAAATGCCCAATTGAAATGAATGGCGGGCTACCAGGTGTCAAAGTCCCCCAATGAACCTGGGAAGGAAAGAGCTGTCAGGATGGCTGAGCGGTCTAAGTCGCTGCGCTCGGGTCGCAGTCCCCACTGGAGGCGCGGGTTCGAATCCCAGAGATTCCCCCATAGGAATGAAAGGTCGAAATGCCCAATTGAAATAAATGGCGGGCTACCAGGTGTCAAAGTCCCCCAATGAACCTGGGAAGGAAAGAGCTGTCAGGATGGCTGAGCGGTCTAAGTCGCTGCGCTCGGGTCGCAGTCCCCACTGGAGGCGCGGGTTCGAATCCCAGAGATTCCCCCATAGGAATGAATGGTCGAAATGCCCCATTGAAATGAATAGGGGGCTACCAGGTGTCAAAGTCCCCCAATGAACCTTGGAAGGAAAGAGCTGTCAGGATGGCTGAGCGGTCTAAGTCGCTGCGCTCGGGTCGCAGTCCCCACTGGAGGCGCGGGTTCGAATCCCAGAGATTCCCCCATAGGAATGAATGGTTGAAATGCCCAATTGAAATGAATGGCGGGCTACCAGGTGTCAAAGTCCCCCAATGAACCTGGGAAGGAAAGAGCTGTCAGGATGGCTGAGCGGTCTAAGTCGCTGCGCTCGGGTCGCAGTCCCCACTGGAGGCGCGGGTTCGAATCCCAGAGATTCCCCCATAGGAATGAATGGTCGAAATGCCCAATTGAAATGAATGGCGGGCTACCAGGTGTCAAAGTCCCCCAATGAACCTGGGAAGGAAAGAGCTGTCAGGATGGCTGAGCGGTCTAAGTCGCTGCGCTCGGGTCTTAGTCCCCACTGGAGGCGCGGGTTCGAATCCCAGAGATTCCCCCATAGGAATGAATGGTCGAAATGCCCCATTGAAATGAATGGCGGGATTCCAGGTGTCAAAGTCCACCATTGAACCTGGGAAGGAAAGAGCTGTCAGGATGGCAGAGCGGTCTAAGTCGCTGCGCTCGGGTCGCAGTCCCCACTGGAGGCGCAGGTTCGAATCCCAGAGATTCCCCCATAGGAATGAATGGTCGAAATGCCCAATTGAAATGAATGGCGGGCTACCAGGTGTCAAAGTCCCCCAATGAACCTGGGAAGGAAAGAGCTGTCAGGATGGCTGAGCGGTCTAAGTCGCTGCGCTCGGGTCGCAGTCCCCACTGGAGGCGCGGGTTCGAATCCCAGAGATTCCCCCATTGGAATGAATGGTCGAAATGCCCCATTGAAATGAATGGCGGGATTCCAGGTGTCAAAGTCCACCATTGAACCTGGGAAGGAAAGAGCTGTCAGGATGGCCGAGCGGTCTAAGTCGCTGCGCTCGGGTCGCAGTCCCCACTGGAGGCGCGGGTTCGAATCCCAGAGATTCCCCCATAGGAATGAATGGTCGAAATGCCCAATTGAAATGAATGGCGGGCTACCAGGTGTCAAAGTCCCCCAATGAACCTGGGAAGGAAAGAGCTGTCAGGATGGCTGAGCGGTCTAAGTCGCTGCGCTCGGGTCGCAGTCCCCACTGGAGGCGCGGGTTCGAATCCCAGAGATTCCCCCATTGGAATGAATGGTCGAAATGCCCAATTGAAAGGAATGGCGGGCTACCAGGTGTCAAAGTCCCCCAATGAACCTGGGAAGGAAAGAGCTGTCAGGATGGCCGAGCGGTCTAAGTCGCTGCGCTCGGGTCGCAGTCCCCACTGGAGGCGCGGGTTCGAATCCCAGAGATTCCCCCATAGGAATGAATGGTCGAAATGCCCAATTGAAATGAATGGCGGGCTACCAGGTGTCAAAGTCCCCCATTGAACCTTAAAAGGAAAGAGCTGTCAGGATGGCTGAGCGGTCTAAGTCGCTGCGCTCGGGTCGCAGTCCCCACTGGAGGCGCGGGTTCGAATCACAGAGATTCCCCCATAGGAATGAATGGTCGAAATGCCCAATTGAAATGAATGGCGGGCTACCAGGTGTCAAAGTCCCCCAATGAACCTGGGAAGGAAAGAGCTGTCAGGATGGCTGAGCGGTCTAAGTCGCTGCGCTCGGGTCGCAGTCCCCACTGGAGGCGCGGGTTCGAATCCCAGAGATTCCCCCATTGGAATGAATGGTCGAAATGCCCCATTGAAATGAATGGCGGGATTCCAGGTGTCAAAGTCCACCATTGAACCTGGGAAGGAAAGAGCTGTCAGGATGGCCGAGCGGTCTAAGTCGCTGCGCTCGGGTCGCAGTCCCCACTGGAGGTGCGGGTTCGAATCCCAGAGATTCCCCCATAGGAATGAATGGTCGAAATGCCCAATTGAAATGAATGGCGGGCTACCAGGTGTCAAAGTCCCCCAATGAACCTGGGAAGGAAAGATCTGTCAGGATGGCCGAGCGGTCTAAGTCGCTGCGCTCGGGTCGCAGTCCCCACTGGAGGCGCGGGTTCGAATCCCAGAGATTCCCCCATAGGAATGAATGGTCGAAATGCCCCATTGAAATGAATGGCGGGCTACCAGGTGTCAAAGTCCCCCAATGAACCTGGGAAGGAAAGAGCTGTCAGGATGGCTGAGCGGTCTAAGTCGCTGCGCTCGGGTCGCAGTCCCCACTGGAGGCGCGGGTTCGAATCCCAGAGATTCCCCCATAGGAATGAATGGTCGAAATGCCCAATTGAAATGAATGGCGGGCTACCAGGTGTCAAAGTCCCCCAATGAACCTGGGAAGGAAAGAGCTGTCAGGATGGCTGAGCGGTCTAAGTCGCTGCGCTCGGGTCGCAGTCCCCACTGGAGTCGCGGGTTCGAATCCCAGAGATTCCCCCATAGGAATGAATGGTCGAAATGCCCCATTGAAATGAATGGCGGGATTCCAGGTGTCAAAGTCCACCATTGAACCTGGGAAGGAAAGAGCTGTCAGGATGGCCGAGCGGTCTAAGTCGCTGCGCTCGGGTCGCAGTCCCCACTGGAGGCGCGGGTTCGAATCCCAGAGATTCCCCCATAGGAATGAATGGTCGAAATGCCCAATTGAAATGAATGGCGGGCTACCAGGTGTCAAAGTCCCCCAATGAACCTGGGAAGGAAAGAGCTGTCAGGATGGCTGAGCGGTCTAAGTCGCTGCGCTCGGGTCGCAGTCCCCACTGGAGGCGCGGGTTCGAATCCCAGAGATTCCCCCATAGGAATGAATGGTCGAAATGCCCCATTGAAATGAATGGCGGGATTCCAGGTGTCAAAGTCCACCATTGAACCTGGGAAGGAAAGAGCTGTCAGGATGGCAGAGCGGTCTAAGTCGCTGCGCTCGGGTCGCAGTCCCCACTGGAGGCGCGGGTTCGAATCCCAGAGATTCCCCCATAGGAATGAATGGTCGAAATGCCCAATTGAAATGAATGGCGGGCTACCAGGTGTCAAAGTCCCCCAATGAACCTGGGAAGGAAAGAGCTATCAGGATGGCTGAGCGGTCTAAGTCGCTGAGCTCGGGTCGCAGTCCCCACTGGAGGCGCGGGTTCGAATCCCAGAGATTCCCCCATAGGAATGAAAGGTCGAAATGCCCAATTGAAATGAATGGCGGGCTACCAGGTGTCAAAGTCCCCCAATGAACCTGGGAAGGAAAGAGCTGTCAGGATGGCTGAGCGGTCTAAGTCGCTGCGCTCGGGTCGCAGTCCCCACTGGAGGCGCGGGTTCGAATCCCAGAGATTCCCCCATTGGAATGAATGGTCGAAATGCCCCATTGAAATGAATGGCGGGCTACCAGGTGTCAAAGTCCCCCAATGAACCTGGGAAGGAAAGAGCTGTCAGGATGGCCGAGCGGTCTAAGTCGCTGCGCTCGGGTCGCAGTCCCCACTGGAGGCGCGGGTTCGAATCCCAGAGATTCCCCCATAGGAATGAATGGTCGAAATGCCCAATTGAAATGAATGGCGGGCTACCAGGTGTCAAAGTCCCCCATTGAACCTGGGAAGGAAAGAGCTGTCAGGATGGCAGAGCGGTCTAAGTCGCTGCGCTCGGGTCGCAGTCCCCACTGGAGGCGCGGGTTCGAATCCCAGAGATTCCCCCATAGGAATGAATGGTCGAAATGCCCAATTGAAATGAATGGCGGGCTACCAGGTGTCAAAGTCACCCATTGAACCTTGGAAGGAAAGAGCTGTCAGGATGGCTGAGCGGTCTAAGTCGCTGCGCTCGGGTCGCAGTCCCCACTGGAGGCGCGGGTTCGAATCCCAGAGATTCGCCCATAGGAATGAATGGTCGAAATGCCCAATTGAAATGAATGGCGGGCTACCAGGTGTCAAAGTCCCCCAATGAACCTGGGAAGGAAAGAGCTGTCAGGATGGCTGAGCGGTCTAAGTCGCTGCGCTCGGGTCGCAGTCCCCACTGGAGGCGCGGGTTCGAATCCCAGAGATTCCCCCATAGGAATGAAAGGTCGAAATGCCCAATTGAAATAAATGGCGGGCTACCAGGTGTCAAAGTCCCCCAATGAACCTGGGAAGGAAAGAGCTGTCAGGATGGCTGAGCGGTCTAAGTCGCTGCGCTCGGGTCGCAGTCCCCACTGGAGGCGCGGGTTCGAATCCCAGAGATTCCCCCATAGGAATGAATGGTCGAAATGCCCAATTGAAATGAATGGCGGGCTACCAGGTGTCAAAGTCCCCCAATGAACCTGGGAAGGAAAGAGCTGTCAGGATGGCCGAGCGGTCTAAGTCGCTGCGCTCGGGTCGCAGTCCCCACTGGAGGCGCGGGTTCGAATCCCAGAGATTCCCCCATAGGAATGAATGGTCGAAATGCCCAATTGAAATGAATGGCGGGCTACCAGGTGTCAAAGTCCCCCAATGAACCTGGGAAGGAAAGAGCTGTCAGGATGGCTGAGCGGTCTAAGTCGCTGTGCTCGGGTCGCAGTCCCCACTGGAGGCGCGGGTTCGAATCCCAGAGATTCCCCCATAGGAATGAAAGGTCGAAATGCCCCATTGAAATGAATGGCGGGCTACCAGGTGTCAAAGTCCCCCAATGAACCTGGGAAGGAAAGAGCTGTCAGGATGGCAGAGCGGTCTAAGTCGCTGCGCTCGGGTCGCAGTCCCCACTGGAGGCGCGGGTTCGAATCCCAGAGATTCCCCCATAGGAATGAATGGTCGAAATGTCCCATTGAAATGAATGGCGGGCTACCAGGTGTCAAAGTCCCCCAATGAACCTTGGAAGGAAAGAGCTGTCAGGATGGCTGAGCGGTCTAAGTCGCTGCGCTCGGGTCTTAGTCCCCACTGGAGGCGCGGGTTCGAATCCCAGAGATTCCCCCATAGGAATGAATGGTCGAAATGCCCCATTGAAATGAATGGCGGGATTCCAGGTGTCAAAGTCCACCATTGAACCTGGGAAGGAAAGAGCTGTCAGGATGGCAGAGCGGTCTAAGTCGCTGCGCTCGGGTCGCAGTCCCCACTGGAGGCGCGGGTTCGAATCCCAGAGATTCCCCCATAGGAATGAATGGTCGAAATGCCCAATTGAAATGAATGGCGGGCTACCAGGTGTCAAAGTCCCCCAATGAACCTGGGAAGGAAAGAGCTATCAGTATGGCCGAGCGGTCTAAGTCGCTGCGCTCGGGTCGCAGTCCCCACTGGAGGCGCGGGTTCGAATCCCAGAGATTCCCCCATAGGAATGAAAGGTCGAAATGCCCAATTGAAATAAATGGCGGGCTACCAGGTGTCAAAGTCCCCCAATGAACCTGGGAAGGAAAGAGCTGTCAGGATGGCCGAGCGGTCTAAGTCGCTGTGCTCGGGTCGCAGTCCCCACTGGAGGCGCGGGTTCGAATCCCAGAGATTCCCCCATAGGAATGAAAGGTCGAAATGCCCAATTGAAATGAATGGCGGGCTACCAGGTGTCAAAGTCCCCCAATGAACCTGGGAAGGAAAGAGCTGTCAGGATGGCTGAGCGGTCTAAGTCGCTGCGCTCGGGTCGCAGTCCCCACTGGAGGCGCGGGTTCGAATCCCAGAGATTCCCCCATAGGAATGAATGGTCGAAATGCCCCATTGAAATGAATGGCGGGATTCCAGGTGTCAAAGTCCACCATTGAACCTGGGAAGGAAAGAGCTGTCAGGATGGCAGAGCGGTCTAAGTCGCTGCGCTCGGGTCGCAGTCCCCACTGGAGGCGCGGGTTCGAATCCCAGAGATTCGCCCATAGGAATGAATGGTCGAAATGCCCAATTGAAATGAATGGCGGGCTACCAGGTGTCAAAGTCACCCATTGAACCTTGGAAGGAAAGAGCTGTCAGGATGGCTGAGCGGTCTAAGTCGCTGCGCTCGGGTCGCAGTCCCCACTGGAGGCGCGGGTTCGAATCCCAGAGATTCCCCCATAGGAATGAATGGTCGAAATGCCCAATTGAAATGAATGGCGGGCTACCAGGTGTCAAAGGCGGGCTACCAGGTGTCAAAGTCCCCCAATGAACCTGGGAAGGAAAGAGCTGTCAGGATGGCTGAGCGGTCTAAGTCGCTGCGCTCGGGTCGCAGTCCCCACTGGAGGCGCGGGTTCGAATCCCAGAGATTCCCCCATAGGAATGAATGGTCGAAATGCCCCATTGAAATGAATGGCGGGCTACCAGGTGTCAAAGTCCCCCAATGAACCTGGGAAGGAAAGAGCTGTCAGGATGGCCGAGCGGTCTAAGTCGCTGCGCTCGGGTCGCAGTCCCCACTGGAGGCGCGGGTTCGAATCCCAGAGATTCCCCCATAGGAATGAATGGTCGAAATGCCCAATTGAAATGAATGGCGGGCTACCAGGTGTCAAAGTCCCCCATTGAACCTGGGAAGGAAAGAGCTGTCAGGATGGCAGAGCGGTCTAAGTCGCTGCGCTCGGGTCGCAGTCCCCACTGGAGGCGCGGGTTCGAATCCCAGAGATTCCCCCATAGGAATGAATGGTCGAAATGCCCAATTGAAATGAATGGCGGGCTACCAGGTGTCAAAGTCACCCATTGAACCTTGGAAGGAAAGAGCTGTCAGGATGGCTGAGCGGTCTAAGTCGCTGCGCTCGGGTCGCAGTCCCCACTGGAGGCGCGGGCTCGAATCCCAGAGATTCGCCCATAGGAATGAATGGTCGAAATGCCCAATTGAAATGAATGGCGGGCTACCAGGTGTCAAAGTCCCCCAATGAACCTGGGAAGGAAAGAGCTGTCAGGATGGCTGAGCGGTCTAAGTCGCTGCGCTCGGGTCGCAGTCCCCACTGGAGGCGCGGGTTCGAATCCCAGAGATTCCCCCATAGGAATGAAAGGTCGAAATGCCCAATTGAAATAAATGGCGGGCTACCAGGTGTCAAAGTCCCCCAATGAACCTGGGAAGGAAAGAGCTGTCAGGATGGCCGAGCGGTCTAAGTCGCTGCGCTCGGGTCGCAGTCCCCACTGGAGGCGAGGGTTCGAATCCCAGAGATTCCCCCATAGGAATGAATGGTCGAAATGCCCCATTGAAATGAATGGCGGGCTACCAGGTGTCAAAGTCCCCCAATGAACCTGGGAAGGAAAGAGCTGTCAGGATGGCCGAGCGGTCTAAGTCGCTGCGCTCGGGTCGCAGTCCCCACTGGAGGCGCGGGTTCGAATCCCAGAGATTCCCCCATAGGAATGAATGGTCGAAATGCCCCATTGAAATGAATGGCGGGATTCCAGGTGTCAAAGTCCACCATTGAACCTGGGAAGGAAAGAGCTGTCAGGATGGCAGAGCGGTCTAAGTCGCTGCGCTCGGGTCGCAGTCCTCACTGGAGGCGCGGGTTCGAATCCCAGAGATTCCCCCATAGGAATGAATGGTCGAAATGCCCAATTGAAATGAATGGCGGGCTACCAGGTGTCAAAGTCCCCCAATGAACCTGGGAAGGAAAGAGCTATCAGGATGGCTGAGCGGTCTAAGTCGCTGAGCTCGGGTCGCAGTCCCCACTGGAGGCGCGGGTTCGAATCCCAGAGATTCCCCCATAGGAATGAAAGGTCGAAATGCCCAATTGAAATAAATGGCGGGCTACCAGGTGTCAAAGTCCCCCAATGAACCTGGGAAGGAAAGAGCTGTCAGGATGGCCGAGCGGTCTAAGTCGCTGCGCTCGGGTCGCAGTCCCCACTGGAGGCGCGGGTTCGAATCCCAGAGATTCCCCCATAGGAATGAATGGTCGAAATGCCCAATTGAAATGAATGGCGGGCTACCAGGTGTCAAAGTCCCCCAATGAACCTGGGAAGGAAAGAGCTGTCAGGATGGCTGAGCGGTCTAAGTCGCTGCGCTCGGGTCGCAGTCCCCACTGGAGGCGCGGGTTCGAATCCCAGAGATTCCCCCATTGGAATGAATGGTCGAAATGCCCCATTGAAATGAATGGCGGGATTCCAGGTGTCAAAGTCCACCATTGAACCTGGGAAGGAAAGAGCTGTCAGGATGGCCGAGCGGTCTAAGTCGCTGCGCTCGGGTCGCAGTCCCCACTGGAGGCGCGGGTTCGAATCCCAGAGATTCCCCCATAGGAATGAATGGTCGAAATGCCCAATTGAAATGAATGGCGGGCTACCAGGTGTCAAAGTCCCCCAATGAACCTGGGAAGGAAAGAGCTGTCAGGATGGCTGAGCGGTCTAAGTCGCTGCGCTCGGGTCGCAGTCCCCACTGGAGGCGCGGGTTCGAATCCCAGAGATTCCCCCATTGGAATGAATGGTCGAAATGCCCCATTGAAATGAATGGCGGGCTACCAGGTGTCAAAGTCCCCCAATGAACCTGGGAAGGAAAGAGCTGTCAGGATGGCCGAGCGGTCTAAGTCGCTGCGCTCGGGTCGCAGTCCCCACTGGAGGCGCGGGTTCGAATCCCAGAGATTCCCCCATAGGAATGAATGGTCGAAATGCCCAATTGAAATGAATGGCGGGCTACCAGGTGTCAAAGTCCCCCATTGAACCTTAAAAGGAAAGAGCTGTCAGGATGGCTGAGCGGTCTAAGTCGCTGCGCTCGGGTCGCAGTCCCCACTGGAGGCGCGGGTTCGAATCACAGAGATTCCCCCATTGGAATGAATGGTCGAAATGCCCAATTGAAATGAATGGCGGGCTACCAGGTGTCAAAGTCCCCCAATGAACCTGGGAAGGAAAGAGCTGTCAGGATGGCTGAGCGGTCTAAGTCGCTGCGCTCGGGTCGCAGTCCCCACTGGAGGCGCGGGTTCGAATCCCAGAGATTCCCCCATTGGAATGAATGGTCGAAATGCCCCATTGAAATGAATGGCGGGATTCCAGGTGTCAAAGTCCACCATTGAACCTGGGAAGGAAAGAGCTGTCAGGATGGCCGAGCGGTCTAAGTCGCTGCGCTCGGGTCGCAGTCCCCACTGGAGGTGCGGGTTCGAATCCCAGAGATTCCCCCATAGGAATGAATGGTCGAAATGCCCAATTGAAATGAATGGCGGGCTACCAGGTGTCAAAGTCCCCCAATGAACCTGGGAAGGAAAGATCTGTCAGGATGGCCGAGCGGTCTAAGTCGCTGCGCTCGGGTCGCAGTCCCCACTGGAGGCGCGGGTTCGAATCCCAGAGATTCCCCCATAGGAATGAATGGTCGAAATGCCCCATTGAAATGAATGGCGGGCTACCAGGTGTCAAAGTCCCCCAATGAACCTGGGAAGGAAAGAGCTGTCAGGATGGCTGAGCGGTCTAAGTCGCTGCGCTCGGGTCGCAGTCCCCACTGGAGGCGCGGGTTCGAATCCCAGAGATTCCCCCATAGGAATGAATGGTCGAAATGCCCAATTGAAATGAATGGCGGGCTACCAGGTGTCAAAGTCCCCCAATGAACCTGGGAAGGAAAGAGCTGTCAGGATGGCTGAGCGGTCTAAGTCGCTGCGCTCGGGTCGCAGTCCCCACTGGAGGCGCGGGTTCGAATCCCAGAGATTCCCCCATAGGAATGAATGGTCGAAATGCCCAAATGAAATGAATGGCGGGCTACCAGGTGTCAAAGTCCCCCAATGAACCTGGGAAGGAAAGAGCTGTCAGGATGGCCGAGCGGTCTAAGTCGCTGCGCTCGGGTCGCAGTCCCCACTGGAGGCGCGGGTTCGAATCCCAGAGATTCCCCCATAGGAATGAATGGTCGAAATGTCCAATTGAAATGAATGGCGGGCTACCAGGTGTCAAAGTCCCCCAATGAACCTGGGAAGGAAAGAGCTGTCAGGATGGCTGAGCGGTCTAAGTCGCTGCGTTCGGGTCGCAGTCCCCACTGGAGGCGAGGGTTCGAATCCCAGAGATTCCCCCATAGGAATGAATGGTCGAAATGCCCCATTGAAATGAATGGCGGGCTACCAGGTGTCAAAGTCCCCCAATGAACCTGGGAAGGAAAGAGCTGTCAGGATGGCTGAGCGGTCTAAGTCGCTGCGCTCGGGTCGCAGTCCCCACTGGAGGCGCGGGTTCGAATCCCAGAGATTCCCCCATAGGAATGAATGGTCGAAATGCCCAATTGAAATGAATGGCGGGCTACCAGGTGTCAAAGTCCCCCAATGAACCTGGGAAGGAAAGAGCTGTCAGGATGGCTGAGCGGTCTAAGTCGCTGCGCTCGGGTCGCAGTCCCCACTGGAGGCGCGGGTTCGAATCCCAGAGATTCCCCCATAGGAATGAATGGTCGAAATGCCCAATTGAAATGAATGGCGGGATACCAGGTGTCAAAGTCCACCATTGAACCTGGGAAGGAAAGAGCTGTCAGGATGGCTGAGCGGTCTAAGTCGCTGCGCTCGGGTCGCAGTCCCCACTGGAGGCGCGGGTTCGAATCCCAGAGATTCCCCCATAGGAATGAATGGTCGAAATGCCCAATTTAAATGAATGGCGGGCTACCAGGTGTCAAAGTCCACCATTGAACATTGGAAGGAAAATGCTGTCAGGATGGCTGAGCGGTCTAAGTCGCTGCGTTCGGGTCGCAGTCCCCACTGGAGGCGCGGGTTCGAATCCCAGAGATTCCCCCATAGGAATGAATGGTCGAAATGCCCCATTGAAATGAATGGCGGGCTACCAGGTGTCAAAGTCCCCCAATGAACCTGGGAAGGAAAGAGCTGTCAGGATGGCCGAGTGGTCTAAGTCGCTGCGCTCGGGTCGCAGTCCCCACTGGAGGCGCGGGTTCGAATCCCAGAGATTCCCCCATAGGAATGAATGGTCGAAATGTCCAATTGAAATGAATGGCGGGCTACCAGGTGTCAAAGTCCCCCAATGAACCTGGGAAGGAAAGAGCTGTCAGGATGGCTGAGCGGTCTAAGTCGCTGCGTTCGGGTCGCAGTCCCCACTGGAGGCGAGGGTTCGAATCCCAGAGATTCCCCCATAGGAATGAATGGTCGAAATGCCCCATTGAAATGAATGGCGGGCTACCAGGTGTCAAAGTCCCCCAATAAACCTGGGAAGGAAAGAGCTGTCAGGATGGCTGAGCGGTCTAAGTCGCTGCGCTCGGGTCGCAGTCCCCACTGGAGGCGCGGGTTCGAATCCCAGAGATTCCCCCATAGGAATGAATGGTCGAAATGCCCAATTGAAATGAATGGCGGGCTACCAGGTGTCAAAGTCCCCCAATGAACCTGGGAAGGAAAGAGCTGTCAGGATGGCTGAGCGGTCTAAGTCGCTGCGCTCGGGTCGCAGTCCCCACTGGAGGCGCGGGTTCGAATCCCAGAGATTCCCCCATAGGAATGAAAGGTCGAAATGCCCAATTGAAATAAATGGCGGGCTACCAGGTGTCAAAGTCCCCCAATGAACCTGGGAAGGAAAGAGCTGTCAGGATGGCCGAGCGGTCTAAGTCGCTGCGCTCGGGTCGCAGTCCCCACTGGAGGCGAGGGTTCGAATCCCAGAGATTCCCCCATAGGAATGAATGGTCGAAATGCCCCATTGAAATGAATGGCGGGCTACCAGGTGTCAAAGTCCCCCAATGAACCTGGGAAGGAAAGAGCTGTCAGGATGGCCGAGCGGTCTAAGTCGCTGCGCTCGGGTCGCAGTCCCCACTGGAGGCGCGGGTTCGAATCCCAGAGATTCCCCCATAGGAATGAATGGTCGAAATGCCCCATTGAAATGAATGGCGGGATTCCAGGTGTCAAAGTCCACCATTGAACCTGGGAAGGAAAGAGCTGTCAGGATGGCAGAGCGGTCTAAGTCGCTGCGCTCGGGTCGCAGTCCCCACTGGAGGCGCGGGTTCGAATCCCAGAGATTCCCCCATAGGAATGAATGGTCGAAATGCCCAATTGAAATGAATGGCGGGCTACCAGGTGTCAAAGTCCCCCAATGAACCTGGGAAGGAAAGAGCTATCAGGATGGCTGAGCGGTCTAAGTCGCTGAGCTCGGGTCGCAGTCCCCACTGGAGGCGCGGGTTCGAATCCCAGAGATTCCCCCATAGGAATGAAAGGTCGAAATGCCCAATTGAAATAAATGGCGGGCTACCAGGTGTCAAAGTCCCCCAATGAACCTGGGAAGGAAAGAGCTGTCAGGATGGCCGAGCGGTCTAAGTCGCTGCGCTCGGGTCGCAGTCCCCACTGGAGGCGCGGGTTCGAATCCCAGAGATTCCCCCATAGGAATGAATGGTCGAAATGCCCAATTGAAATGAATGGCGGGCTACCAGGTGTCAAAGTCCCCCAATGAACCTGGGAAGGAAAGAGCTGTCAGGATGGCTGAGCGGTCTAAGTCGCTGCGCTCGGGTCGCAGTCCCCACTGGAGGCGCGGGTTCGAATCCCAGAGATTCCCCCATTGGAATGAATGGTCGAAATGCCCCATTGAAATGAATGGCGGGATTCCAGGTGTCAAAGTTCACCATTGAACCTGGGAAGGAAAGAGCTGTCAGGATGGCCGAGCGGTCTAAGTCGCTGCGCTCGGGTCGCAGTCCCCACTGGAGGCGCGGGTTCGAATCCCAGAGATTCCCCCATAGGAATGAATGGTCGAAATGCCCAATTGAAATGAATGGCGGGCTACCAGGTGTCAAAGTCCCCCAATGAACCTGGGAAGGAAAGAGCTGTCAGGATGGCTGAGCGGTCTAAGTCGCTGCGCTCGGGTCGCAGTCCCCACTGGAGGCGCGGGTTCGAATCCCAGAGATTCCCCCATTGGAATGAATGGTCGAAATGCCCCATTGAAATGAATGGCGGGCTACCAGGTGTCAAAGTCCCCCAATGAACCTGGGAAGGAAAGAGCTGTCAGGATGGCCGAGCGGTCTAAGTCGCTGCGCTCGGGTCGCAGTCCCCACTGGAGGCGCGGGTTCGAATCCCAGAGATTCCCCCATAGGAATGAATGGTCGAAATGCCCAATTGAAATGAATGGCGGGCTACCAGGTGTCAAAGTCCCCCATTGAACCTTAAAAGGAAAGAGCTGTCAGGATGGCTGAGCGGTCTAAGTCGCTGCGCTCGGGTCGCAGTCCCCACTGGAGGCGCGGGTTCGAATCACAGAGATTCCCCCATTGGAATGAATGGTCGAAATGCCCAATTGAAATGAATGGCGGGCTACCAGGTGTCAAAGTCCCCCAATGAACCTGGGAAGGAAAGAGCTGTCAGGATGGCTGAGCGGTCTAAGTCGCTGCGCTCGGGTCGCAGTCCCCACTGGAGGCGCGGGTTCGAATCCCAGAGATTCCCCCATTGGAATGAATGGTCGAAATGCCCCATTGAAATGAATGGCGGGATTCCAGGTGTCAAAGTCCACCATTGAACCTGGGAAGGAAAGAGCTGTCAGGATGGCCGAGCGGTCTAAGTCGCTGCGCTCGGGTCGCAGTCCCCACTGGAGGTGCGGGTTCGAATCCCAGAGATTCCCCCATAGGAATGAATGGTCGAAATGCCCAATTGAAATGAATGGCGGGATACCAGGTGTCAAAGTCCACCATTGAACCTGGGAAGGAAAGAGCTGTCAGGATGGCTGAGCGGTCTAAGTCGCTGCGCTCGGGTCGCAGTCCCCACTGGAGGTGCGGGTTCGAATCCCAGAGATTCCCCCATAGGAATGAATGGTCGAAATGCCCAATTGAAATGAATGGCGGGATACCAGGTGTCAAAGTCCACCATTGAACCTGGGAAGGAAAGAGCTGTCAGGATGGCTGAGCGGTCTAAGTCGCTGCGCTCGGGTCGCAGTCCCCACTGGAGGCGCGGGTTCGAATCCCAGAGATTCCCCCATAGGAATGAATGGTCGAAATGCCCAATTTAAATGAATGGCGGGCTACCAGGTGTCAAAGTCCACCATTGAACATTGGAAGGAAAATGCTGTCAGGATGGCTGAGCGGTCTAAGTCGCTGCGTTCGGGTCGCAGTCCCCACTGGAGGCGCGGGTTCGAATCCCAGAGATTCCCCCATAGGAATGAATGGTCGAAATGCCCCATTGAAATGAATGGCGGGCTACCAGGTGTCAAAGTCCCCCAATGAACCTGGGAAGGAAAGAGCTGTCAGGATGGCCGAGTGGTCTAAGTCGCTGCGCTCGGGTCGCAGTCCCCACTGGAGGCGCGGGTTCGAATCCCAGAGATTCCCCCATAGGAATGAATGGTCGAAATGTCCAATTGAAATGAATGGCGGGCTACCAGGTGTCAAAGTCCCCCAATGAACCTGGGAAGGAAAGAGCTGTCAGGATGGCTGAGCGGTCTAAGTCGCTGCGTTCGGGTCGCAGTCCCCACTGGAGGCGAGGGTTCGAATCCCAGAGATTCCCCCATAGGAATGAATGGTCGAAATGCCCCATTGAAATGAATGGCGGGCTACCAGGTGTCAAAGTCCCCCAATAAACCTGGGAAGGAAAGAGCTGTCAGGATGGCTGAGCGGTCTAAGTCGCTGCGCTCGGGTCGCAGTCCCCACTGGAGGCGCGGGTTCGAATCCCAGAGATTCCCCCATAGGAATGAATGGTCGAAATGCCCAATTGAAATGAATGGCGGGCTACCAGGTGTCAAAGTCCCCCAATGAACCTGGGAAGGAAAGAGCTGTCAGGATGGCTGAGCGGTCTAAGTCGCTGCGCTCGGGTCGCAGTCCCCACTGGAGGCGCGGGTTCGAATCCCAGAGATTCCCCCATAGGAATGAATGGTCGAAATGCCCCATTGAAATGAATGGCGGGCTACCAGGTGTCAAAGTCCACCATTGAACATTGGAAGGAAAGAGCTGTCAGGATGGCCGAGCGGTCTAAGTCGCTGCGCTCGGGTCGCAGTCCCCACTTGAGGCGCGGGTTCGAATCCCAGAGATTCCCCCATAGGAATGAATGGTCGAAATGCCCAATTGAAATAAATGGCGGGCTACCAGGTGTCAAAGTCCCCCAATGAACCTGGGAAGGAAAGAGCTGTCAGGATGGCCGAGCGGTCTAAGTCGCTGCGCTCGGGTCGCAGTCCCCACTGGAGGCGAGGGTTCGAATCCCAGAGATTCCCCCATAGGAATGAATGGTCGAAATGCCCCATTGAAATGAATGGCGGGCTACCAGGTGTCAAAGTCCCCCAATGAACCTGGGAAGGAAAGAGCTGTCAGGATGGCCGAGCGGTCTAAGTCGCTGCGCTCGGGTCGCAGTCCCCACTGGAGGCGCGGGTTCGAATCCCAGAGATTCCCCCATAGGAATGAATGGTCGAAATGCCCCATTGAAATGAATGGCGGGATTCCAGGTGTCAAAGTCCACCATTGAACCTGGGAAGGAAAGAGCTGTCAGGATGGCAGAGCGGTCTAAGTCGCTGCGCTCGGGTCGCAGTCCCCACTGGAGGCGCGGGTTCGAATCCCAGAGATTCCCCCATAGGAATGAATGGTCGAAATGCCCAATTGAAATGAATGGCGGGCTACCAGGTGTCAAAGTCCCCCAATGAACCTGGGAAGGAAAGAGCTATCAGGATGGCTGAGCGGTCTAAGTCGCTGAGCTCGGGTCGCAGTCCCCACTGGAGGCGCGGGTTCGAATCCCAGAGATTCCCCCATAGGAATGAAAGGTCGAAATGCCCAATTGAAATAAATGGCGGGCTACCAGGTGTCAAAGTCCCCCAATGAACCTGGGAAGGAAAGAGCTGTCAGGATGGCCGAGCGGTCTAAGTCGCTGCGCTCGGGTCGCAGTCCCCACTGGAGGCGCGGGTTCGAATCCCAGAGATTCCCCCATAGGAATGAATGGTCGAAATGCCCAATTGAAATGAATGGCGGGCTACCAGGTGTCAAAGTCCCCCAATGAACCTGGGAAGGAAAGAGCTGTCAGGATGGCTGAGCGGTCTAAGTCGCTGCGCTCGGGTCGCAGTCCCCACTGGAGGCGCGGGTTCGAATCCCAGAGATTCCCCCATTGGAATGAATGGTCGAAATGCCCCATTGAAATGAATGGCGGGATTCCAGGTGTCAAAGTTCACCATTGAACCTGGGAAGGAAAGAGCTGTCAGGATGGCCGAGCGGTCTAAGTCGCTGCGCTCGGGTCGCAGTCCCCACTGGAGGCGCGGGTTCGAATCCCAGAGATTCCCCCATAGGAATGAATGGTCGAAATGCCCAATTGAAATGAATGGCGGGCTACCAGGTGTCAAAGTCCCCCAATGAACCTGGGAAGGAAAGAGCTGTCAGGATGGCTGAGCGGTCTAAGTCGCTGCGCTCGGGTCGCAGTCCCCACTGGAGGCGCGGGTTCGAATCCCAGAGATTCCCCCATTGGAATGAATGGTCGAAATGCCCCATTGAAATGAATGGCGGGCTACCAGGTGTCAAAGTCCCCCAATGAACCTGGGAAGGAAAGAGCTGTCAGGATGGCCGAGCGGTCTAAGTCGCTGCGCTCGGGTCGCAGTCCCCACTGGAGGCGCGGGTTCGAATCCCAGAGATTCCCCCATAGGAATGAATGGTCGAAATGCCCAATTGAAATGAATGGCGGGCTACCAGGTGTCAAAGTCCCCCATTGAACCTTAAAAGGAAAGAGCTGTCAGGATGGCTGAGCGGTCTAAGTCGCTGCGCTCGGGTCGCAGTCCCCACTGGAGGCGCGGGTTCGAATCACAGAGATTCCCCCATTGGAATGAATGGTCGAAATGCCCAATTGAAATGAATGGCGGGCTACCAGGTGTCAAAGTCCCCCAATGAACCTGGGAAGGAAAGAGCTGTCAGGATGGCTGAGCGGTCTAAGTCGCTGCGCTCGGGTCGCAGTCCCCACTGGAGGCGCGGGTTCGAATCCCAGAGATTCCCCCATTGGAATGAATGGTCGAAATGCCCCATTGAAATGAATGGCGGGATTCCAGGTGTCAAAGTCCACCATTGAACCTGGGAAGGAAAGAGCTGTCAGGATGGCCGAGCGGTCTAAGTCGCTGCGCTCGGGTCGCAGTCCCCACTGGAGGTGCGGGTTCGAATCCCAGAGATTCCCCCATAGGAATGAATGGTCGAAATGCCCAATTGAAATGAATGGCGGGCTACCAGGTGTCAAAGTCCCCCAATGAACCTGGGAAGGAAAGATCTGTCAGGATGGCCGAGCGGTCTAAGTCGCTGCGCTCGGGTCGCAGTCCCCACTGGAGGCGCGGGTTCGAATCCCAGAGATTCCCCCATAGGAATGAATGGTCGAAATGCCCCATTGAAATGAATGGCGGGCTACCAGGTGTCAAAGTCCCCCAATGAACCTGGGAAGGAAAGAGCTGTCAGGATGGCTGAGCGGTCTAAGTCGCTGCGCTCGGGTCGCAGTCCCCACTGGAGGCGCGGGTTCGAATCCCAGAGATTCCCCCATAGGAATGAATGGTCGAAATGCCCAATTGAAATGAATGGCGGGCTACCAGGTGTCAAAGTCCCCCAATGAACCTGGGAAGGAAAGAGCTGTCAGGATGGCTGAGCGGTCTAAGTCGCTGCGCTCGGGTCGCAGTCCCCACTGGAGGCGCGGGTTCGAATCCCAGAGATTCCCCCATAGGAATGAATGGTCGAAATGCCCCATTGAAATGAATGGCGGGATTCCAGGTGTCAAAGTCCACCATTGAACCTGGGAAGGAAAGAGCTGTCAGGATGGCAGAGCGGTCTAAGTCGCTGCGCTCGGGTCGCAGTCCCCACTGGAGGCGCGGGTTCGAATCCCAGAGATTCCCCCATAGGAATGAATGGTCGAAATGCCCAATTGAAATGAATGGCGGGCTACCAGGTGTCAAAGTCCCCCAATGAACCTGGGAAGGAAAGAGCTGTCAGGATGGCTGAGCGGTCTAAGTCGCTGCGCTCGGGTCGCAGTCCCCACTGGAGGCGCGGGTTCGAATCCCAGAGATTCCCCCATAGGAATGAATGGTCGAAATGCCCAATTGAAATGAATGGCGGGCTACCAGGTGTCAAAGTCCCCCATTGAACATTGGAAGGAAAGAGCTGTCAGGATGGCTGAGCGGTCTAAGTCGCTGCGCTCGGGTCGCAGTCCCCACTGGAGGCGCGGGTTCGAATCCCAGAGATTCCCCCATAGGAATGAATGGTCGAAATGCCCAAATGAAATGAATGGCGGGCTACCAGGTGTCAAAGTCCCCCAATGAACCTGGGAAGGAAAGAGCTGTCAGGATGGCCGAGCGGTCTAAGTCGCTGCGCTCGGGTCGCAGTCCCCACTGGAGGCGCGGGTTCGAATCCCAGAGATTCCCCCATAGGAATGAATGGTCGAAATGTCCAATTGAAATGAATGGCGGGCTACCAGGTGTCAAAGTCCCCCAATGAACCTGGGAAGGAAAGAGCTGTCAGGATGGCTGAGCGGTCTAAGTCGCTGCGTTCGGGTCGCAGTCCCCACTGGAGGCGAGGGTTCGAATCCCAGAGATTCCCCCATAGGAATGAATGGTCGAAATGCCCCATTGAAATGAATGGCGGGCTACCAGGTGTCAAAGTCCCCCAATGAACCTGGGAAGGAAAGAGCTGTCAGGATGGCTGAGCGGTCTAAGTCGCTGCGCTCGGGTCGCAGTCCCCACTGGAGGCGCGGGTTCGAATCCCAGAGATTCCCCCATAGGAATGAATGGTCGAAATGCCCAATTGAAATGAATGGCGGGCTACCAGGTGTCAAAGTCCCCCAATGAACCTGGGAAGGAAAGAGCTGTCAGGATGGCTGAGCGGTCTAAGTCGCTGCGCTCGGGTCGCAGTCCCCACTGGAGGCGCGGGTTCGAATCCCAGAGATTCCCCCATAGGAATGAATGGTCGAAATGCCCAATTGAAATGAATGGCGGGATACCAGGTGTCAAAGTCCACCATTGAACCTGGGAAGGAAAGAGCTGTCAGGATGGCTGAGCGGTCTAAGTCGCTGCGCTCGGGTCGCAGTCCCCACTGGAGGCGCGGGTTCGAATCCCAGAGATTCCCCCATAGGAATGAATGGTCGAAATGCCCAATTTAAATGAATGGCGGGCTACCAGGTGTCAAAGTCCACCATTGAACATTGGAAGGAAAATGCTGTCAGGATGGCTGAGCGGTCTAAGTCGCTGCGTTCGGGTCGCAGTCCCCACTGGAGGCGCGGGTTCGAATCCCAGAGATTCCCCCATAGGAATGAATGGTCGAAATGCCCCATTGAAATGAATGGCGGGCTACCAGGTGTCAAAGTCCCCCAATGAACCTGGGAAGGAAAGAGCTGTCAGGATGGCCGAGTGGTCTAAGTCGCTGCGCTCGGGTCGCAGTCCCCACTGGAGGCGCGGGTTCGAATCCCAGAGATTCCCCCATAGGAATGAATGGTCGAAATGTCCAATTGAAATGAATGGCGGGCTACCAGGTGTCAAAGTCCCCCAATGAACCTGGGAAGGAAAGAGCTGTCAGGATGGCTGAGCGGTCTAAGTCGCTGCGTTCGGGTCGCAGTCCCCACTGGAGGCGAGGGTTCGAATCCCAGAGATTCCCCCATAGGAATGAATGGTCGAAATGCCCCATTGAAATGAATGGCGGGCTACCAGGTGTCAAAGTCCCCCAATAAACCTGGGAAGGAAAGAGCTGTCAGGATGGCTGAGCGGTCTAAGTCGCTGCGCTCGGGTCGCAGTCCCCACTGGAGGCGCGGGTTCGAATCCCAGAGATTCCCCCATAGGAATGAATGGTCGAAATGCCCAATTGAAATGAATGGCGGGCTACCAGGTGTCAAAGTCCCCCAATGAACCTGGGAAGGAAAGAGCTGTCAGGATGGCTGAGCGGTCTAAGTCGCTGCGCTCGGGTCGCAGTCCCCACTGGAGGCGCGGGTTCGAATCCCAGAGATTCCCCCATAGGAATGAATGGTCGAAATGCCCCATTGAAATGAATGGCGGGCTACCAGGTGTCAAAGTCCACCATTGAACATTGGAAGGAAAGAGCTGTCAGGATGGCCGAGCGGTCTAAGTCGCTGCGCTCGGGTCGCAGTCCCCACTTGAGGCGCGGGTTCGAATCCCAGAGATTCCCCCATAGGAATGAATGGTCGAAATGCCCAATTGAAATGAATGGCGGGCTACCAGGTGTCAAAGTCCCCCAATGAACCTGGGAAGGAAAGAGCTGTCAGGATGGCTGAGCGGTCTAAGTCGCTGCGCTCGGGTCGCAGTCCCCACTGGAGGCGCGGGTTCGAATCCCAGAGATTCCCCCATAGGAATGAATGGTCGAAATGCCCAATTGAAATGAATGGCGGGCTACCAGGTGTCAAAGTCCCCCAATGAACCTGGGAAGGAAAGAGCTGTCAGGATGGCTGAGCGGTCTAAGTCGCTGCGCTCGGGTCGCAGTCCCCACTGGAGGCGCGGGTTCGAATCCCAGAGATTCCCCCATAGGAATGAATGGTCGAAATGCCCAATTGAAATGAATGGCGGGCTACCAGGTGTCAAAGTCCCCCATTGAACATTGGAAGGAAAGAGCTGTCAGGATGGCTGAGCGGTCTAAGTCGCTGCGCTCGGGTCGCAGTCCCCACTGGAGGCGCGGGTTCGAATCCCAGAGATTCCCCCATAGGAATGAATGGTCGAAATGCCCAAATGAAATGAATGGCGGGCTACCAGGTGTCAAAGTCCCCCAATGAACCTGGGAAGGAAAGAGCTGTCAGGATGGCCGAGCGGTCTAAGTCGCTGCGCTCGGGTCGCAGTCCCCACTGGAGGCGCGGGTTCGAATCCCAGAGATTCCCCCATAGGAATGAATGGTCGAAATGTCCAATTGAAATGAATGGCGGGCTACCAGGTGTCAAAGTCCCCCAATGAACCTGGGAAGGAAAGAGCTGTCAGGATGGCTGAGCGGTCTAAGTCGCTGCGTTCGGGTCGCAGTCCCCACTGGAGGCGAGGGTTCGAATCCCAGAGATTCCCCCATAGGAATGAATGGTCGAAATGCCCCATTGAAATGAATGGCGGGCTACCAGGTGTCAAAGTCCCCCAATGAACCTGGGAAGGAAAGAGCTGTCAGGATGGCTGAGCGGTCTAAGTCGCTGCGCTCGGGTCGCAGTCCCCACTGGAGGCGCGGGTTCGAATCCCAGAGATTCCCCCATAGGAATGAATGGTCGAAATGCCCAATTGAAATGAATGGCGGGCTACCAGGTGTCAAAGTCCCCCAATGAACCTGGGAAGGAAAGAGCTGTCAGGATGGCTGAGCGGTCTAAGTCGCTGCGCTCGGGTCGCAGTCCCCACTGGAGGCGCGGGTTCGAATCCCAGAGATTCCCCCATAGGAATGAATGGTCGAAATGCCCAATTGAAATGAATGGCGGGATACCAGGTGTCAAAGTCCACCATTGAACCTGGGAAGGAAAGAGCTGTCAGGATGGCTGAGCGGTCTAAGTCGCTGCGCTCGGGTCGCAGTCCCCACTGGAGGCGCGGGTTCGAATCCCAGAGATTCCCCCATAGGAATGAATGGTCGAAATGCCCAATTTAAATGAATGGCGGGCTACCAGGTGTCAAAGTCCACCATTGAACATTGGAAGGAAAATGCTGTCAGGATGGCTGAGCGGTCTAAGTCGCTGCGTTCGGGTCGCAGTCCCCACTGGAGGCGCGGGTTCGAATCCCAGAGATTCCCCCATAGGAATGAATGGTCGAAATGCCCCATTGAAATGAATGGCGGGCTACCAGGTGTCAAAGTCCCCCAATGAACCTGGGAAGGAAAGAGCTGTCAGGATGGCCAAGTGGTCTAAGTCGCTGCGCTCGGGTCGCAGTCCCCACTGGAGGCGCGGGTTCGAATCCCAGAGATTCCCCCATAGGAATGAATGGTCGAAATGTCCAATTGAAATGAATGGCGGGCTACCAGGTGTCAAAGTCCCCCAATGAACCTGGGAAGGAAAGAGCTGTCAGGATGGCTGAGCGGTCTAAGTCGCTGCGTTCGGGTCGCAGTCCCCACTGGAGGCGAGGGTTCGAATCCCAGAGATTCCCCCATAGGAATGAATGGTCGAAATGCCCCATTGAAATGAATGGCGGGCTACCAGGTGTCAAAGTCCCCCAATAAACCTGGGAAGGAAAGAGCTGTCAGGATGGCTGAGCGGTCTAAGTCGCTGCGCTCGGGTCGCAGTCCCCACTGGAGGCGCGGGTTCGAATCCCAGAGATTCCCCCATAGGAATGAATGGTCGAAATGCCCAATTGAAATGAATGGCGGGCTACCAGGTGTCAAAGTCCCCCAATGAACCTGGGAAGGAAAGAGCTGTCAGGATGGCTGAGCGGTCTAAGTCGCTGCGCTCGGGTCGCAGTCCCCACTGGAGGCGCGGGTTCGAATCCCAGAGATTCCCCCATAGGAATGAATGGTCGAAAAACAGAGGTGAAACTAACCATTTTCTATTGTTGATTACTGAAAAACGGAATAAGGTAGAAACAAACTTTTTTTTTCTGATGAAAGATGAGAGTCCAATCTTTCATTTGGTAGTATGTGTACTGTTTCTGCCCCATTGAAATGAATGGCGGGCTACCAGGTGTCAAAGTCCACCATTGAACATTGGAAGGAAAGAGCTGTCAGGATGGCCGAGCGGTCTAAGTCGCTGCGCTCGGGTCGCAGTCCCCACTGGAGGCGCGGGTTCGAATCCCAGAGATTCCCCCATAGGAATGAATGGTCGAAATGCCCAATTGAAATGAATGGCGGGCTACCAGGTGTCAAAGTCCCCCAATGAACCTGGGAAGGAAAGAGCTGTCAGGATGGCTGAGCGGTCTAAGTCGCTGCGCTCGGGTCGCAGTCCCCACTGGAGGCGCGGGTTCGAATCCCAGAGATTCCCCCATAGGAATGAATGGTCGAAATGCCCAATTGAAATGAATGGCGGGCTACCAGGTGTCAAAGTCCCCCATTGAACATTGGAAGGAAAGAGCTGTCAGGATGGCTGAGCGGTCTAAGTCGCTGCGCTCGGGTCGCAGTCCCCACTGGAGGCGCGGGTTCGAATCCCAGATATTCCCCCATAGGAATGAATGGTCGAAATGCCCAATTGAAATGAATGGCGGGCTACCAGGTGTCAAAGTCCCCCAATGAACCTGGGAAGGAAAGAGCTGTCAGGATGGCTGAGCGGTCTAAGTCGCTGCGCTCGGGTCGCAGTCCCCACTGGAGGCGCGGGTTCGAATCCCAGAGATTCCCCCATAGGAATGAATGGTCGAAATGCCCAATTGAAATGAATGGCGG
Organism: Vanacampus margaritifer; assembly: GCF_051991255.1. Lineage (NCBI taxonomy): Eukaryota > Metazoa > Chordata > Actinopteri > Syngnathiformes > Syngnathidae > Vanacampus > Vanacampus margaritifer. The sequence goes on along the minus strand of NW_027520749.1, from coordinate 297,535 downwards.
GATACCAGGTGTCAAAGTCCACCATTGAACCTGGGAAGGAAAGAGCTGTCAGGATGGCCGAGCGGTCTAAGTCGCTGCGCTCGGGTCGCAGTCCCCACTGGAGGCGCGGGTTCGAATCCCAGAGATTCCCCCATAGGAATGAAAGGTCGAAATGCCCAATTGAAATAAATGGCGGGCTACCAGGTGTCAAAGTCCCCCAATGAACCTGGGAAGGAAAGAGCTGTCAGGATGGCTGAGCGGTCTAAGTCGCTGCGCTCGGGTCGCAGTCCCCACTGGAGGCGCGGGTTCGAATCCCAGAGATTCCCCCATAGGAATGAATGGTCGAAATGCCCAATTGAAATGAATGGCGGGCTACCAGGTGTCAAAGTCCCCCATTGAACATTGGAAGGAAAGAGCTGTCAGGATGGCTGAGCGGTCTAAGTCGCTGCGCTCGGGTCGCAGTCCCCACTGGAGGCGCGGGTTCGAATCCCAGAGATTCCCCCATAGGAATGAATGGTCGAAATGCCCAAATGAAATGAATGGCGGGCTACCAGGTGTCAAAGTCCCCCAATGAACCTGGGAAGGAAAGAGCTGTCAGGATGGCCGAGCGGTCTAAGTCGCTGCGCTCGGGTCGCAGTCCCCACTGGAGGCGCGGGTTCGAATCCCAGAGATTCCCCCATAGGAATGAATGGTCGAAATGTCCAATTGAAATGAATGGCGGGCTACCAGGTGTCAAAGTCCCCCAATGAACCTGGGAAGGAAAGAGCTGTCAGGATGGCTGAGCGGTCTAAGTCGCTGCGTTCGGGTCGCAGTTCCCACTGGAGGCGAGGGTTCGAATCCCAGAGATTCCCCCATAGGAATGAATGGTCGAAATGCCCCATTGAAATGAATGGCGGGCTACCAGGTGTCAAAGTCCCCCAATGAACCTGGGAAGGAAAGAGCTGTCAGGATGGCTGAGTGGTCTAAGTCGCTGCGCTCGGGTCGCAGTCCCCACTGGAGGCGCGGGTTCGAATCCCAGAGATTCCCCCATAGGAATGAATGGTCGAAATGCCCAATTGAAATGAATGGCGGGCTACCAGGTGTCAAAGTCCCCCAATGAACCTGGGAAGGAAAGAGCTGTCAGGATGGCTGAGCGGTCTAAGTCGCTGCGCTCGGGTCGCAGTCCCCACTGGAGGCGCGGGTTCGAATCCCAGAGATTCCCCCATAGGAATGAATGGTCGAAATGCCCAATTGAAATGAATGGCGGGATACCAGGTGTCAAAGTCCACCATTGAACCTGGGAAGGAAAGAGCTGTCAGGATGGCTGAGCGGTCTAAGTCGCTGCGCTCGGGTCGCAGTCCCCACTGGAGGCGCGGGTTCGAATCCCAGAGATTCCCCCATAGGAATGAATGGTCGAAATGCCCAATTGAAATGAATGGCGGGCTACCAGGTGTCAAAGTCCCCCATTGAACATTGGAAGGAAAGAGCTGTCAGGATGGCTGAGCGGTCTAAGTTGCTGCGTTCGGGTCGCAGTCCCCACTGGAGGCGAGGGTTCGAATCCCAGAGATTCCCCCATAGGAATGAATGGTCGAAATGCCCCATTGAAATGAATGGCGGGCTACCAGGTGTCAAAGTCCCCCAATGAACCTGGGAAGGAAAGAGCTGTCAGGATGGCCGAGTGGTCTAAGTCGCTGCGCTCGGGTCGCAGTCCCCACTGGAGGCGCGGGTTCGAATCCCAGAGATTCCCCCATAGGAATGAATGGTCGAAATGTCCAATTGAAATGAATGGCGGGCTACCAGGTGTCAAAGTCCCCCAATGAACCTGGGAAGGAAAGAGCTGTCAGGATGGCTGAGCGGTCTAAGTCGCTGCGCTCGGGTCGCAGTCCCCACTGGAGGCGCGGGTTCGAATCCCAGAGATTCCCCCATAGGAATGAATGGTCGAAATGCCCCATTGAAATGAATGGCGGGCTACCAGGTGTCAAAGTCCCCCAATGAACCTGGGAAGGAAAGAGCTGTCAGGATGGCCGAGCGGTCTAAGTCGCTGCGCTCGGGTCGCAGTCCCCACTGGAGGCGCGGGTTCGAATCCCAGAGATTCCCCCATAGGAATGAATGGTCGAAATGCCCAATTGAAATGAATGGCGGGCTACCAGGTGTCAAAGTCCCCCAATGAACCTGGGAAGGAAAGAGCTGTCAGGATGGCCGAGCGGTCTAAGTCGCTGCGCTCGGGTCGCAGTCCCCACTGGAGGCGAGGGTTCGAATCCCAGAGATTCCCCCATAGGAATGAATGGTCAAAATGCCCAATTGAAATGAATGGCGGGCTACCAGGTGTCAAAGTCCCCCAATGAACCTGGGAAGGAAAGAGCTGTCAGGATGGCTGAGCGGTCTAAGTCGCTGCGCTCGGGTCGCAGTCCCCACTGGAGGCGCGGGTTCGAATCCCAGAGATTCCCCCATAGGAATGAATGGTCGAAATGCCCAATTGAAATGAATGGCGGGCTACCAGGTGTCAAAGTCCCCCAATGAACCTGGGAAGGAAAGAGCTGTCAGGATGGCTGAGCGGTCTAAGTCGCTGCGCTCGGGTCGCAGTCCCCACTGGAGGCGCGGGTTCGAATCCCAGAGATTCCCCCATAGGAATGAATGGTCGAAATGCCCAATTGAAATGAATGGCGGGATACCAGGTGTCAAAGTCCACCATTGAACCTGGGAAGGAAAGAGCTGTCAGGATGGCTGAGCGGTCTAAGTCGCTGCGCTCGGGTCGCAGTCCCCACTGGAGGCGCGGGTTCGAATCCCAGAGATTCCCCCATAGGAATGAATGGTCGAAATGCCCAATTGAAATGAATGGCGGGATACCAGGTGTCAAAGTCCACCATTGAACCTGGGAAGGAAAGAGCTGTCAGGATGGCTGAGCGGTCTAAGTCGCTGCGCTCGGGTCGCAGTCCCCACTGGAGGCGCGGGTTCGAATCCCAGAGATTCCCCCATAGGAATGAATGGTCGAAATGCCCAATTGAAATGAATGGCGGGCTACCAGGTGTCAAAGTCCCCCAATGAACCTGGGAAGGAAAAAGCTGTCAGGATGGCTGAACGGTCTAAGTCGCTGCGCTCGGGTCGCAGTCCCCACTGGAGGCGCGGGTTCGAATCCCAGAGATTCCCCCATAGGAATGAATGGTCGAAATGCCCAATTGAAATGAATGGCGGGCTACCAGGTGTCAAAGTCCACCATTGAACATTGGAAGGAAAGAGCTGTCAGGATGGCTGAGCGGTCTAAGTCGCTGCGTTCGGGTCGCAGTCCCCACTGGAGGCGAGGGTTCGAATCCCAGAGATTCCCCCATAGGAATGAATGGTCGAAATGCCCCATTGAAATGAATGGCGGGCTACCAGGTGTCAAAGTCCCCCAATGAACCTGGGAAGGAAAGAGCTGTCAGGATGGCCGAGCGGTCTAAGTCGCTGCGCTCGGGTCGCAGTCCCCACTGGAGGCGCGGGTTCGAATCCCAGAGATTCCCCCATAGGAATGAATGGTCGAAATGCCCAATTGAAATGAATGGCGGGCTACCAGGTGTCAAAGTCCCCCAATGAACCTGGGAAGGAAAGAGCTGTCAGGATGGCTGAGCGGTCTAAGTCGCTGCGCTCGGGTCGCAGTCCCCACTGGAGGCGCGGGTTCGAATCCCAGAGATTCCCCCATAGGAATGAATGGTCGAAATGCCCAATTGAAATGAATGGCGGGCTACCAGGTGTCAAAGTCCCCCATTGAACATTGGAAGGAAAGAGCTGTCAGGATGGCTGAGCGGTCTAAGTCGCTGCGCTCGGGTCGCAGTCCCCACTGGAGGCGCGGGTTCGAATCCCAGATATTCCCCCATAGGAATGAATGGTCGAAATGCCCAATTGAAATGAATGGCGGGCTACCAGGTGTCAAAGTCCCCCAATGAACCTGGGAAGGAAAGAGCTGTCAGGATGGCTGAGCGGTCTAAGTCGCTGCGCTCGGGTCGCAGTCCCCACTGGAGGCGCGGGTTCGAATCCCAGAGATTCCCCCATAGGAATGAATGGTCGAAATGCCCAATTGAAATGAATGGCGGGATACCAGGTGTCAAAGTCCACCATTGAACCTGGGAAGGAAAGAGCTGTCAGGATGGCCGAGCGGTCTAAGTCGCTGCGCTCGGGTCGCAGTCCCCACTGGAGGCGCGGGTTCGAATCCCAGAGATTCCCCCATAGGAATGAAAGGTCGAAATGCCCAATTGAAATAAATGGCGGGCTACCAGGTGTCAAAGTCCCCCAATGAACCTGGGAAGGAAAGAGCTGTCAGGATGGCTGAGCGGTCTAAGTCGCTGCGCTCGGGTCGCAGTCCCCACTGGAGGCGCGGGTTCGAATCCCAGAGATTCCCCCATAGGAATGAATGGTCGAAATGCCCAATTGAAATGAATGGCGGGCTACCAGGTGTCAAAGTCCCCCATTGAACATTGGAAGGAAAGAGCTGTCAGGATGGCTGAGCGGTCTAAGTCGCTGCGCTCGGGTCGCAGTCCCCACTGGAGGCGCGGGTTCGAATCCCAGAGATTCCCCCATAGGAATGAATGGTCGAAATGCCCAAATGAAATGAATGGCGGGCTACCAGGTGTCAAAGTCCCCCAATGAACCTGGGAAGGAAAGAGCTGTCAGGATGGCCGAGCGGTCTAAGTCGCTGCGCTCGGGTCGCAGTCCCCACTGGAGGCGCGGGTTCGAATCCCAGAGATTCCCCCATAGGAATGAATGGTCGAAATGTCCAATTGAAATGAATGGCGGGCTACCAGGTGTCAAAGTCCCCCAATGAACCTGGGAAGGAAAGAGCTGTCAGGATGGCTGAGCGGTCTAAGTCGCTGCGTTCGGGTCGCAGTTCCCACTGGAGGCGAGGGTTCGAATCCCAGAGATTCCCCCATAGGAATGAATGGTCGAAATGCCCCATTGAAATGAATGGCGGGCTACCAGGTGTCAAAGTCCCCCAATGAACCTGGGAAGGAAAGAGCTGTCAGGATGGCTGAGTGGTCTAAGTCGCTGCGCTCGGGTCGCAGTCCCCACTGGAGGCGCGGGTTCGAATCCCAGAGATTCCCCCATAGGAATGAATGGTCGAAATGCCCAATTGAAATGAATGGCGGGCTACCAGGTGTCAAAGTCCCCCAATGAACCTGGGAAGGAAAGAGCTGTCAGGATGGCTGAGCGGTCTAAGTCGCTGCGCTCGGGTCGCAGTCCCCACTGGAGGCGCGGGTTCGAATCCCAGAGATTCCCCCATAGGAATGAATGGTCGAAATGCCCAATTGAAATGAATGGCGGGATACCAGGTGTCAAAGTCCACCATTGAACCTGGGAAGGAAAGAGCTGTCAGGATGGCTGAGCGGTCTAAGTCGCTGCGCTCGGGTCGCAGTCCCCACTGGAGGCGCGGGTTCGAATCCCAGAGATTCCCCCATAGGAATGAATGGTCGAAATGCCCAATTGAAATGAATGGCGGGCTACCAGGTGTCAAAGTCCCCCATTGAACATTGGAAGGAAAGAGCTGTCAGGATGGCTGAGCGGTCTAAGTTGCTGCGTTCGGGTCGCAGTCCCCACTGGAGGCGAGGGTTCGAATCCCAGAGATTCCCCCATAGGAATGAATGGTCGAAATGCCCCATTGAAATGAATGGCGGGCTACCAGGTGTCAAAGTCCCCCAATGAACCTGGGAAGGAAAGAGCTGTCAGGATGGCCGAGTGGTCTAAGTCGCTGCGCTCGGGTCGCAGTCCCCACTGGAGGCGCGGGTTCGAATCCCAGAGATTCCCCCATAGGAATGAATGGTCGAAATGTCCAATTGAAATGAATGGCGGGCTACCAGGTGTCAAAGTCCCCCAATGAACCTGGGAAGGAAAGAGCTGTCAGGATGGCTGAGCGGTCTAAGTCGCTGCGCTCGGGTCGCAGTCCCCACTGGAGGCGCGGGTTCGAATCCCAGAGATTCCCCCATAGGAATGAATGGTCGAAATGCCCAATTGAAATGAATGGCGGGATACCAGGTGTCAAAGTCCACCATTGAACCTGGGAAGGAAAGAGCTGTCAGGATGGCCGAGCGGTCTAAGTCGCTGCGCTCGGGTCGCAGTCCCCACTGGAGGCGCGGGTTCGAATCCCAGAGATTCCCCCATAGGAATGAAAGGTCGAAATGCCCAATTGAAATAAATGGCGGGCTACCAGGTGTCAAAGTCCCCCAATGAACCTGGGAAGGAAAGAGCTGTCAGGATGGCTGAGCGGTCTAAGTCGCTGCGCTCGGGTCGCAGTCCCCACTGGAGGCGCGGGTTCGAATCCCAGAGATTCCCCCATAGGAATGAATGGTCGAAATGCCCAATTGAAATGAATGGCGGGCTACCAGGTGTCAAAGTCCCCCATTGAACATTGGAAGGAAAGAGCTGTCAGGATGGCTGAGCGGTCTAAGTCGCTGCGCTCGGGTCGCAGTCCCCACTGGAGGCGCGGGTTCGAATCCCAGAGATTCCCCCATAGGAATGAATGGTCGAAATGCCCAAATGAAATGAATGGCGGGCTACCAGGTGTCAAAGTCCCCCAATGAACCTGGGAAGGAAAGAGCTGTCAGGATGGCCGAGCGGTCTAAGTCGCTGCGCTCGGGTCGCAGTCCCCACTGGAGGCGCGGGTTCGAATCCCAGAGATTCCCCCATAGGAATGAATGGTCGAAATGTCCAATTGAAATGAATGGCGGGCTACCAGGTGTCAAAGTCCCCCAATGAACCTGGGAAGGAAAGAGCTGTCAGGATGGCTGAGCGGTCTAAGTCGCTGCGTTCGGGTCGCAGTCCCCACTGGAGGCGAGGGTTCGAATCCCAGAGATTCCCCCATAGGAATGAATGGTCGAAATGCCCCATTGAAATGAATGGCGGGCTACCAGGTGTCAAAGTCCCCCAATGAACCTGGGAAGGAAAGAGCTGTCAGGATGGCTGAGCGGTCTAAGTCGCTGCGCTCGGGTCGCAGTCCCCACTGGAGGCGCGGGTTCGAATCCCAGAGATTCCCCCATAGGAATGAATGGTCGAAATGCCCAATTGAAATGAATGGCGGGCTACCAGGTGTCAAAGTCCCCCAATGAACCTGGGAAGGAAAGAGCTGTCAGGATGGCTGAGCGGTCTAAGTCGCTGCGCTCGGGTCGCAGTCCCCACTGGAGGCGCGGGTTCGAATCCCAGAGATTCCCCCATAGGAATGAATGGTCGAAATGCCCAATTGAAATGAATGGCGGGATACCAGGTGTCAAAGTCCACCATTGAACTTGGGAAGGAAAGAGCTGTCAGGATGGCCGAGCGGTCTAAGTCGCTGCGCTCGGGTCGCAGTCCCCACTGGAGGCGCGGGTTCGAATCCCAGAGATTCCCCCATAGGAATGAATGGTCGAAATGCCCAATTGAAATGAATGGCGGGATACCAGGTGTCAAAGTCCACCATTGAACTTGGGAAGGAAAGAGCTGTCAGGATGGCCGAGCGGTCTAAGTCGCTGCGCTCGGGTCGCAGTCCCCACTGGAGGCGCGGGTTCGAATCCCAGAGATTCCCCCATAGGAATGAAAGGTCGAAATGCCCAATTGAAATAAATGGCGGGCTACCAGGTGTCAAAGTCCCCCATTGAACCTGGGAAGGAAAGAGCTGTCAGGATGGCCGAGCGGTCTAAGTCGCTGCGCTCGGGTCGCAGTCCCCACTGGAGGCGCGGGTTCGAATCCCAGAGATTCCCCCATAGGAATGAATGGTCGAAATGCCCAATTGAAATGAATGGCGGGATACCAGGTGTCAAAGTCCCCCAATGAACCTGGGAAGGAAAGAGCTGTCAGGATGGCCGAGCGGTCTAAGTCGCTGCGTTCGGGTCGCAGTCCCCACTGGAGGCGAGGGTTCGAATCCCAGAGATTCCCCCATAGGAATGAATGGTCGAAATGCCCCATTGAAATGAATGGCGGGCTACCAGGTGTCAAAGTCCCCCAATGAACCTGGGAAGGAAAGAGCTGTCAGGATGGCCGAGCGGTCTAAGTCGCTGCGCTCGGGTCGCAGTCCCCACTGGAGGCGCGGGTTCGAATCCCAGAGATTCCCCCATAGGAATGAATGGTCGAAATGCCCAATTGAAATGAATGGCGGGCTACCAGGTGTCAAAGTCCCCCAATGAACCTGGGAAGGAAAGAGCTGTCAGGATGGCCGAGCGGTCTAAGTCGCTGCGCTCGGGTCGCAGTCCCCACTGGAGGCGAGGGTTCGAATCCCAGAGATTCCCCCATAGGAATGAATGGTCAAAATGCCCAATTGAAATGAATGGCGGGCTACCAGGTGTCAAAGTCCCCCAATGAACCTGGGAAGGAAAGAGCTGTCAGGATGGCTGAGCGGTCTAAGTCGCTGCGCTCGGGTCGCAGTCCCCACTGGAGGCGCGGGTTCGAATCCCAGAGATTCCCCCATAGGAATGAATGGTCGAAATGCCCAATTGAAATGAATGGCGGGCTACCAGGTGTCAAAGTCCCCCAATGAACCTGGGAAGGAAAGAGCTGTCAGGATGGCTGAGCGGTCTAAGTCGCTGCGCTCGGGTCGCAGTCCCCACTGGAGGCGCGGGTTCGAATCCCAGAGATTCCCCCATAGGAATGAATGGTCGAAATGCCCAATTGAAATGAATGGCGGGATACCAGGTGTCAAAGTCCACCATTGAACCTGGGAAGGAAAGAGCTGTCAGGATGGCTGAGCGGTCTAAGTCGCTGCGCTCGGGTCGCAGTCCCCACTGGAGGCGCGGGTTCGAATCCCAGAGATTCCCCCATAGGAATGAATGGTCGAAATGCCCAATTGAAATGAATGGCGGGCTACCAGGTGTCAAAGTCCCCCAATGAACCTGGGAAGGAAAGAGCTGTCAGGATGGCTGAGCGGTCTAAGTCGCTGCGCTCGGGTCGCAGTCCCCACTGGAGGCGCGGGTTCGAATCCCAGAGATTCCCCCATAGGAATGAATGGTCGAAATGCCCAATTGAAATGAATGGCGGGATACCAGGTGTCAAAGTCCACCATTGAACCTGGGAAGGAAAGAGCTGTCAGGATGGCTGAGCGGTCTAAGTCGCTGCGCTCGGGTCGCAGTCCCCACTGGAGGCGCGGGTTCGAATCCCAGAGATTCCCCCATAGGAATGAATGGTCGAAATGCCCAATTGAAATGAATGGCGGGCTACCAGGTGTCAAAGTCCCCCAATGAACCTGGGAAGGAAAAAGCTGTCAGGATGGCTGAACGGTCTAAGTCGCTGCGCTCGGGTCGCAGTCCCCACTGGAGGCGCGGGTTCGAATCCCAGAGATTCCCCCATAGGAATGAATGGTCGAAATGCCCAATTGAAATGAATGGCGGGCTACCAGGTGTCAAAGTCCACCATTGAACATTGGAAGGAAAGAGCTGTCAGGATGGCTGAGCGGTCTAAGTCGCTGCGTTCGGGTCGCAGTCCCCACTGGAGGCGAGGGTTCGAATCCCAGAGATTCCCCCATAGGAATGAATGGTCGAAATGCCCCATTGAAATGAATGGCGGGCTACCAGGTGTCAAAGTCCCCCAATGAACCTGGGAAGGAAAGAGCTGTCAGGATGGCCGAGCGGTCTAAGTCGCTGCGCTCGGGTCGCAGTCCCCACTGGAGGCGCGGGTTCGAATCCCAGAGATTCCCCCATAGGAATGAATGGTCGAAATGCCCAATTGAAATGAATGGCGGGCTACCAGGTGTCAAAGTCCCCCAATGAACCTGGGAAGGAAAGAGCTGTCAGGATGGCTGAGCGGTCTAAGTCGCTGCGCTCGGGTCGCAGTCCCCACTGGAGGCGCGGGTTCGAATCCCAGAGATTCCCCCATAGGAATGAATGGTCGAAATGCCCAATTGAAATGAATGGCGGGATACCAGGTGTCAAAGTCCACCATTGAACCTGGGAAGGAAAGAGCTGTCAGGATGGCCGAGCGGTCTAAGTCGCTGCGCTCGGGTCGCAGTCCCCACTGGAGGCGCGGGTTCGAATCCCAGAGATTCCCCCATAGGAATGAAAGGTCGAAATGCCCAATTGAAATGAATGGCGGGATACCAGGTGTCAAAGTCCCCCAATGAACCTGGGAAGGAAAGAGCTGTCAGGATGGCTGAGCGGTCTAAGTCGCTGCGCTCGGGTCGCAGTCCCCACTGGAGGCGCGGGTTCGAATCCCAGAGATTCCCCCATAGGAATGAAAGGTCGAAATGCCCAATTGAAATGAATGGCGGGATACCAGGTGTCAAAGTCCCCCAATGAACCTGGGAAGGAAAGAGCTGTCAGGATGGCTGAGCGGTCTAAGTCGCTGCGCTCGGGTCGCAGTCCCCACTGGAGGCGCGGGTTCGAATCCCAGAGATTCCCCCATAGGAATGAATGGTCGAAATGCCCAATTGAAATGAATGGCGGGCTACCAGGTGTCAAAGTCCCCCATTGAACATTGGAAGGAAAGAGCTGTCAGGATGGCTGAGCGGTCTAAGTCGCTGCGCTCGGGTCGCAGTCCCCACTGGAGGCGCGGGTTCGAATCCCAGAGATTCCCCCATAGGAATGAATGGTCGAAATGCCCAATTGAAATGAATGGCGGGCTACCAGGTGTCAAAGTCCCCCATTGAACATTGGAAGGAAAGAGCTGTCAGGATGGCTGAGCGGTCTAAGTCGCTGCGTTCGGGTCGCAGTCCCCACTGGAGGCGCGGGTTCGAATCCCAGAGATTCCCCCATAGGAATGAATGGTCGAAATGCCCAATTGAAATGAATGGCGGGCTACCAGGTGTCAAAGTCCCCCAATGAACCTGGGAAGGAAAAAGCTGTCAGGATGGCTGAGCGGTCTAAGTCGCTGCGCTTGGGTCGCAGTCCCCACTGGAGGCGCGGGTTCGAATCCCAGAGATTCCCCCATAGGAATGAATGGTCGAAATGCCCAATTGAAATGAATGGCGGGATACCAGGTGTCAAAGTCCACCATTGAACCTGGGAAGGAAAGAGCTGTCAGGATGGCTGAGCGGTCTAAGTCGCTGCGCTCGGGTCGCAGTCCCCACTGGAGGCGCGGGTTCGAATCCCAGAGATTCCCCCATAGGAATGAATGGTCGAAATGCCCAATTGAAATGAATGGCGGGCTACCAGGTGTCAAAGTCCCCCATTGAACATTGGAAGAAAAGAGCTGTCAGGATGGCTGAGCGGTCTAAGTCGCTGCGCTCGGGTCGCAGTCCCCACTGGAGGCGCGGGTTCGAATCCCAGAGATTCCCCCATAGGAATGAAAGGTCGAAATGCCCAATTGAAATAAATGGCGGGCTACCAGGTGTCAAAGTCCCACAATGAACCTGGGAAGGAAAGAGCTGTCAGGATGGCCGAGCGGTCTAAGTCGGTGCGCTCGGGTCGCAGTCCCCACTGGAGGCGCGGGTTCGAATCCCAGAGATTCCCCCATAGGAATGAATGGTCGAAATGCCCAATTGAAATGAATGGCGGGCTACCAGGTGTCAAAGTCCCCCAATGAACCTGGGAAGGAAAGAGCTGTCAGGATGGCTGAGCGGTCTAAGTCGCTGCGCTCGGGTCGCAGTCCCCACTGGAGGCGCGGGTTCGAATCCCAGAGATTCCCCCATAGGAATGAATGGTCGAAATGCCCAATTGAAATGAATGGCGGGATACCAGGTGTCAAAGTCCACCATTGAACCTGGGAAGGAAAGAGCTGTCAGGATGGCCGAGCGGTCTAAGTCGCTGCGCTCGGGTCGCAGTCCTTACTGGAGGCGCGGGTTCGAATCCCAGAGATTCCCCCATAGGAATGAAAGGTCGAAATGCCCAATTGAAATAAATGGCGGGCTACCAGGTGTCAAAGTCCCCCAATGAACCTGGGAAGGAAAGAGCTGTCAGGATGGCTGAGCGGTCTAAGTCGCTGCGCTCGGGTCGCAGTCCCCACTGGAGGCGCGGGTTCGAATCCCAGAGATTCCCCCATAGGAATGAATGGTCGAAATGCCCAATTGAAATGAATGGCGGGCTACCAGGTGTCAAAGTCCCCCATTGAACATTGGAAGGAAAGAGCTGTCAGGATGGCTGAGCGGTCTAAGTCGCTGCGCTCGGGTCGCAGTCCCCACTGGAGGCGCGGGTTCGAATCCCAGAGATTCCCCCATAGGAATGAATGGTCGAAATGCCCCATTGAAATGAATGGCGGGCTACCAGGTGTCAAAGTCCCCCAATGAACCTGGGAAGGAAAGAGCTGTCAGGATGGCTGAGCGGTCTAAGTCGCTGCGTTCGGGTCGCAGTCCCCACTGGAGGCGAGGGTTCGAATCCCAGAGATTCCCCCATAGGAATGAATGGTCGAAATGCCCCATTGAAATGAATGGCGGGCTACCAGGTGTCAAAGTCCCCCAATGAACCTGGGAAGGAAAGAGCTGTCAGGATGGCTGAGCGGTCTAAGTCGCTGCGCTCGGGTCGCAGTCCCCACTGGAGGCGCGGGTTCGAATCCCAGAGATTCCCCCATAGGAATGAATGGTCGAAATGCCCAATTGAAATGAATGGCGGGCTACCAGGTGTCAAAGTCCCCCAATGAACCTGGGAAGGAAAGAGCTGTCAGGATGGCTGAGCGGTCTAAGTCGCTGCGCTCGGGTCGCAGTCCCCACTGGAGGCGCGGGTTCGAATCCCAGAGATTCCCCCATAGGAATGAATGGTCGAAATGCCCCATTGAAATGAATGGCGGGCTACCAGGTGTCAAAGTCCCCCAATGAACCTGGGAAGGAAAGAGCTGTCAGGATGGCTGAGCGGTCTAAGTCGCTGCGCTCGGGTCGCAGTCCCCACTGGAGGCGCGGGTTCGAATCCCAGAGATTCCCCCATAGGAATGAATGGTCGAAATGCCCAATTGAAATGAATGGCGGGCTACCAGGTGTCAAAGTCCCCCAATGAACCTGGGAAGGAAAGAGCTGTCAGGATGGCTGAGCGGTCTAAGTCGCTGCGCTCGGGTCGCAGTCCCCACTGGAGGCGCGGGTTCGAATCCCAGAGATTCCCCCATAGGAATGAATGGTCGAAATGCCCAATTGAAATGAATGGCGGGATACCAGGTGTCAAAGTCCACCATTGAACCTGGGAAGGAAAGAGCTGTCAGGATGGCTGAGCGGTCTAAGTCGCTGCGCTCGGGTCGCAGTCCCCACTGGAGGCGCGGGTTCGAATCCCAGAGATTCCCCCATAGGAATGAATGGTCGAAATGCCCAATTTAAATGAATGGCGGGCTACCAGGTGTCAAAGTCCACCATTGAACATTGGAAGGAAAATGCTGTCAGGATGGCTGAGCGGTCTAAGTCGCTGCGTTCGGGTCGCAGTCCCCACTGGAGGCGCGGGTTCGAATCCCAGAGATTCCCCCATAGGAATGAATGGTCGAAATGCCCCATTGAAATGAATGGCGGGCTACCAGGTGTCAAAGTCCCCCAATGAACCTGGGAAGGAAAGAGCTGTCAGGATGGCCGAGTGGTCTAAGTCGCTGCGCTCGGGTCGCAGTCCCCACTGGAGGCGCGGGTTCGAATCCCAGAGATTCCCCCATAGGAATGAATGGTCGAAATGTCCAATTGAAATGAATGGCGGGCTACCAGGTGTCAAAGTCCCCCAATGAACCTGGGAAGGAAAGAGCTGTCAGGATGGCTGAGCGGTCTAAGTCGCTGCGTTCGGGTCGCAGTCCCCACTGGAGGCGAGGGTTCGAATCCCAGAGATTCCCCCATAGGAATGAATGGTCGAAATGCCCCATTGAAATGAATGGCGGGCTACCAGGTGTCAAAGTCCCCCAATAAACCTGGGAAGGAAAGAGCTGTCAGGATGGCTGAGCGGTCTAAGTCGCTGCGCTCGGGTCGCAGTCCCCACTGGAGGCGCGGGTTCGAATCCCAGAGATTCCCCCATAGGAATGAATGGTCGAAATGCCCAATTGAAATGAATGGCGGGCTACCAGGTGTCAAAGTCCCCCAATGAACCTGGGAAGGAAAGAGCTGTCAGGATGGCTGAGCGGTCTAAGTCGCTGCGCTCGGGTCGCAGTCCCCACTGGAGGCGCGGGTTCGAATCCCAGAGATTCCCCCATAGGAATGAAAGGTCGAAATGCCCAATTGAAATAAATGGCGGGCTACCAGGTGTCAAAGTCCCCCAATGAACCTGGGAAGGAAAGAGCTGTCAGGATGGCCGAGCGGTCTAAGTCGCTGCGCTCGGGTCGCAGTCCCCACTGGAGGCGAGGGTTCGAATCCCAGAGATTCCCCCATAGGAATGAATGGTCGAAATGCCCCATTGAAATGAATGGCGGGCTACCAGGTGTCAAAGTCCCCCAATGAACCTGGGAAGGAAAGAGCTGTCAGGATGGCCGAGCGGTCTAAGTCGCTGCGCTCGGGTCGCAGTCCCCACTGGAGGCGCGGGTTCGAATCCCAGAGATTCCCCCATAGGAATGAATGGTCGAAATGCCCCATTGAAATGAATGGCGGGATTCCAGGTGTCAAAGTCCACCATTGAACCTGGGAAGGAAAGAGCTGTCAGGATGGCAGAGCGGTCTAAGTCGCTGCGCTCGGGTCGCAGTCCCCACTGGAGGCGCGGGTTCGAATCCCAGAGATTCCCCCATAGGAATGAATGGTCGAAATGCCCAATTGAAATGAATGGCGGGCTACCAGGTGTCAAAGTCCCCCAATGAACCTGGGAAGGAAAGAGCTATCAGGATGGCTGAGCGGTCTAAGTCGCTGAGCTCGGGTCGCAGTCCCCACTGGAGGCGCGGGTTCGAATCCCAGAGATTCCCCCATAGGAATGAAAGGTCGAAATGCCCAATTGAAATAAATGGCGGGCTACCAGGTGTCAAAGTCCCCCAATGAACCTGGGAAGGAAAGAGCTGTCAGGATGGCCGAGCGGTCTAAGTCGCTGCGCTCGGGTCGCAGTCCCCACTGGAGGCGCGGGTTCGAATCCCAGAGATTCCCCCATAGGAATGAATGGTCGAAATGCCCAATTGAAATGAATGGCGGGCTACCAGGTGTCAAAGTCCCCCAATGAACCTGGGAAGGAAAGAGCTGTCAGGATGGCTGAGCGGTCTAAGTCGCTGCGCTCGGGTCGCAGTCCCCACTGGAGGCGCGGGTTCGAATCCCAGAGATTCCCCCATTGGAATGAATGGTCGAAATGCCCCATTGAAATGAATGGCGGGATTCCAGGTGTCAAAGTTCACCATTGAACCTGGGAAGGAAAGAGCTGTCAGGATGGCCGAGCGGTCTAAGTCGCTGCGCTCGGGTCGCAGTCCCCACTGGAGGCGCGGGTTCGAATCCCAGAGATTCCCCCATAGGAATGAATGGTCGAAATGCCCAATTGAAATGAATGGCGGGCTACCAGGTGTCAAAGTCCCCCAATGAACCTGGGAAGGAAAGAGCTGTCAGGATGGCTGAGCGGTCTAAGTCGCTGCGCTCGGGTCGCAGTCCCCACTGGAGGCGCGGGTTCGAATCCCAGAGATTCCCCCATTGGAATGAATGGTCGAAATGCCCCATTGAAATGAATGGCGGGCTACCAGGTGTCAAAGTCCCCCAATGAACCTGGGAAGGAAAGAGCTGTCAGGATGGCCGAGCGGTCTAAGTCGCTGCGCTCGGGTCGCAGTCCCCACTGGAGGCGCGGGTTCGAATCCCAGAGATTCCCCCATAGGAATGAATGGTCGAAATGCCCAATTGAAATGAATGGCGGGCTACCAGGTGTCAAAGTCCCCCATTGAACCTTAAAAGGAAAGAGCTGTCAGGATGGCTGAGCGGTCTAAGTCGCTGCGCTCGGGTCGCAGTCCCCACTGGAGGCGCGGGTTCGAATCACAGAGATTCCCCCATTGGAATGAATGGTCGAAATGCCCAATTGAAATGAATGGCGGGCTACCAGGTGTCAAAGTCCCCCAATGAACCTGGGAAGGAAAGAGCTGTCAGGATGGCTGAGCGGTCTAAGTCGCTGCGCTCGGGTCGCAGTCCCCACTGGAGGCGCGGGTTCGAATCCCAGAGATTCCCCCATTGGAATGAATGGTCGAAATGCCCCATTGAAATGAATGGCGGGATTCCAGGTGTCAAAGTCCACCATTGAACCTGGGAAGGAAAGAGCTGTCAGGATGGCCGAGCGGTCTAAGTCGCTGCGCTCGGGTCGCAGTCCCCACTGGAGGTGCGGGTTCGAATCCCAGAGATTCCCCCATAGGAATGAATGGTCGAAATGCCCAATTGAAATGAATGGCGGGCTACCAGGTGTCAAAGTCCCCCAATGAACCTGGGAAGGAAAGATCTGTCAGGATGGCCGAGCGGTCTAAGTCGCTGCGCTCGGGTCGCAGTCCCCACTGGAGGCGCGGGTTCGAATCCCAGAGATTCCCCCATAGGAATGAATGGTCGAAATGCCCCATTGAAATGAATGGCGGGCTACCAGGTGTCAAAGTCCCCCAATGAACCTGGGAAGGAAAGAGCTGTCAGGATGGCTGAGCGGTCTAAGTCGCTGCGCTCGGGTCGCAGTCCCCACTGGAGGCGCGGGTTCGAATCCCAGAGATTCCCCCATAGGAATGAATGGTCGAAATGCCCAATTGAAATGAATGGCGGGCTACCAGGTGTCAAAGTCCCCCAATGAACCTGGGAAGGAAAGAGCTGTCAGGATGGCTGAGCGGTCTAAGTCGCTGCGCTCGGGTCGCAGTCCCCACTGGAGGCGCGGGTTCGAATCCCAGAGATTCCCCCATAGGAATGAATGGTCGAAATGCCCCATTGAAATGAATGGCGGGATTCCAGGTGTCAAAGTCCACCATTGAACCTGGGAAGGAAAGAGCTGTCAGGATGGCAGAGCGGTCTAAGTCGCTGCGCTCGGGTCGCAGTCCCCACTGGAGGCGCGGGTTCGAATCCCAGAGATTCCCCCATAGGAATGAATGGTCGAAATGCCCAATTGAAATGAATGGCGGGCTACCAGGTGTCAAAGTCCCCCAATGAACCTGGGAAGGAAAGAGCTGTCAGGATGGCTGAGCGGTCTAAGTCGCTGCGCTCGGGTCGCAGTCCCCACTGGAGGCGCGGGTTCGAATCCCAGAGATTCCCCCATAGGAATGAATGGTCGAAATGCCCAATTGAAATGAATGGCGGGCTACCAGGTGTCAAAGTCCCCCATTGAACATTGGAAGGAAAGAGCTGTCAGGATGGCTGAGCGGTCTAAGTCGCTGCGCTCGGGTCGCAGTCCCCACTGGAGGCGCGGGTTCGAATCCCAGAGATTCCCCCATAGGAATGAATGGTCGAAATGCCCAAATGAAATGAATGGCGGGCTACCAGGTGTCAAAGTCCCCCAATGAACCTGGGAAGGAAAGAGCTGTCAGGATGGCCGAGCGGTCTAAGTCGCTGCGCTCGGGTCGCAGTCCCCACTGGAGGCGCGGGTTCGAATCCCAGAGATTCCCCCATAGGAATGAATGGTCGAAATGTCCAATTGAAATGAATGGCGGGCTACCAGGTGTCAAAGTCCCCCAATGAACCTGGGAAGGAAAGAGCTGTCAGGATGGCTGAGCGGTCTAAGTCGCTGCGTTCGGGTCGCAGTCCCCACTGGAGGCGAGGGTTCGAATCCCAGAGATTCCCCCATAGGAATGAATGGTCGAAATGCCCCATTGAAATGAATGGCGGGCTACCAGGTGTCAAAGTCCCCCAATGAACCTGGGAAGGAAAGAGCTGTCAGGATGGCTGAGCGGTCTAAGTCGCTGCGCTCGGGTCGCAGTCCCCACTGGAGGCGCGGGTTCGAATCCCAGAGATTCCCCCATAGGAATGAATGGTCGAAATGCCCAATTGAAATGAATGGCGGGCTACCAGGTGTCAAAGTCCCCCAATGAACCTGGGAAGGAAAGAGCTGTCAGGATGGCTGAGCGGTCTAAGTCGCTGCGCTCGGGTCGCAGTCCCCACTGGAGGCGCGGGTTCGAATCCCAGAGATTCCCCCATAGGAATGAATGGTCGAAATGCCCAATTGAAATGAATGGCGGGATACCAGGTGTCAAAGTCCACCATTGAACCTGGGAAGGAAAGAGCTGTCAGGATGGCTGAGCGGTCTAAGTCGCTGCGCTCGGGTCGCAGTCCCCACTGGAGGCGCGGGTTCGAATCCCAGAGATTCCCCCATAGGAATGAATGGTCGAAATGCCCAATTTAAATGAATGGCGGGCTACCAGGTGTCAAAGTCCACCATTGAACATTGGAAGGAAAATGCTGTCAGGATGGCTGAGCGGTCTAAGTCGCTGCGTTCGGGTCGCAGTCCCCACTGGAGGCGCGGGTTCGAATCCCAGAGATTCCCCCATAGGAATGAATGGTCGAAATGCCCCATTGAAATGAATGGCGGGCTACCAGGTGTCAAAGTCCCCCAATGAACCTGGGAAGGAAAGAGCTGTCAGGATGGCCGAGTGGTCTAAGTCGCTGCGCTCGGGTCGCAGTCCCCACTGGAGGCGCGGGTTCGAATCCCAGAGATTCCCCCATAGGAATGAATGGTCGAAATGTCCAATTGAAATGAATGGCGGGCTACCAGGTGTCAAAGTCCCCCAATGAACCTGGGAAGGAAAGAGCTGTCAGGATGGCTGAGCGGTCTAAGTCGCTGCGTTCGGGTCGCAGTCCCCACTGGAGGCGAGGGTTCGAATCCCAGAGATTCCCCCATAGGAATGAATGGTCGAAATGCCCCATTGAAATGAATGGCGGGCTACCAGGTGTCAAAGTCCCCCAATAAACCTGGGAAGGAAAGAGCTGTCAGGATGGCTGAGCGGTCTAAGTCGCTGCGCTCGGGTCGCAGTCCCCACTGGAGGCGCGGGTTCGAATCCCAGAGATTCCCCCATAGGAATGAATGGTCGAAATGCCCAATTGAAATGAATGGCGGGCTACCAGGTGTCAAAGTCCCCCAATGAACCTGGGAAGGAAAGAGCTGTCAGGATGGCTGAGCGGTCTAAGTCGCTGCGCTCGGGTCGCAGTCCCCACTGGAGGCGCGGGTTCGAATCCCAGAGATTCCCCCATAGGAATGAATGGTCGAAATGCCCCATTGAAATGAATGGCTGGCTACCAGGTGTCAAAGTCCACCATTGAACATTGGAAGGAAAGAGCTGTCAGGATGGCCGAGCGGTCTAAGTCGCTGCGCTCGGGTCGCAGTCCCCACTTGAGGCGCGGGTTCGAATCCCAGAGATTCCCCCATAGGAATGAATGGTCGAAATGCCCAATTGAAATGAATGGCGGGCTACCAGGTGTCAAAGTCCCCCAATGAACCTGGGAAGGAAAGAGCTGTCAGGATGGCTGAGCGGTCTAAGTCGCTGCGCTCGGGTCGCAGTCCCCACTGGAGGCGCGGGTTCGAATCCCAGAGATTCCCCCATAGGAATGAATGGTCGAAATGCCCAATTGAAATGAATGGCGGGCTACCAGGTGTCAAAGTCCCCCAATGAACCTGGGAAGGAAAGAGCTGTCAGGATGGCTGAGCGGTCTAAGTCGCTGCGCTCGGGTCGCAGTCCCCACTGGAGGCGCGGGTTCGAATCCCAGAGATTCCCCCATAGGAATGAATGGTCGAAATGCCCAATTGAAATGAATGGCGGGCTACCAGGTGTCAAAGTCCCCCATTGAACATTGGAAGGAAAGAGCTGTCAGGATGGCTGAGCGGTCTAAGTCGCTGCGCTCGGGTCGCAGTCCCCACTGGAGGCGCGGGTTCGAATCCCAGAGATTCCCCCATAGGAATGAATGGTCGAAATGCCCAAATGAAATGAATGGCGGGCTACCAGGTGTCAAAGTCCCCCAATGAACCTGGGAAGGAAAGAGCTGTCAGGATGGCCGAGCGGTCTAAGTCGCTGCGCTCGGGTCGCAGTCCCCACTGGAGGCGCGGGTTCGAATCCCAGAGATTCCCCCATAGGAATGAATGGTCGAAATGTCCAATTGAAATGAATGGCGGGCTACCAGGTGTCAAAGTCCCCCAATGAACCTGGGAAGGAAAGAGCTGTCAGGATGGCTGAGCGGTCTAAGTCGCTGCGTTCGGGTCGCAGTCCCCACTGGAGGCGAGGGTTCGAATCCCAGAGATTCCCCCATAGGAATGAATGGTCGAAATGCCCCATTGAAATGAATGGCGGGCTACCAGGTGTCAAAGTCCCCCAATGAACCTGGGAAGGAAAGAGCTGTCAGGATGGCTGAGCGGTCTAAGTCGCTGCGCTCGGGTCGCAGTCCCCACTGGAGGCGCGGGTTCGAATCCCAGAGATTCCCCCATAGGAATGAATGGTCGAAATGCCCAATTGAAATGAATGGCGGGCTACCAGGTGTCAAAGTCCCCCAATGAACCTGGGAAGGAAAGAGCTGTCAGGATGGCTGAGCGGTCTAAGTCGCTGCGCTCGGGTCGCAGTCCCCACTGGAGGCGCGGGTTCGAATCCCAGAGATTCCCCCATAGGAATGAATGGTCGAAATGCCCAATTGAAATGAATGGCGGGATACCAGGTGTCAAAGTCCACCATTGAACCTGGGAAGGAAAGAGCTGTCAGGATGGCTGAGCGGTCTAAGTCGCTGCGCTCGGGTCGCAGTCCCCACTGGAGGCGCGGGTTCGAATCCCAGAGATTCCCCCATAGGAATGAATGGTCGAAATGCCCAATTTAAATGAATGGCGGGCTACCAGGTGTCAAAGTCCACCATTGAACATTGGAAGGAAAATGCTGTCAGGATGGCTGAGCGGTCTAAGTCGCTGCGTTCGGGTCGCAGTCCCCACTGGAGGCGCGGGTTCGAATCCCAGAGATTCCCCCATAGGAATGAATGGTCGAAATGCCCCATTGAAATGAATGGCGGGCTACCAGGTGTCAAAGTCCCCCAATGAACCTGGGAAGGAAAGAGCTGTCAGGATGGCCAAGTGGTCTAAGTCGCTGCGCTCGGGTCGCAGTCCCCACTGGAGGCGCGGGTTCGAATCCCAGAGATTCCCCCATAGGAATGAATGGTCGAAATGTCCAATTGAAATGAATGGCGGGCTACCAGGTGTCAAAGTCCCCCAATGAACCTGGGAAGGAAAGAGCTGTCAGGATGGCTGAGCGGTCTAAGTCGCTGCGTTCGGGTCGCAGTCCCCACTGGAGGCGAGGGTTCGAATCCCAGAGATTCCCCCATAGGAATGAATGGTCGAAATGCCCCATTGAAATGAATGGCGGGCTACCAGGTGTCAAAGTCCCCCAATAAACCTGGGAAGGAAAGAGCTGTCAGGATGGCTGAGCGGTCTAAGTCGCTGCGCTCGGGTCGCAGTCCCCACTGGAGGCGCGGGTTCGAATCCCAGAGATTCCCCCATAGGAATGAATGGTCGAAATGCCCAATTGAAATGAATGGCGGGCTACCAGGTGTCAAAGTCCCCCAATGAACCTGGGAAGGAAAGAGCTGTCAGGATGGCTGAGCGGTCTAAGTCGCTGCGCTCGGGTCGCAGTCCCCACTGGAGGCGCGGGTTCGAATCCCAGAGATTCCCCCATAGGAATGAATGGTCGAAAAACAGAGGTGAAACTAACCATTTTCTATTGTTGATTACTGAAAAACGGAATAAGGTAGAAACAAACTTTTTTTTTCTGATGAAAGATGAGAGTCCAATCTTTCATTTGGTAGTATGTGTACTGTTTCTGCCCCATTGAAATGAATGGCGGGCTACCAGGTGTCAAAGTCCACCATTGAACATTGGAAGGAAAGAGCTGTCAGGATGGCCGAGCGGTCTAAGTCGCTGCGCTCGGGTCGCAGTCCCCACTGGAGGCGCGGGTTCGAATCCCAGAGATTCCCCCATAGGAATGAATGGTCGAAATGCCCAATTGAAATGAATGGCGGGCTACCAGGTGTCAAAGTCCCCCAATGAACCTGGGAAGGAAAGAGCTGTCAGGATGGCTGAGCGGTCTAAGTCGCTGCGCTCGGGTCGCAGTCCCCACTGGAGGCGCGGGTTCGAATCCCAGAGATTCCCCCATAGGAATGAATGGTCGAAATGCCCAATTGAAATGAATGGCGGGCTACCAGGTGTCAAAGTCCCCCATTGAACATTGGAAGGAAAGAGCTGTCAGGATGGCTGAGCGGTCTAAGTCGCTGCGCTCGGGTCGCAGTCCCCACTGGAGGCGCGGGTTCGAATCCCAGATATTCCCCCATAGGAATGAATGGTCGAAATGCCCAATTGAAATGAATGGCGGGCTACCAGGTGTCAAAGTCCCCCAATGAACCTGGGAAGGAAAGAGCTGTCAGGATGGCTGAGCGGTCTAAGTCGCTGCGCTCGGGTCGCAGTCCCCACTGGAGGCGCGGGTTCGAATCCCAGAGATTCCCCCATAGGAATGAATGGTCGAAATGCCCAATTGAAATGAATGGCGGGATACCAGGTGTCAAAGTCCACCATTGAACCTGGGAAGGAAAGAGCTGTCAGGATGGCCGAGCGGTCTAAGTCGCTGCGCTCGGGTCGCAGTCCCCACTGGAGGCGCGGGTTCGAATCCCAGAGATTCCCCCATAGGAATGAAAGGTCGAAATGCCCAATTGAAATAAATGGCGGGCTACCAGGTGTCAAAGTCCCCCAATGAACCTGGGAAGGAAAGAGCTGTCAGGATGGCTGAGCGGTCTAAGTCGCTGCGCTCGGGTCGCAGTCCCCACTGGAGGCGCGGGTTCGAATCCCAGAGATTCCCCCATAGGAATGAATGGTCGAAATGCCCAATTGAAATGAATGGCGGGCTACCAGGTGTCAAAGTCCCCCATTGAACATTGGAAGGAAAGAGCTGTCAGGATGGCTGAGCGGTCTAAGTCGCTGCGCTCGGGTCGCAGTCCCCACTGGAGGCGCGGGTTCGAATCCCAGAGATTCCCCCATAGGAATGAATGGTCGAAATGCCCAAATGAAATGAATGGCGGGCTACCAGGTGTCAAAGTCCCCCAATGAACCTGGGAAGGAAAGAGCTGTCAGGATGGCCGAGCGGTCTAAGTCGCTGCGCTCGGGTCGCAGTCCCCACTGGAGGCGCGGGTTCGAATCCCAGAGATTCCCCCATAGGAATGAATGGTCGAAATGTCCAATTGAAATGAATGGCGGGCTACCAGGTGTCAAAGTCCCCCAATGAACCTGGGAAGGAAAGAGCTGTCAGGATGGCTGAGCGGTCTAAGTCGCTGCGTTCGGGTCGCAGTTCCCACTGGAGGCGAGGGTTCGAATCCCAGAGATTCCCCCATAGGAATGAATGGTCGAAATGCCCCATTGAAATGAATGGCGGGCTACCAGGTGTCAAAGTCCCCCAATGAACCTGGGAAGGAAAGAGCTGTCAGGATGGCTGAGTGGTCTAAGTCGCTGCGCTCGGGTCGCAGTCCCCACTGGAGGCGCGGGTTCGAATCCCAGAGATTCCCCCATAGGAATGAATGGTCGAAATGCCCAATTGAAATGAATGGCGGGCTACCAGGTGTCAAAGTCCCCCAATGAACCTGGGAAGGAAAGAGCTGTCAGGATGGCTGAGCGGTCTAAGTCGCTGCGCTCGGGTCGCAGTCCCCACTGGAGGCGCGGGTTCGAATCCCAGAGATTCCCCCATAGGAATGAATGGTCGAAATGCCCAATTGAAATGAATGGCGGGATACCAGGTGTCAAAGTCCACCATTGAACCTGGGAAGGAAAGAGCTGTCAGGATGGCTGAGCGGTCTAAGTCGCTGCGCTCGGGTCGCAGTCCCCACTGGAGGCGCGGGTTCGAATCCCAGAGATTCCCCCATAGGAATGAATGGTCGAAATGCCCAATTGAAATGAATGGCGGGCTACCAGGTGTCAAAGTCCCCCATTGAACATTGGAAGGAAAGAGCTGTCAGGATGGCTGAGCGGTCTAAGTTGCTGCGTTCGGGTCGCAGTCCCCACTGGAGGCGAGGGTTCGAATCCCAGAGATTCCCCCATAGGAATGAATGGTCGAAATGCCCCATTGAAATGAATGGCGGGCTACCAGGTGTCAAAGTCCCCCAATGAACCTGGGAAGGAAAGAGCTGTCAGGATGGCCGAGTGGTCTAAGTCGCTGCGCTCGGGTCGCAGTCCCCACTGGAGGCGCGGGTTCGAATCCCAGAGATTCCCCCATAGGAATGAATGGTCGAAATGTCCAATTGAAATGAATGGCGGGCTACCAGGTGTCAAAGTCCCCCAATGAACCTGGGAAGGAAAGAGCTGTCAGGATGGCTGAGCGGTCTAAGTCGCTGCGCTCGGGTCGCAGTCCCCACTGGAGGCGCGGGTTCGAATCCCAGAGATTCCCCCATAGGAATGAATGGTCGAAATGCCCCATTGAAATGAATGGCGGGCTACCAGGTGTCAAAGTCCCCCAATGAACCTGGGAAGGAAAGAGCTGTCAGGATGGCCGAGCGGTCTAAGTCGCTGCGCTCGGGTCGCAGTCCCCACTGGAGGCGCGGGTTCGAATCCCAGAGATTCCCCCATAGGAATGAATGGTCGAAATGCCCAATTGAAATGAATGGCGGGCTACCAGGTGTCAAAGTCCCCCAATGAACCTGGGAAGGAAAGAGCTGTCAGGATGGCCGAGCGGTCTAAGTCGCTGCGCTCGGGTCGCAGTCCCCACTGGAGGCGAGGGTTCGAATCCCAGAGATTCCCCCATAGGAATGAATGGTCAAAATGCCCAATTGAAATGAATGGCGGGCTACCAGGTGTCAAAGTCCCCCAATGAACCTGGGAAGGAAAGAGCTGTCAGGATGGCTGAGCGGTCTAAGTCGCTGCGCTCGGGTCGCAGTCCCCACTGGAGGCGCGGGTTCGAATCCCAGAGATTCCCCCATAGGAATGAATGGTCGAAATGCCCAATTGAAATGAATGGCGGGCTACCAGGTGTCAAAGTCCCCCAATGAACCTGGGAAGGAAAGAGCTGTCAGGATGGCTGAGCGGTCTAAGTCGCTGCGCTCGGGTCGCAGTCCCCACTGGAGGCGCGGGTTCGAATCCCAGAGATTCCCCCATAGGAATGAATGGTCGAAATGCCCAATTGAAATGAATGGCGGGATACCAGGTGTCAAAGTCCACCATTGAACCTGGGAAGGAAAGAGCTGTCAGGATGGCTGAGCGGTCTAAGTCGCTGCGCTCGGGTCGCAGTCCCCACTGGAGGCGCGGGTTCGAATCCCAGAGATTCCCCCATAGGAATGAATGGTCGAAATGCCCAATTGAAATGAATGGCGGGATACCAGGTGTCAAAGTCCACCATTGAACCTGGGAAGGAAAGAGCTGTCAGGATGGCTGAGCGGTCTAAGTCGCTGCGCTCGGGTCGCAGTCCCCACTGGAGGCGCGGGTTCGAATCCCAGAGATTCCCCCATAGGAATGAATGGTCGAAATGCCCAATTGAAATGAATGGCGGGCTACCAGGTGTCAAAGTCCCCCAATGAACCTGGGAAGGAAAAAGCTGTCAGGATGGCTGAACGGTCTAAGTCGCTGCGCTCGGGTCGCAGTCCCCACTGGAGGCGCGGGTTCGAATCCCAGAGATTCCCCCATAGGAATGAATGGTCGAAATGCCCAATTGAAATGAATGGCGGGCTACCAGGTGTCAAAGTCCACCATTGAACATTGGAAGGAAAGAGCTGTCAGGATGGCTGAGCGGTCTAAGTCGCTGCGTTCGGGTCGCAGTCCCCACTGGAGGCGAGGGTTCGAATCCCAGAGATTCCCCCATAGGAATGAATGGTCGAAATGCCCCATTGAAATGAATGGCGGGCTACCAGGTGTCAAAGTCCCCCAATGAACCTGGGAAGGAAAGAGCTGTCAGGATGGCCGAGCGGTCTAAGTCGCTGCGCTCGGGTCGCAGTCCCCACTGGAGGCGCGGGTTCGAATCCCAGAGATTCCCCCATAGGAATGAATGGTCGAAATGCCCAATTGAAATGAATGGCGGGCTACCAGGTGTCAAAGTCCCCCAATGAACCTGGGAAGGAAAGAGCTGTCAGGATGGCTGAGCGGTCTAAGTCGCTGCGCTCGGGTCGCAGTCCCCACTGGAGGCGCGGGTTCGAATCCCAGAGATTCCCCCATAGGAATGAATGGTCGAAATGCCCAATTGAAATGAATGGCGGGCTACCAGGTGTCAAAGTCCCCCATTGAACATTGGAAGGAAAGAGCTGTCAGGATGGCTGAGCGGTCTAAGTCGCTGCGCTCGGGTCGCAGTCCCCACTGGAGGCGCGGGTTCGAATCCCAGATATTCCCCCATAGGAATGAATGGTCGAAATGCCCAATTGAAATGAATGGCGGGCTACCAGGTGTCAAAGTCCCCCAATGAACCTGGGAAGGAAAGAGCTGTCAGGATGGCTGAGCGGTCTAAGTCGCTGCGCTCGGGTCGCAGTCCCCACTGGAGGCGCGGGTTCGAATCCCAGAGATTCCCCCATAGGAATGAATGGTCGAAATGCCCAATTGAAATGAATGGCGGGATACCAGGTGTCAAAGTCCACCATTGAACCTGGGAAGGAAAGAGCTGTCAGGATGGCCGAGCGGTCTAAGTCGCTGCGCTCGGGTCGCAGTCCCCACTGGAGGCGCGGGTTCGAATCCCAGAGATTCCCCCATAGGAATGAAAGGTCGAAATGCCCAATTGAAATAAATGGCGGGCTACCAGGTGTCAAAGTCCCCCAATGAACCTGGGAAGGAAAGAGCTGTCAGGATGGCTGAGCGGTCTAAGTCGCTGCGCTCGGGTCGCAGTCCCCACTGGAGGCGCGGGTTCGAATCCCAGAGATTCCCCCATAGGAATGAATGGTCGAAATGCCCAATTGAAATGAATGGCGGGCTACCAGGTGTCAAAGTCCCCCATTGAACATTGGAAGGAAAGAGCTGTCAGGATGGCTGAGCGGTCTAAGTCGCTGCGCTCGGGTCGCAGTCCCCACTGGAGGCGCGGGTTCGAATCCCAGAGATTCCCCCATAGGAATGAATGGTCGAAATGCCCAAATGAAATGAATGGCGGGCTACCAGGTGTCAAAGTCCCCCAATGAACCTGGGAAGGAAAGAGCTGTCAGGATGGCCGAGCGGTCTAAGTCGCTGCGCTCGGGTCGCAGTCCCCACTGGAGGCGCGGGTTCGAATCCCAGAGATTCCCCCATAGGAATGAATGGTCGAAATGTCCAATTGAAATGAATGGCGGGCTACCAGGTGTCAAAGTCCCCCAATGAACCTGGGAAGGAAAGAGCTGTCAGGATGGCTGAGCGGTCTAAGTCGCTGCGTTCGGGTCGCAGTTCCCACTGGAGGCGAGGGTTCGAATCCCAGAGATTCCCCCATAGGAATGAATGGTCGAAATGCCCCATTGAAATGAATGGCGGGCTACCAGGTGTCAAAGTCCCCCAATGAACCTGGGAAGGAAAGAGCTGTCAGGATGGCTGAGTGGTCTAAGTCGCTGCGCTCGGGTCGCAGTCCCCACTGGAGGCGCGGGTTCGAATCCCAGAGATTCCCCCATAGGAATGAATGGTCGAAATGCCCAATTGAAATGAATGGCGGGCTACCAGGTGTCAAAGTCCCCCAATGAACCTGGGAAGGAAAGAGCTGTCAGGATGGCTGAGCGGTCTAAGTCGCTGCGCTCGGGTCGCAGTCCCCACTGGAGGCGCGGGTTCGAATCCCAGAGATTCCCCCATAGGAATGAATGGTCGAAATGCCCAATTGAAATGAATGGCGGGATACCAGGTGTCAAAGTCCACCATTGAACCTGGGAAGGAAAGAGCTGTCAGGATGGCTGAGCGGTCTAAGTCGCTGCGCTCGGGTCGCAGTCCCCACTGGAGGCGCGGGTTCGAATCCCAGAGATTCCCCCATAGGAATGAATGGTCGAAATGCCCAATTGAAATGAATGGCGGGCTACCAGGTGTCAAAGTCCCCCATTGAACATTGGAAGGAAAGAGCTGTCAGGATGGCTGAGCGGTCTAAGTTGCTGCGTTCGGGTCGCAGTCCCCACTGGAGGCGAGGGTTCGAATCCCAGAGATTCCCCCATAGGAATGAATGGTCGAAATGCCCCATTGAAATGAATGGCGGGCTACCAGGTGTCAAAGTCCCCCAATGAACCTGGGAAGGAAAGAGCTGTCAGGATGGCCGAGTGGTCTAAGTCGCTGCGCTCGGGTCGCAGTCCCCACTGGAGGCGCGGGTTCGAATCCCAGAGATTCCCCCATAGGAATGAATGGTCGAAATGTCCAATTGAAATGAATGGCGGGCTACCAGGTGTCAAAGTCCCCCAATGAACCTGGGAAGGAAAGAGCTGTCAGGATGGCTGAGCGGTCTAAGTCGCTGCGCTCGGGTCGCAGTCCCCACTGGAGGCGCGGGTTCGAATCCCAGAGATTCCCCCATAGGAATGAATGGTCGAAATGCCCAATTGAAATGAATGGCGGGATACCAGGTGTCAAAGTCCACCATTGAACCTGGGAAGGAAAGAGCTGTCAGGATGGCCGAGCGGTCTAAGTCGCTGCGCTCGGGTCGCAGTCCCCACTGGAGGCGCGGGTTCGAATCCCAGAGATTCCCCCATAGGAATGAAAGGTCGAAATGCCCAATTGAAATAAATGGCGGGCTACCAGGTGTCAAAGTCCCCCAATGAACCTGGGAAGGAAAGAGCTGTCAGGATGGCTGAGCGGTCTAAGTCGCTGCGCTCGGGTCGCAGTCCCCACTGGAGGCGCGGGTTCGAATCCCAGAGATTCCCCCATAGGAATGAATGGTCGAAATGCCCAATTGAAATGAATGGCGGGCTACCAGGTGTCAAAGTCCCCCATTGAACATTGGAAGGAAAGAGCTGTCAGGATGGCTGAGCGGTCTAAGTCGCTGCGCTCGGGTCGCAGTCCCCACTGGAGGCGCGGGTTCGAATCCCAGAGATTCCCCCATAGGAATGAATGGTCGAAATGCCCAAATGAAATGAATGGCGGGCTACCAGGTGTCAAAGTCCCCCAATGAACCTGGGAAGGAAAGAGCTGTCAGGATGGCCGAGCGGTCTAAGTCGCTGCGCTCGGGTCGCAGTCCCCACTGGAGGCGCGGGTTCGAATCCCAGAGATTCCCCCATAGGAATGAATGGTCGAAATGTCCAATTGAAATGAATGGCGGGCTACCAGGTGTCAAAGTCCCCCAATGAACCTGGGAAGGAAAGAGCTGTCAGGATGGCTGAGCGGTCTAAGTCGCTGCGTTCGGGTCGCAGTCCCCACTGGAGGCGAGGGTTCGAATCCCAGAGATTCCCCCATAGGAATGAATGGTCGAAATGCCCCATTGAAATGAATGGCGGGCTACCAGGTGTCAAAGTCCCCCAATGAACCTGGGAAGGAAAGAGCTGTCAGGATGGCTGAGCGGTCTAAGTCGCTGCGCTCGGGTCGCAGTCCCCACTGGAGGCGCGGGTTCGAATCCCAGAGATTCCCCCATAGGAATGAATGGTCGAAATGCCCAATTGAAATGAATGGCGGGCTACCAGGTGTCAAAGTCCCCCAATGAACCTGGGAAGGAAAGAGCTGTCAGGATGGCTGAGCGGTCTAAGTCGCTGCGCTCGGGTCGCAGTCCCCACTGGAGGCGCGGGTTCGAATCCCAGAGATTCCCCCATAGGAATGAATGGTCGAAATGCCCAATTGAAATGAATGGCGGGATACCAGGTGTCAAAGTCCACCATTGAACTTGGGAAGGAAAGAGCTGTCAGGATGGCCGAGCGGTCTAAGTCGCTGCGCTCGGGTCGCAGTCCCCACTGGAGGCGCGGGTTCGAATCCCAGAGATTCCCCCATAGGAATGAATGGTCGAAATGCCCAATTGAAATGAATGGCGGGATACCAGGTGTCAAAGTCCACCATTGAACTTGGGAAGGAAAGAGCTGTCAGGATGGCCGAGCGGTCTAAGTCGCTGCGCTCGGGTCGCAGTCCCCACTGGAGGCGCGGGTTCGAATCCCAGAGATTCCCCCATAGGAATGAAAGGTCGAAATGCCCAATTGAAATAAATGGCGGGCTACCAGGTGTCAAAGTCCCCCATTGAACCTGGGAAGGAAAGAGCTGTCAGGATGGCCGAGCGGTCTAAGTCGCTGCGCTCGGGTCGCAGTCCCCACTGGAGGCGCGGGTTCGAATCCCAGAGATTCCCCCATAGGAATGAATGGTCGAAATGCCCAATTGAAATGAATGGCGGGATACCAGGTGTCAAAGTCCCCCAATGAACCTGGGAAGGAAAGAGCTGTCAGGATGGCCGAGCGGTCTAAGTCGCTGCGTTCGGGTCGCAGTCCCCACTGGAGGCGAGGGTTCGAATCCCAGAGATTCCCCCATAGGAATGAATGGTCGAAATGCCCCATTGAAATGAATGGCGGGCTACCAGGTGTCAAAGTCCCCCAATGAACCTGGGAAGGAAAGAGCTGTCAGGATGGCCGAGCGGTCTAAGTCGCTGCGCTCGGGTCGCAGTCCCCACTGGAGGCGCGGGTTCGAATCCCAGAGATTCCCCCATAGGAATGAATGGTCGAAATGCCCAATTGAAATGAATGGCGGGCTACCAGGTGTCAAAGTCCCCCAATGAACCTGGGAAGGAAAGAGCTGTCAGGATGGCCGAGCGGTCTAAGTCGCTGCGCTCGGGTCGCAGTCCCCACTGGAGGCGAGGGTTCGAATCCCAGAGATTCCCCCATAGGAATGAATGGTCAAAATGCCCAATTGAAATGAATGGCGGGCTACCAGGTGTCAAAGTCCCCCAATGAACCTGGGAAGGAAAGAGCTGTCAGGATGGCTGAGCGGTCTAAGTCGCTGCGCTCGGGTCGCAGTCCCCACTGGAGGCGCGGGTTCGAATCCCAGAGATTCCCCCATAGGAATGAATGGTCGAAATGCCCAATTGAAATGAATGGCGGGCTACCAGGTGTCAAAGTCCCCCAATGAACCTGGGAAGGAAAGAGCTGTCAGGATGGCTGAGCGGTCTAAGTCGCTGCGCTCGGGTCGCAGTCCCCACTGGAGGCGCGGGTTCGAATCCCAGAGATTCCCCCATAGGAATGAATGGTCGAAATGCCCAATTGAAATGAATGGCGGGATACCAGGTGTCAAAGTCCACCATTGAACCTGGGAAGGAAAGAGCTGTCAGGATGGCTGAGCGGTCTAAGTCGCTGCGCTCGGGTCGCAGTCCCCACTGGAGGCGCGGGTTCGAATCCCAGAGATTCCCCCATAGGAATGAATGGTCGAAATGCCCAATTGAAATGAATGGCGGGCTACCAGGTGTCAAAGTCCCCCAATGAACCTGGGAAGGAAAGAGCTGTCAGGATGGCTGAGCGGTCTAAGTCGCTGCGCTCGGGTCGCAGTCCCCACTGGAGGCGCGGGTTCGAATCCCAGAGATTCCCCCATAGGAATGAATGGTCGAAATGCCCAATTGAAATGAATGGCGGGATACCAGGTGTCAAAGTCCACCATTGAACCTGGGAAGGAAAGAGCTGTCAGGATGGCTGAGCGGTCTAAGTCGCTGCGCTCGGGTCGCAGTCCCCACTGGAGGCGCGGGTTCGAATCCCAGAGATTCCCCCATAGGAATGAATGGTCGAAATGCCCAATTGAAATGAATGGCGGGCTACCAGGTGTCAAAGTCCCCCAATGAACCTGGGAAGGAAAAAGCTGTCAGGATGGCTGAACGGTCTAAGTCGCTGCGCTCGGGTCGCAGTCCCCACTGGAGGCGCGGGTTCGAATCCCAGAGATTCCCCCATAGGAATGAATGGTCGAAATGCCCAATTGAAATGAATGGCGGGCTACCAGGTGTCAAAGTCCACCATTGAACATTGGAAGGAAAGAGCTGTCAGGATGGCTGAGCGGTCTAAGTCGCTGCGTTCGGGTCGCAGTCCCCACTGGAGGCGAGGGTTCGAATCCCAGAGATTCCCCCATAGGAATGAATGGTCGAAATGCCCCATTGAAATGAATGGCGGGCTACCAGGTGTCAAAGTCCCCCAATGAACCTGGGAAGGAAAGAGCTGTCAGGATGGCCGAGCGGTCTAAGTCGCTGCGCTCGGGTCGCAGTCCCCACTGGAGGCGCGGGTTCGAATCCCAGAGATTCCCCCATAGGAATGAATGGTCGAAATGCCCAATTGAAATGAATGGCGGGCTACCAGGTGTCAAAGTCCCCCAATGAACCTGGGAAGGAAAGAGCTGTCAGGATGGCTGAGCGGTCTAAGTCGCTGCGCTCGGGTCGCAGTCCCCACTGGAGGCGCGGGTTCGAATCCCAGAGATTCCCCCATAGGAATGAATGGTCGAAATGCCCAATTGAAATGAATGGCGGGATACCAGGTGTCAAAGTCCACCATTGAACCTGGGAAGGAAAGAGCTGTCAGGATGGCCGAGCGGTCTAAGTCGCTGCGCTCGGGTCGCAGTCCCCACTGGAGGCGCGGGTTCGAATCCCAGAGATTCCCCCATAGGAATGAAAGGTCGAAATGCCCAATTGAAATGAATGGCGGGATACCAGGTGTCAAAGTCCCCCAATGAACCTGGGAAGGAAAGAGCTGTCAGGATGGCTGAGCGGTCTAAGTCGCTGCGCTCGGGTCGCAGTCCCCACTGGAGGCGCGGGTTCGAATCCCAGAGATTCCCCCATAGGAATGAAAGGTCGAAATGCCCAATTGAAATGAATGGCGGGATACCAGGTGTCAAAGTCCCCCAATGAACCTGGGAAGGAAAGAGCTGTCAGGATGGCTGAGCGGTCTAAGTCGCTGCGCTCGGGTCGCAGTCCCCACTGGAGGCGCGGGTTCGAATCCCAGAGATTCCCCCATAGGAATGAATGGTCGAAATGCCCAATTGAAATGAATGGCGGGCTACCAGGTGTCAAAGTCCCCCATTGAACATTGGAAGGAAAGAGCTGTCAGGATGGCTGAGCGGTCTAAGTCGCTGCGCTCGGGTCGCAGTCCCCACTGGAGGCGCGGGTTCGAATCCCAGAGATTCCCCCATAGGAATGAATGGTCGAAATGCCCAATTGAAATGAATGGCGGGCTACCAGGTGTCAAAGTCCCCCATTGAACATTGGAAGGAAAGAGCTGTCAGGATGGCTGAGCGGTCTAAGTCGCTGCGTTCGGGTCGCAGTCCCCACTGGAGGCGCGGGTTCGAATCCCAGAGATTCCCCCATAGGAATGAATGGTCGAAATGCCCAATTGAAATGAATGGCGGGCTACCAGGTGTCAAAGTCCCCCAATGAACCTGGGAAGGAAAAAGCTGTCAGGATGGCTGAGCGGTCTAAGTCGCTGCGCTTGGGTCGCAGTCCCCACTGGAGGCGCGGGTTCGAATCCCAGAGATTCCCCCATAGGAATGAATGGTCGAAATGCCCAATTGAAATGAATGGCGGGATACCAGGTGTCAAAGTCCACCATTGAACCTGGGAAGGAAAGAGCTGTCAGGATGGCTGAGCGGTCTAAGTCGCTGCGCTCGGGTCGCAGTCCCCACTGGAGGCGCGGGTTCGAATCCCAGAGATTCCCCCATAGGAATGAATGGTCGAAATGCCCAATTGAAATGAATGGCGGGCTACCAGGTGTCAAAGTCCCCCATTGAACATTGGAAGAAAAGAGCTGTCAGGATGGCTGAGCGGTCTAAGTCGCTGCGCTCGGGTCGCAGTCCCCACTGGAGGCGCGGGTTCGAATCCCAGAGATTCCCCCATAGGAATGAAAGGTCGAAATGCCCAATTGAAATAAATGGCGGGCTACCAGGTGTCAAAGTCCCACAATGAACCTGGGAAGGAAAGAGCTGTCAGGATGGCCGAGCGGTCTAAGTCGGTGCGCTCGGGTCGCAGTCCCCACTGGAGGCGCGGGTTCGAATCCCAGAGATTCCCCCATAGGAATGAATGGTCGAAATGCCCAATTGAAATGAATGGCGGGCTACCAGGTGTCAAAGTCCCCCAATGAACCTGGGAAGGAAAGAGCTGTCAGGATGGCTGAGCGGTCTAAGTCGCTGCGCTCGGGTCGCAGTCCCCACTGGAGGCGCGGGTTCGAATCCCAGAGATTCCCCCATAGGAATGAATGGTCGAAATGCCCAATTGAAATGAATGGCGGGATACCAGGTGTCAAAGTCCACCATTGAACCTGGGAAGGAAAGAGCTGTCAGGATGGCCGAGCGGTCTAAGTCGCTGCGCTCGGGTCGCAGTCCCCACTGGAGGCGCGGGTTCGAATCCCAGAGATTCCCCCATAGGAATGAAAGGTCGAAATGCCCAATTGAAATAAATGGCGGGCTACCAGGTGTCAAAGTCCCCCAATGAACCTGGGAAGGAAAGAGCTGTCAGGATGGCTGAGCGGTCTAAGTCGCTGCGCTCGGGTCGCAGTCCCCACTGGAGGCGCGGGTTCGAATCCCAGAGATTCCCCCATAGGAATGAATGGTCGAAATGCCCAATTGAAATGAATGGCGGGCTACCAGGTGTCAAAGTCCCCCATTGAACATTGGAAGGAAAGAGCTGTCAGGATGGCTGAGCGGTCTAAGTCGCTGCGCTCGGGTCGCAGTCCCCACTGGAGGCGCGGGTTCGAATCCCAGAGATTCCCCCATAGGAATGAATGGTCGAAATGCCCCATTGAAATGAATGGCGGGCTACCAGGTGTCAAAGTCCCCCAATGAACCTGGGAAGGAAAGAGCTGTCAGGATGGCTGAGCGGTCTAAGTCGCTGCGTTCGGGTCGCAGTCCCCACTGGAGGCGAGGGTTCGAATCCCAGAGATTCCCCCATAGGAATGAATGGTCGAAATGCCCCATTGAAATGAATGGCGGGCTACCAGGTGTCAAAGTCCCCCAATGAACCTGGGAAGGAAAGAGCTGTCAGGATGGCTGAGCGGTCTAAGTCGCTGCGCTCGGGTCGCAGTCCCCACTGGAGGCGCGGGTTCGAATCCCAGAGATTCCCCCATAGGAATGAATGGTCGAAATGCCCAATTGAAATGAATGGCGGGCTACCAGGTGTCAAAGTCCCCCAATGAACCTGGGAAGGAAAGAGCTGTCAGGATGGCTGAGCGGTCTAAGTCGCTGCGCTCGGGTCGCAGTCCCCACTGGAGGCGCGGGTTCGAATCCCAGAGATTCCCCCATAGGAATGAATGGTCGAAATGCCCAATTGAAATGAATGGCGGGATACCAGGTGTCAAAGTCCACCATTGAACTTGGGAAGGAAAGAGCTGTCAGGATGGCCGAGCGGTCTAAGTCGCTGCGCTCGGGTCGCAGTCCCCACTGGAGGCGCGGGTTCGAATCCCAGAGATTCCCCCATAGGAATGAATGGTCGAAATGCCCAATTGAAATGAATGGCGGGATACCAGGTGTCAAAGTCCACCATTGAACTTGGGAAGGAAAGAGCTGTCAGGATGGCCGAGCGGTCTAAGTCGCTGCGCTCGGGTCGCAGTCCCCACTGGAGGCGCGGGTTCGAATCCCAGAGATTCCCCCATAGGAATGAAAGGTCGAAATGCCCAATTGAAATAAATGGCGGGCTACCAGGTGTCAAAGTCCCCCATTGAACCTGGGAAGGAAAGAGCTGTCAGGATGGCCGAGCGGTCTAAGTCGCTGCGCTCGGGTCGCAGTCCCCACTGGAGGCGCGGGTTCGAATCCCAGAGATTCCCCCATAGGAATGAATGGTCGAAATGCCCAATTGAAATGAATGGCGGGATACCAGGTGTCAAAGTCCCCCAATGAACCTGGGAAGGAAAGAGCTGTCAGGATGGCCGAGCGGTCTAAGTCGCTGCGTTCGGGTCGCAGTCCCCACTGGAGGCGAGGGTTCGAATCCCAGAGATTCCCCCATAGGAATGAATGGTCGAAATGCCCCATTGAAATGAATGGCGGGCTACCAGGTGTCAAAGTCCCCCAATGAACCTGGGAAGGAAAGAGCTGTCAGGATGGCCGAGCGGTCTAAGTCGCTGCGCTCGGGTCGCAGTCCCCACTGGAGGCGCGGGTTCGAATCCCAGAGATTCCCCCATAGGAATGAATGGTCGAAATGCCCAATTGAAATGAATGGCGGGCTACCAGGTGTCAAAGTCCCCCAATGAACCTGGGAAGGAAAGAGCTGTCAGGATGGCCGAGCGGTCTAAGTCGCTGCGCTCGGGTCGCAGTCCCCACTGGAGGCGAGGGTTCGAATCCCAGAGATTCCCCCATAGGAATGAATGGTCAAAATGCCCAATTGAAATGAATGGCGGGCTACCAGGTGTCAAAGTCCCCCAATGAACCTGGGAAGGAAAGAGCTGTCAGGATGGCTGAGCGGTCTAAGTCGCTGCGCTCGGGTCGCAGTCCCCACTGGAGGCGCGGGTTCGAATCCCAGAGATTCCCCCATAGGAATGAATGGTCGAAATGCCCAATTGAAATGAATGGCGGGCTACCAGGTGTCAAAGTCCCCCAATGAACCTGGGAAGGAAAGAGCTGTCAGGATGGCTGAG
Organism: Vanacampus margaritifer; assembly: GCF_051991255.1. Classification (NCBI taxonomy): domain Eukaryota; kingdom Metazoa; phylum Chordata; class Actinopteri; order Syngnathiformes; family Syngnathidae; genus Vanacampus; species Vanacampus margaritifer. The sequence continues at coordinate 261,471 of NW_027520749.1, read as the reverse complement.
CGGTCTAAGTCGCTGCGCTCGGGTCGCAGTCCCCACTGGAGGCGCGGGTTCGAATCCCAGAGATTCCCCCATAGGAATGAATGGTCGAAATGCCCAATTGAAATGAATGGCGGGATACCAGGTGTCAAAGTCCACCATTGAACCTGGGAAGGAAAGAGCTGTCAGGATGGCTGAGCGGTCTAAGTCGCTGCGCTCGGGTCGCAGTCCCCACTGGAGGCGCGGGTTCGAATCCCAGAGATTCCCCCATAGGAATGAATGGTCGAAATGCCCAATTGAAATGAATGGCGGGCTACCAGGTGTCAAAGTCCCCCAATGAACCTGGGAAGGAAAGAGCTGTCAGGATGGCTGAGCGGTCTAAGTCGCTGCGCTCGGGTCGCAGTCCCCACTGGAGGCGCGGGTTCGAATCCCAGAGATTCCCCCATAGGAATGAATGGTCGAAATGCCCAATTGAAATGAATGGCGGGATACCAGGTGTCAAAGTCCACCATTGAACCTGGGAAGGAAAGAGCTGTCAGGATGGCTGAGCGGTCTAAGTCGCTGCGCTCGGGTCGCAGTCCCCACTGGAGGCGCGGGTTCGAATCCCAGAGATTCCCCCATAGGAATGAATGGTCGAAATGCCCAATTGAAATGAATGGCGGGCTACCAGGTGTCAAAGTCCCCCAATGAACCTGGGAAGGAAAAAGCTGTCAGGATGGCTGAACGGTCTAAGTCGCTGCGCTCGGGTCGCAGTCCCCACTGGAGGCGCGGGTTCGAATCCCAGAGATTCCCCCATAGGAATGAATGGTCGAAATGCCCAATTGAAATGAATGGCGGGCTACCAGGTGTCAAAGTCCACCATTGAACATTGGAAGGAAAGAGCTGTCAGGATGGCTGAGCGGTCTAAGTCGCTGCGTTCGGGTCGCAGTCCCCACTGGAGGCGAGGGTTCGAATCCCAGAGATTCCCCCATAGGAATGAATGGTCGAAATGCCCCATTGAAATGAATGGCGGGCTACCAGGTGTCAAAGTCCCCCAATGAACCTGGGAAGGAAAGAGCTGTCAGGATGGCCGAGCGGTCTAAGTCGCTGCGCTCGGGTCGCAGTCCCCACTGGAGGCGCGGGTTCGAATCCCAGAGATTCCCCCATAGGAATGAATGGTCGAAATGCCCAATTGAAATGAATGGCGGGCTACCAGGTGTCAAAGTCCCCCAATGAACCTGGGAAGGAAAGAGCTGTCAGGATGGCTGAGCGGTCTAAGTCGCTGCGCTCGGGTCGCAGTCCCCACTGGAGGCGCGGGTTCGAATCCCAGAGATTCCCCCATAGGAATGAATGGTCGAAATGCCCAATTGAAATGAATGGCGGGATACCAGGTGTCAAAGTCCACCATTGAACCTGGGAAGGAAAGAGCTGTCAGGATGGCCGAGCGGTCTAAGTCGCTGCGCTCGGGTCGCAGTCCCCACTGGAGGCGCGGGTTCGAATCCCAGAGATTCCCCCATAGGAATGAAAGGTCGAAATGCCCAATTGAAATGAATGGCGGGCTACCAGGTGTCAAAGTCCCCCATTGAACATTGGAAGGAAAGAGCTGTCAGGATGGCTGAGCGGTCTAAGTCGCTGCGCTCGGGTCGCAGTCCCCACTGGAGGCGCGGGTTCGAATCCCAGAGATTCCCCCATAGGAATGAATGGTCGAAATGCCCAATTGAAATGAATGGCGGGCTACCAGGTGTCAAAGTCCCCCATTGAACATTGGAAGGAAAGAGCTGTCAGGATGGCTGAGCGGTCTAAGTCGCTGCGTTCGGGTCGCAGTCCCCACTGGAGGCGCGGGTTCGAATCCCAGAGATTCCCCCATAGGAATGAATGGTCGAAATGCCCAATTGAAATGAATGGCGGGCTACCAGGTGTCAAAGTCCCCCAATGAACCTGGGAAGGAAAGAGCTGTCAGGATGGCTGAGCGGTCTAAGTCGCTGCGCTCGGGTCGCAGTCCCCACTGGAGGCGCGGGTTCGAATCCCAGAGATTCCCCCATAGGAATGAATGGTCGAAATGCCCAATTGAAATGAATGGCGGGATACCAGGTGTCAAAGTCCACCATTGAACTTGGGAAGGAAAGAGCTGTCAGGATGGCCGAGCGGTCTAAGTCGCTGCGCTCGGGTCGCAGTCCCCACTGGAGGCGCGGGTTCGAATCCCAGAGATTCCCCCATAGGAATGAAAGGTCGAAATGCCCAATTGAAATAAATGGCGGGCTACCAGGTGTCAAAGTCCCCCATTGAACCTGGGAAGGAAAGAGCTGTCAGGATGGCTGAGCGGTCTAAGTCGCTGCGCTCGGGTCGCAGTCCCCACTGGAGGCGCGGGTTCGAATCCCAGAGATTCCCCCATAGGAATGAATGGTCGAAATGCCCAATTGAAATGAATGGCGGGATACCAGGTGTCAAAGTCCCCCAATGAACCTGGGAAGGAAAGAGCTGTCAGGATGGCCGAGCCGTCTAAGTCGCTGCGTTCGGGTCGCAGTCCCCACTGGAGGCGAGGGTTCGAATCCCAGAGATTCCCCCATAGGAATGAATGGTCGAAATGCCCCATTGAAATGAATGGCGGGCTACCAGGTGTCAAAGTCCCCCAATGAACCTGGGAAGGAAAGAGCTGTCAGGATGGCTGAGCGGTCTAAGTCGCTGCGTTCGGGTCGCAGTCCCCACTGGAGGCGCGGGTTCGAATCCCAGAGATTCCCCCATAGGAATGAATGGTCGAAATGCCCAATTGAAATGAATGGCGGGCTACCAGGTGTCAAAGTCCCCCAATGAACCTGGGAAGGAAAAAGCTGTCAGGATGGCTGAGCGGTCTAAGTCGCTGCGCTTGGGTCGCAGTCCCCACTGGAGGCGCGGGTTCGAATCCCAGAGATTCCCCCATAGGAATGAATGGTCGAAATGCCCAATTGAAATGAATGGCGGGATACCAGGTGTCAAAGTCCACCATTGAACCTGGGAAGGAAAGAGCTGTCAGGATGGCTGAGCGGTCTAAGTCGCTGCGCTCGGGTCGCAGTCCCCACTGGAGGCGCGGGTTCGAATCCCAGAGATTCCCCCATAGGAATGAATGGTCGAAATGCCCAATTGAAATGAATGGCGGGCTACCAGGTGTCAAAGTCCCCCATTGAACATTGGAAGAAAAGAGCTGTCAGGATGGCTGAGCGGTCTAAGTCGCTGCGCTCGGGTCGCAGTCCCCACTGGAGGCGCGGGTTCGAATCCCAGAGATTCCCCCATAGGAATGAAAGGTCGAAATGCCCAATTGAAATAAATGGCGGGCTACCAGGTGTCAAAGTCCCACAATGAACCTGGGAAGGAAAGAGCTGTCAGGATGGCCGAGCGGTCTAAGTCGGTGCGCTCGGGTCGCAGTCCCCACTGGAGGCGCGGGTTCGAATCCCAGAGATTCCCCCATAGGAATGAATGGTCGAAATGCCCAATTGAAATGAATGGCGGGCTACCAGGTGTCAAAGTCCCCCAATGAACCTGGGAAGGAAAGAGCTGTCAGGATGGCTGAGCGGTCTAAGTCGCTGCGCTCGGGTCGCAGTCCCCACTGGAGGCGCGGGTTCGAATCCCAGAGATTCCCCCATAGGAATGAATGGTCGAAATGCCCAATTGAAATGAATGGCGGGATACCAGGTGTCAAAGTCCACCATTGAACCTGGGAAGGAAAGAGCTGTCAGGATGGCCGAGCGGTCTAAGTCGCTGCGCTCGGGTCGCAGTCCCCACTGGAGGCGCGGGTTCGAATCCCAGAGATTCCCCCATAGGAATGAAAGGTCGAAATGCCCAATTGAAATAAATGGCGGGCTACCAGGTGTCAAAGTCCCCCAATGAACCTGGGAAGGAAAGAGCTGTCAGGATGGCTGAGCGGTCTAAGTCGCTGCGCTCGGGTCGCAGTCCCCACTGGAGGCGCGGGTTCGAATCCCAGAGATTCCCCCATAGGAATGAATGGTCGAAATGCCCAATTGAAATGAATGGCGGGCTACCAGGTGTCAAAGTCCCCCATTGAACATTGGAAGGAAAGAGCTGTCAGGATGGCTGAGCGGTCTAAGTCGCTGCGCTCGGGTCGCAGTCCCCACTGGAGGCGCGGGTTCGAATCCCAGAGATTCCCCCATAGGAATGAATGGTCGAAATGCCCAATTGAAATGAATGGCGGGATACCAGGTGTCAAAGTCCACCATTGAACTTGGGAAGGAAAGAGCTGTCAGGATGGCCGAGCGGTCTAAGTCGCTGCGCTCGGGTCGCAGTCCCCACTGGAGGCGCGGGTTCGAATCCCAGAGATTCCCCCATAGGAATGAAAGGTCGAAATGCCCAATTGAAATAAATGGCGGGCTACCAGGTGTCAAAGTCCCCCATTGAACCTGGGAAGGAAAGAGCTGTCAGGATGGCTGAGCGGTCTAAGTCGCTGCGCTCGGGTCGCAGTCCCCACTGGAGGCGCGGGTTCGAATCCCAGAGATTCCCCCATAGGAATGAATGGTCGAAATGCCCAATTGAAATGAATGGCGGGATACCAGGTGTCAAAGTCCCCCAATGAACCTGGGAAGGAAAGAGCTGTCAGGATGGCCGAGCGGTCTAAGTCGCTGCGTTCGGGTCGCAGTCCCCACTGGAGGCGAGGGTTCGAATCCCAGAGATTCCCCCATAGGAATGAATGGTCGAAATGCCCAATTGAAATGAATGGCGGGCTACCAGGTGTCAAAGTCCACCATTGAACATTGGAAGGAAAGAGCTGTCAGGATGGCTGAGCGGTCTAAGTCGCTGCGTTCGGGTCGCAGTCCCCACTGGAGGCGAGGGTTCGAATCCCAGAGATTCCCCCATAGGAATGAATGGTCGAAATGCCCCATTGAAATGAATGGCGGGCTACCAGGTGTCAAAGTCCCCCAATGAACCTGGGAAGGAAAGAGCTGTCAGGATGGCCGAGCGGTCTAAGTCGCTGCGCTCGGGTCGCAGTCCCCACTGGAGGCGCGGGTTCGAATCCCAGAGATTCCCCCATAGGAATGAATGGTCGAAATGCCCCATTGAAATGAATGGCGGGCTACCAGGTGTCAAAGTCCCCCAATGAACCTGGGAAGGAAAGAGCTGTCAGGATGGCTGAGCGGTCTAAGTCGCTGCGCTCGGGTCGCAGTCCCCACTGGAGGCGCGGGTTCGAATCCCAGAGATTCCCCCATAGGAATGAATGGTCGAAATGCCCCATTGAAATGAATGGCGGGATACCAGGTGTCAAAGTCCCCCAATGAACCTGGGAAGGAAAGAGCTGTCAGGATGGCCGAGCGGTCTAAGTCGCTGCGCTCGGGTCGCAGTCCCCACTGGAGGCGCGGGTTCGAATCCCAGAGATTCCCCCATAGGAATGAATGGTCGAAATGCCCAATTGAAATGAATGGCGGGCTACCAGGTGTCAAAGTCCCCCAATGAACCTGGGAAGGAAAGAGCTGTCAGGATGGCTGAGCGGTCTAAGTCGCTGCGCTCGGGTCGCAGTCCCCACTGGAGGCGCGGGTTCGAATCCCAGAGATTCCCCCATAGGAATGAATGGTCGAAATGCCCCATTGAAATGAATGGCGGGATTCCAGGTGTCAAAGTCCCCCATTGAACATTGGAAGGAAAGAGCTGTCAGGATGGCTGAGCGGTCTAAGTCGCTGCGCTCGGGTCGCAGTCCCCACTGGAGGCGCGGGTTCGAATCCCAGAGATTCCCCCATAGGAATGAATGGTCGAAATGCCCAATTGAAATGAATGGCGGGCTACCAGGTGTCAAAGTCCCCCATTGAACATTGGAAGGAAAGATCTGTCAGGATGGCCGAGCGGTCTAAGTCGCTGCGCTCGGGTCGCAGTCCCCACTGGAGGCGCGGGTTCGAATCCCAGAGATTCCCCCATAGGAATGAATGGTCGAAATGCCCAATTGAAATGAATGGCGGGCTACCAGGTGTCAAAGTCCCCCAATGAACCTGGGAAGGAAAGAGCTGTCAGGATGGCTGAGCGGTCTAAGTCGCTGCGCTCGGGTCGCAGTCCCCACTGGAGGCGCGGGTTCGAATCCCAGAGATTCCCCCATAGGAATGAATGGTCGAAATGCCCAATTGAAATGAATGGCGGGCTACCAGGTGTCAAAGTCCCCCAATGAACCTGGGAAGGAAAGAGCTGTCAGGATGGCCGAGCGGTCTAAGTCGCTGCGCTCGGGTCGCAGTCCCCACTGGAGTCGCGGGTTCGAATCCCAGAGATTCCCCCATAGGAATGAATGGTCGAAATGCCCCATTGAAATGAATGGCGGGATTCCAGGTGTCAAAGTCCACCATTGAACCTGGGAAGGAAAGAGCTGTCAGGATGGCCGAGCGGTCTAAGTCGCTGCGCTCGGGTCGCAGTCCCCACTGGAGGCGCGGGTTCGAATCCCAGAGATTCCCCCATAGGAATGAATGGTCGAAATGCCCAATTGAAATGAATGGCGGGCTACCAGGTGTCAAAGTCCCCCAATGAACCTGGGAAGGAAAGAGCTGTCAGGATGGCTGAGCGGTCTAAGTCGCTGCGCTCGGGTCGCAGTCCCCACTGGAGGCGCGGGTTCGAATCCCAGAGATTCCCCCATAGGAATGAATGGTCGAAATGCCCCATTGAAATGAATGGCGGGATTCCAGGTGTCAAAGTCCACCATTGAACCTGGGAAGGAAAGAGCTGTCAGGATGGCAGAGCGGTCTAAGTCGCTGCGCTCGGGTCGCAGTCCCCACTGGAGGCGCGGGTTCGAATCCCAGAGATTCCCCCATAGGAATGAATGGTCGAAATGCCCAATTGAAATGAATGGCGGGCTACCAGGTGTCAAAGTCCCCCAATGAACCTGGGAAGGAAAGAGCTATCAGGATGGCTGAGCGGTCTAAGTCGCTGAGCTCGGGTCGCAGTCCCCACTGGAGGCGCGGGTTCGAATCCCAGAGATTCCCCCATAGGAATGAAAGGTCGAAATGCCCAATTGAAATGAATGGCGGGCTACCAGGTGTCAAAGTCCCCCAATGAACCTGGGAAGGAAAGAGCTGTCAGGATGGCTGAGCGGTCTAAGTCGCTGCGCTCGGGTCGCAGTCCCCACTGGAGGCGCGGGTTCGAATCCCAGAGATTCCCCCATTGGAATGAATGGTCGAAATGCCCCATTGAAATGAATGGCGGGCTACCAGGTGTCAAAGTCCCCCAATGAACCTGGGAAGGAAAGAGCTGTCAGGATGGCCGAGCGGTCTAAGTCGCTGCGCTCGGGTCGCAGTCCCCACTGGAGGCGCGGGTTCGAATCCCAGAGATTCCCCCATAGGAATGAATGGTCGAAATGCCCAATTGAAATGAATGGCGGGCTACCAGGTGTCAAAGTCCCCCATTGAACCTGGGAAGGAAAGAGCTGTCAGGATGGCAGAGCGGTCTAAGTCGCTGCGCTCGGGTCGCAGTCCCCACTGGAGGCGCGGGTTCGAATCCCAGAGATTCCCCCATAGGAATGAATGGTCGAAATGCCCAATTGAAATGAATGGCGGGCTACCAGGTGTCAAAGTCACCCATTGAACCTTGGAAGGAAAGAGCTGTCAGGATGGCTGAGCGGTCTAAGTCGCTGCGCTCGGGTCGCAGTCCCCACTGGAGGCGCGGGTTCGAATCCCAGAGATTCGCCCATAGGAATGAATGGTCGAAATGCCCAATTGAAATGAATGGCGGGCTACCAGGTGTCAAAGTCCCCCAATGAACCTGGGAAGGAAAGAGCTGTCAGGATGGCTGAGCGGTCTAAGTCGCTGCGCTCGGGTCGCAGTCCCCACTGGAGGCGCGGGTTCGAATCCCAGAGATTCCCCCATAGGAATGAAAGGTCGAAATGCCCAATTGAAATAAATGGCGGGCTACCAGGTGTCAAAGTCCCCCAATGAACCTGGGAAGGAAAGAGCTGTCAGGATGGCTGAGCGGTCTAAGTCGCTGCGCTCGGGTCGCAGTCCCCACTGGAGGCGCGGGTTCGAATCCCAGAGATTCCCCCATAGGAATGAATGGTCGAAATGCCCAATTGAAATGAATGGCGGGCTACCAGGTGTCAAAGTCCCCCAATGAACCTGGGAAGGAAAGAGCTGTCAGGATGGCCGAGCGGTCTAAGTCGCTGCGCTCGGGTCGCAGTCCCCACTGGAGGCGCGGGTTCGAATCCCAGAGATTCCCCCATAGGAATGAATGGTCGAAATGCCCAATTGAAATGAATGGCGGGCTACCAGGTGTCAAAGTCCCCCAATGAACCTGGGAAGGAAAGAGCTGTCAGGATGGCTGAGCGGTCTAAGTCGCTGTGCTCGGGTCGCAGTCCCCACTGGAGGCGCGGGTTCGAATCCCAGAGATTCCCCCATAGGAATGAAAGGTCGAAATGCCCCATTGAAATGAATGGCGGGCTACCAGGTGTCAAAGTCCCCCAATGAACCTGGGAAGGAAAGAGCTGTCAGGATGGCAGAGCGGTCTAAGTCGCTGCGCTCGGGTCGCAGTCCCCACTGGAGGCGCGGGTTCGAATCCCAGAGATTCCCCCATAGGAATGAATGGTCGAAATGTCCCATTGAAATGAATGGCGGGCTACCAGGTGTCAAAGTCCCCCAATGAACCTTGGAAGGAAAGAGCTGTCAGGATGGCTGAGCGGTCTAAGTCGCTGCGCTCGGGTCTTAGTCCCCACTGGAGGCGCGGGTTCGAATCCCAGAGATTCCCCCATAGGAATGAATGGTCGAAATGCCCCATTGAAATGAATGGCGGGATTCCAGGTGTCAAAGTCCACCATTGAACCTGGGAAGGAAAGAGCTGTCAGGATGGCAGAGCGGTCTAAGTCGCTGCGCTCGGGTCGCAGTCCCCACTGGAGGCGCGGGTTCGAATCCCAGAGATTCCCCCATAGGAATGAATGGTCGAAATGCCCAATTGAAATGAATGGCGGGCTACCAGGTGTCAAAGTCCCCCAATGAACCTGGGAAGGAAAGAGCTATCAGTATGGCCGAGCGGTCTAAGTCGCTGCGCTCGGGTCGCAGTCCCCACTGGAGGCGCGGGTTCGAATCCCAGAGATTCCCCCATAGGAATGAAAGGTCGAAATGCCCAATTGAAATAAATGGCGGGCTACCAGGTGTCAAAGTCCCCCAATGAACCTGGGAAGGAAAGAGCTGTCAGGATGGCCGAGCGGTCTAAGTCGCTGTGCTCGGGTCGCAGTCCCCACTGGAGGCGCGGGTTCGAATCCCAGAGATTCCCCCATAGGAATGAAAGGTCGAAATGCCCAATTGAAATGAATGGCGGGCTACCAGGTGTCAAAGTCCCCCAATGAACCTGGGAAGGAAAGAGCTGTCAGGATGGCTGAGCGGTCTAAGTCGCTGCGCTCGGGTCGCAGTCCCCACTGGAGGCGCGGGTTCGAATCCCAGAGATTCCCCCATAGGAATGAATGGTCGAAATGCCCCATTGAAATGAATGGCGGGATTCCAGGTGTCAAAGTCCACCATTGAACCTGGGAAGGAAAGAGCTGTCAGGATGGCAGAGCGGTCTAAGTCGCTGCGCTCGGGTCGCAGTCCCCACTGGAGGCGCGGGTTCGAATCCCAGAGATTCGCCCATAGGAATGAATGGTCGAAATGCCCAATTGAAATGAATGGCGGGCTACCAGGTGTCAAAGTCACCCATTGAACCTTGGAAGGAAAGAGCTGTCAGGATGGCTGAGCGGTCTAAGTCGCTGCGCTCGGGTCGCAGTCCCCACTGGAGGCGCGGGTTCGAATCCCAGAGATTCCCCCATAGGAATGAATGGTCGAAATGCCCAATTGAAATGAATGGCGGGCTACCAGGTGTCAAAGGCGGGCTACCAGGTGTCAAAGTCCCCCAATGAACCTGGGAAGGAAAGAGCTGTCAGGATGGCTGAGCGGTCTAAGTCGCTGCGCTCGGGTCGCAGTCCCCACTGGAGGCGCGGGTTCGAATCCCAGAGATTCCCCCATTGGAATGAATGGTCGAAATGCCCCATTGAAATGAATGGCGGGCTACCAGGTGTCAAAGTCCCCCAATGAACCTGGGAAGGAAAGAGCTGTCAGGATGGCCGAGCGGTCTAAGTCGCTGCGCTCGGGTCGCAGTCCCCACTGGAGGCGCGGGTTCGAATCCCAGAGATTCCCCCATAGGAATGAATGGTCGAAATGCCCAATTGAAATGAATGGCGGGCTACCAGGTGTCAAAGTCCCCCATTGAACCTGGGAAGGAAAGAGCTGTCAGGATGGCAGAGCGGTCTAAGTCGCTGCGCTCGGGTCGCAGTCCCCACTGGAGGCGCGGGTTCGAATCCCAGAGATTCCCCCATAGGAATGAATGGTCGAAATGCCCAATTGAAATGAATGGCGGGCTACCAGGTGTCAAAGTCACCCATTGAACCTTGGAAGGAAAGAGCTGTCAGGATGGCTGAGCGGTCTAAGTCGCTGCGCTCGGGTCGCAGTCCCCACTGGAGGCGCGGGTTCGAATCCCAGAGATTCGCCCATAGGAATGAATGGTCGAAATGCCCAATTGAAATGAATGGCGGGCTACCAGGTGTCAAAGTCCCCCAATGAACCTGGGAAGGAAAGAGCTGTCAGGATGGCTGAGCGGTCTAAGTCGCTGCGCTCGGGTCGCAGTCCCCACTGGAGGCGCGGGTTCGAATCCCAGAGATTCCCCCATAGGAATGAAAGGTCGAAATGCCCAATTGAAATAAATGGCGGGCTACCAGGTGTCAAAGTCCCCCAATGAACCTGGGAAGGAAAGAGCTGTCAGGATGGCCGAGCGGTCTAAGTCGCTGCGCTCGGGTCGCAGTCCCCACTGGAGGCGAGGGTTCGAATCCCAGAGATTCCCCCATAGGAATGAATGGTCGAAATGCCCCATTGAAATGAATGGCGGGCTACCAGGTGTCAAAGTCCCCCAATGAACCTGGGAAGGAAAGAGCTGTCAGGATGGCCGAGCGGTCTAAGTCGCTGCGCTCGGGTCGCAGTCCCCACTGGAGGCGCGGGTTCGAATCCCAGAGATTCCCCCATAGGAATGAATGGTCGAAATGCCCCATTGAAATGAATGGCGGGATTCCAGGTGTCAAAGTCCACCATTGAACCTGGGAAGGAAAGAGCTGTCAGGATGGCAGAGCGGTCTAAGTCGCTGCGCTCGGGTCGCAGTCCCCACTGGAGGCGCGGGTTCGAATCCCAGAGATTCCCCCATAGGAATGAATGGTCGAAATGCCCAATTGAAATGAATGGCGGGCTACCAGGTGTCAAAGTCCCCCAATGAACCTGGGAAGGAAAGAGCTATCAGGATGGCTGAGCGGTCTAAGTCGCTGAGCTCGGGTCGCAGTCCCCACTGGAGGCGCGGGTTCGAATCCCAGAGATTCCCCCATAGGAATGAAAGGTCGAAATGCCCAATTGAAATAAATGGCGGGCTACCAGGTGTCAAAGTCCCCCAATGAACCTGGGAAGGAAAGAGCTGTCAGGATGGCCGAGCGGTCTAAGTCGCTGCGCTCGGGTCGCAGTCCCCACTGGAGGCGCGGGTTCGAATCCCAGAGATTCCCCCATAGGAATGAATGGTCGAAATGCCCAATTGAAATGAATGGCGGGCTACCAGGTGTCAAAGTCCCCCAATGAACCTGGGAAGGAAAGAGCTGTCAGGATGGCTGAGCGGTCTAAGTCGCTGCGCTCGGGTCGCAGTCCCCACTGGAGGCGCGGGTTCGAATCCCAGAGATTCCCCCATTGGAATGAATGGTCGAAATGCCCCATTGAAATGAATGGCGGGATTCCAGGTGTCAAAGTCCACCATTGAACCTGGGAAGGAAAGAGCTGTCAGGATGGCCGAGCGGTCTAAGTCGCTGCGCTCGGGTCGCAGTCCCCACTGGAGGCGCGGGTTCGAATCCCAGAGATTCCCCCATAGGAATGAATGGTCGAAATGCCCAATTGAAATGAATGGCGGGCTACCAGGTGTCAAAGTCCCCCAATGAACCTGGGAAGGAAAGAGCTGTCAGGATGGCTGAGCGGTCTAAGTCGCTGCGCTCGGGTCGCAGTCCCCACTGGAGGCGCGGGTTCGAATCCCAGAGATTCCCCCATTGGAATGAATGGTCGAAATGCCCCATTGAAATGAATGGCGGGCTACCAGGTGTCAAAGTCCCCCAATGAACCTGGGAAGGAAAGAGCTGTCAGGATGGCCGAGCGGTCTAAGTCGCTGCGCTCGGGTCGCAGTCCCCACTGGAGGCGCGGGTTCGAATCCCAGAGATTCCCCCATAGGAATGAATGGTCGAAATGCCCAATTGAAATGAATGGCGGGCTACCAGGTGTCAAAGTCCCCCATTGAACCTTAAAAGGAAAGAGCTGTCAGGATGGCTGAGCGGTCTAAGTCGCTGCGCTCGGGTCGCAGTCCCCACTGGAGGCGCGGGTTCGAATCACAGAGATTCCCCCATTGGAATGAATGGTCGAAATGCCCAATTGAAATGAATGGCGGGCTACCAGGTGTCAAAGTCCCCCAATGAACCTGGGAAGGAAAGAGCTGTCAGGATGGCTGAGCGGTCTAAGTCGCTGCGCTCGGGTCGCAGTCCCCACTGGAGGCGCGGGTTCGAATCCCAGAGATTCCCCCATTGGAATGAATGGTCGAAATGCCCCATTGAAATGAATGGCGGGATTCCAGGTGTCAAAGTCCACCATTGAACCTGGGAAGGAAAGAGCTGTCAGGATGGCCGAGCGGTCTAAGTCGCTGCGCTCGGGTCGCAGTCCCCACTGGAGGTGCGGGTTCGAATCCCAGAGATTCCCCCATAGGAATGAATGGTCGAAATGCCCAATTGAAATGAATGGCGGGCTACCAGGTGTCAAAGTCCCCCAATGAACCTGGGAAGGAAAGATCTGTCAGGATGGCCGAGCGGTCTAAGTCGCTGCGCTCGGGTCGCAGTCCCCACTGGAGGCGCGGGTTCGAATCCCAGAGATTCCCCCATAGGAATGAATGGTCGAAATGCCCCATTGAAATGAATGGCGGGCTACCAGGTGTCAAAGTCCCCCAATGAACCTGGGAAGGAAAGAGCTGTCAGGATGGCTGAGCGGTCTAAGTCGCTGCGCTCGGGTCGCAGTCCCCACTGGAGGCGCGGGTTCGAATCCCAGAGATTCCCCCATAGGAATGAATGGTCGAAATGCCCAATTGAAATGAATGGCGGGCTACCAGGTGTCAAAGTCCCCCAATGAACCTGGGAAGGAAAGAGCTGTCAGGATGGCTGAGCGGTCTAAGTCGCTGCGCTCGGGTCGCAGTCCCCACTGGAGGCGCGGGTTCGAATCCCAGAGATTCCCCCATAGGAATGAATGGTCGAAATGCCCAAATGAAATGAATGGCGGGCTACCAGGTGTCAAAGTCCCCCAATGAACCTGGGAAGGAAAGAGCTGTCAGGATGGCCGAGCGGTCTAAGTCGCTGCGCTCGGGTCGCAGTCCCCACTGGAGGCGCGGGTTCGAATCCCAGAGATTCCCCCATAGGAATGAATGGTCGAAATGTCCAATTGAAATGAATGGCGGGCTACCAGGTGTCAAAGTCCCCCAATGAACCTGGGAAGGAAAGAGCTGTCAGGATGGCTGAGCGGTCTAAGTCGCTGCGTTCGGGTCGCAGTCCCCACTGGAGGCGAGGGTTCGAATCCCAGAGATTCCCCCATAGGAATGAATGGTCGAAATGCCCCATTGAAATGAATGGCGGGCTACCAGGTGTCAAAGTCCCCCAATGAACCTGGGAAGGAAAGAGCTGTCAGGATGGCTGAGCGGTCTAAGTCGCTGCGCTCGGGTCGCAGTCCCCACTGGAGGCGCGGGTTCGAATCCCAGAGATTCCCCCATAGGAATGAATGGTCGAAATGCCCAATTGAAATGAATGGCGGGCTACCAGGTGTCAAAGTCCCCCAATGAACCTGGGAAGGAAAGAGCTGTCAGGATGGCTGAGCGGTCTAAGTCGCTGCGCTCGGGTCGCAGTCCCCACTGGAGGCGCGGGTTCGAATCCCAGAGATTCCCCCATAGGAATGAATGGTCGAAATGCCCAATTGAAATGAATGGCGGGATACCAGGTGTCAAAGTCCACCATTGAACCTGGGAAGGAAAGAGCTGTCAGGATGGCTGAGCGGTCTAAGTCGCTGCGCTCGGGTCGCAGTCCCCACTGGAGGCGCGGGTTCGAATCCCAGAGATTCCCCCATAGGAATGAATGGTCGAAATGCCCAATTTAAATGAATGGCGGGCTACCAGGTGTCAAAGTCCACCATTGAACATTGGAAGGAAAATGCTGTCAGGATGGCTGAGCGGTCTAAGTCGCTGCGTTCGGGTCGCAGTCCCCACTGGAGGCGCGGGTTCGAATCCCAGAGATTCCCCCATAGGAATGAATGGTCGAAATGCCCCATTGAAATGAATGGCGGGCTACCAGGTGTCAAAGTCCCCCAATGAACCTGGGAAGGAAAGAGCTGTCAGGATGGCCGAGTGGTCTAAGTCGCTGCGCTCGGGTCGCAGTCCCCACTGGAGGCGCGGGTTCGAATCCCAGAGATTCCCCCATAGGAATGAATGGTCGAAATGTCCAATTGAAATGAATGGCGGGCTACCAGGTGTCAAAGTCCCCCAATGAACCTGGGAAGGAAAGAGCTGTCAGGATGGCTGAGCGGTCTAAGTCGCTGCGTTCGGGTCGCAGTCCCCACTGGAGGCGAGGGTTCGAATCCCAGAGATTCCCCCATAGGAATGAATGGTCGAAATTGCCCCATTGAAATGAATGGCGGGCTACCAGGTGTCAAAGTCCCCCAATAAACCTGGGAAGGAAAGAGCTGTCAGGATGGCTGAGCGGTCTAAGTCGCTGCGCTCGGGTCGCAGTCCCCACTGGAGGCGCGGGTTCGAATCCCAGAGATTCCCCCATAGGAATGAATGGTCGAAATGCCCAATTGAAATGAATGGCGGGCTACCAGGTGTCAAAGTCCCCCAATGAACCTGGGAAGGAAAGAGCTGTCAGGATGGCTGAGCGGTCTAAGTCGCTGCGCTCGGGTCGCAGTCCCCACTGGAGGCGCGGGTTCGAATCCCAGAGATTCCCCCATAGGAATGAAAGGTCGAAATGCCCAATTGAAATAAATGGCGGGCTACCAGGTGTCAAAGTCCCCCAATGAACCTGGGAAGGAAAGAGCTGTCAGGATGGCCGAGCGGTCTAAGTCGCTGCGCTCGGGTCGCAGTCCCCACTGGAGGCGAGGGTTCGAATCCCAGAGATTCCCCCATAGGAATGAATGGTCGAAATGCCCCATTGAAATGAATGGCGGGCTACCAGGTGTCAAAGTCCCCCAATGAACCTGGGAAGGAAAGAGCTGTCAGGATGGCCGAGCGGTCTAAGTCGCTGCGCTCGGGTCGCAGTCCCACTGGAGGCGCGGGTTCGAATCCCAGAGATTCCCCCATAGGAATGAATGGTCGAAATGCCCCATTGAAATGAATGGCGGGATTCCAGGTGTCAAAGTCCACCATTGAACCTGGGAAGGAAAGAGCTGTCAGGATGGCAGAGCGGTCTAAGTCGCTGCGCTCGGGTCGCAGTCCCCACTGGAGGCGCGGGTTCGAATCCCAGAGATTCCCCCATAGGAATGAATGGTCGAAATGCCCAATTGAAATGAATGGCGGGCTACCAGGTGTCAAAGTCCCCCAATGAACCTGGGAAGGAAAGAGCTATCAGGATGGCTGAGCGGTCTAAGTCGCTGAGCTCGGGTCGCAGTCCCCACTGGAGGCGCGGGTTCGAATCCCAGAGATTCCCCCATAGGAATGAAAGGTCGAAATGCCCAATTGAAATAAATGGCGGGCTACCAGGTGTCAAAGTCCCCCAATGAACCTGGGAAGGAAAGAGCTGTCAGGATGGCCGAGCGGTCTAAGTCGCTGCGCTCGGGTCGCAGTCCCCACTGGAGGCGCGGGTTCGAATCCCAGAGATTCCCCCATAGGAATGAATGGTCGAAATGCCCAATTGAAATGAATGGCGGGCTACCAGGTGTCAAAGTCCCCCAATGAACCTGGGAAGGAAAGAGCTGTCAGGATGGCTGAGCGGTCTAAGTCGCTGCGCTCGGGTCGCAGTCCCCACTGGAGGCGCGGGTTCGAATCCCAGAGATTCCCCCATTGGAATGAATGGTCGAAATGCCCCATTGAAATGAATGGCGGGATTCCAGGTGTCAAAGTTCACCATTGAACCTGGGAAGGAAAGAGCTGTCAGGATGGCCGAGCGGTCTAAGTCGCTGCGCTCGGGTCGCAGTCCCCACTGGAGGCGCGGGTTCGAATCCCAGAGATTCCCCCATAGGAATGAATGGTCGAAATGCCCAATTGAAATGAATGGCGGGCTACCAGGTGTCAAAGTCCCCCAATGAACCTGGGAAGGAAAGAGCTGTCAGGATGGCTGAGCGGTCTAAGTCGCTGCGCTCGGGTCGCAGTCCCCACTGGAGGCGCGGGTTCGAATCCCAGAGATTCCCCCATTGGAATGAATGGTCGAAATGCCCCATTGAAATGAATGGCGGGCTACCAGGTGTCAAAGTCCCCCAATGAACCTGGGAAGGAAAGAGCTGTCAGGATGGCCGAGCGGTCTAAGTCGCTGCGCTCGGGTCGCAGTCCCCACTGGAGGCGCGGGTTCGAATCCCAGAGATTCCCCCATAGGAATGAATGGTCGAAATGCCCAATTGAAATGAATGGCGGGCTACCAGGTGTCAAAGTCCCCCATTGAACCTTAAAAGGAAAGAGCTGTCAGGATGGCTGAGCGGTCTAAGTCGCTGCGCTCGGGTCGCAGTCCCCACTGGAGGCGCGGGTTCGAATCACAGAGATTCCCCCATTGGAATGAATGGTCGAAATGCCCAATTGAAATGAATGGCGGGCTACCAGGTGTCAAAGTCCCCCAATGAACCTGGGAAGGAAAGAGCTGTCAGGATGGCTGAGCGGTCTAAGTCGCTGCGCTCGGGTCGCAGTCCCCACTGGAGGCGCGGGTTCGAATCCCAGAGATTCCCCCATTGGAATGAATGGTCGAAATGCCCCATTGAAATGAATGGCGGGATTCCAGGTGTCAAAGTCCACCATTGAACCTGGGAAGGAAAGAGCTGTCAGGATGGCCGAGCGGTCTAAGTCGCTGCGCTCGGGTCGCAGTCCCCACTGGAGGTGCGGGTTCGAATCCCAGAGATTCCCCCATAGGAATGAATGGTCGAAATGCCCAATTGAAATGAATGGCGGGCTACCAGGTGTCAAAGTCCCCCAATGAACCTGGGAAGGAAAGATCTGTCAGGATGGCCGAGCGGTCTAAGTCGCTGCGCTCGGGTCGCAGTCCCCACTGGAGGCGCGGGTTCGAATCCCAGAGATTCCCCCATAGGAATGAATGGTCGAAATGCCCCATTGAAATGAATGGCGGGCTACCAGGTGTCAAAGTCCCCCAATGAACCTGGGAAGGAAAGAGCTGTCAGGATGGCTGAGCGGTCTAAGTCGCTGCGCTCGGGTCGCAGTCCCCACTGGAGGCGCGGGTTCGAATCCCAGAGATTCCCCCATAGGAATGAATGGTCGAAATGCCCAATTGAAATGAATGGCGGGCTACCAGGTGTCAAAGTCCCCCAATGAACCTGGGAAGGAAAGAGCTGTCAGGATGGCTGAGCGGTCTAAGTCGCTGCGCTCGGGTCGCAGTCCCCACTGGAGGCGCGGGTTCGAATCCCAGAGATTCCCCCATAGGAATGAATGGTCGAAATGCCCCATTGAAATGAATGGCGGGATTCCAGGTGTCAAAGTCCACCATTGAACCTGGGAAGGAAAGAGCTGTCAGGATGGCAGAGCGGTCTAAGTCGCTGCGCTCGGGTCGCAGTCCCCACTGGAGGCGCGGGTTCGAATCCCAGAGATTCCCCCATAGGAATGAATGGTCGAAATGCCCAATTGAAATGAATGGCGGGCTACCAGGTGTCAAAGTCCCCCAATGAACCTGGGAAGGAAAGAGCTGTCAGGATGGCTGAGCGGTCTAAGTCGCTGCGCTCGGGTCGCAGTCCCCACTGGAGGCGCGGGTTCGAATCCCAGAGATTCCCCCATAGGAATGAATGGTCGAAATGCCCCATTGAAATGAATGGCGGGATTCCAGGTGTCAAAGTCCACCATTGAACCTGGGAAGGAAAGAGCTGTCAGGATGGCAGAGCGGTCTAAGTCGCTGCGCTCGGGTCGCAGTCCCCACTGGAGGCGCGGGTTCGAATCCCAGAGATTCCCCCATAGGAATGAATGGTCGAAATGCCCAATTGAAATGAATGGCGGGCTACCAGGTGTCAAAGTCCCCCAATGAACCTGGGAAGGAAAGAGCTATCAGGATGGCTGAGCGGTCTAAGTCGCTGAGCTCGGGTCGCAGTCCCCACTGGAGGCGCGGGTTCGAATCCCAGAGATTCCCCCATAGGAATGAAAGGTCGAAATGCCCAATTGAAATAAATGGCGGGCTACCAGGTGTCAAAGTCCCCCAATGAACCTGGGAAGGAAAGAGCTGTCAGGATGGCCGAGCGGTCTAAGTCGCTGCGCTCGGGTCGCAGTCCCCACTGGAGGCGCGGGTTCGAATCCCAGAGATTCCCCCATAGGAATGAATGGTCGAAATGCCCAATTGAAATGAATGGCGGGCTACCAGGTGTCAAAGTCCCCCAATGAACCTGGGAAGGAAAGAGCTGTCAGGATGGCTGAGCGGTCTAAGTCGCTGCGCTCGGGTCGCAGTCCCCACTGGAGGCGCGGGTTCGAATCCCAGAGATTCCCCCATTGGAATGAATGGTCGAAATGCCCCATTGAAATGAATGGCGGGATTCCAGGTGTCAAAGTTCACCATTGAACCTGGGAAGGAAAGAGCTGTCAGGATGGCCGAGCGGTCTAAGTCGCTGCGCTCGGGTCGCAGTCCCCACTGGAGGCGCGGGTTCGAATCCCAGAGATTCCCCCATAGGAATGAATGGTCGAAATGCCCAATTGAAATGAATGGCGGGCTACCAGGTGTCAAAGTCCCCCAATGAACCTGGGAAGGAAAGAGCTGTCAGGATGGCTGAGCGGTCTAAGTCGCTGCGCTCGGGTCGCAGTCCCCACTGGAGGCGCGGGTTCGAATCCCAGAGATTCCCCCATTGGAATGAATGGTCGAAATGCCCCATTGAAATGAATGGCGGGCTACCAGGTGTCAAAGTCCCCCAATGAACCTGGGAAGGAAAGAGCTGTCAGGATGGCCGAGCGGTCTAAGTCGCTGCGCTCGGGTCGCAGTCCCCACTGGAGGCGCGGGTTCGAATCCCAGAGATTCCCCCATAGGAATGAATGGTCGAAATGCCCAATTGAAATGAATGGCGGGCTACCAGGTGTCAAAGTCCCCCATTGAACCTTAAAAGGAAAGAGCTGTCAGGATGGCTGAGCGGTCTAAGTCGCTGCGCTCGGGTCGCAGTCCCCACTGGAGGCGCGGGTTCGAATCACAGAGATTCCCCCATTGGAATGAATGGTCGAAATGCCCAATTGAAATGAATGGCGGGCTACCAGGTGTCAAAGTCCCCCAATGAACCTGGGAAGGAAAGAGCTGTCAGGATGGCTGAGCGGTCTAAGTCGCTGCGCTCGGGTCGCAGTCCCCACTGGAGGCGCGGGTTCGAATCCCAGAGATTCCCCCATTGGAATGAATGGTCGAAATGCCCCATTGAAATGAATGGCGGGATTCCAGGTGTCAAAGTCCACCATTGAACCTGGGAAGGAAAGAGCTGTCAGGATGGCCGAGCGGTCTAAGTCGCTGCGCTCGGGTCGCAGTCCCCACTGGAGGTGCGGGTTCGAATCCCAGAGATTCCCCCATAGGAATGAATGGTCGAAATGCCCAATTGAAATGAATGGCGGGCTACCAGGTGTCAAAGTCCCCCAATGAACCTGGGAAGGAAAGATCTGTCAGGATGGCCGAGCGGTCTAAGTCGCTGCGCTCGGGTCGCAGTCCCCACTGGAGGCGCGGGTTCGAATCCCAGAGATTCCCCCATAGGAATGAATGGTCGAAATGCCCCATTGAAATGAATGGCGGGCTACCAGGTGTCAAAGTCCCCCAATGAACCTGGGAAGGAAAGAGCTGTCAGGATGGCTGAGCGGTCTAAGTCGCTGCGCTCGGGTCGCAGTCCCCACTGGAGGCGCGGGTTCGAATCCCAGAGATTCCCCCATAGGAATGAATGGTCGAAATGCCCAATTGAAATGAATGGCGGGCTACCAGGTGTCAAAGTCCCCCAATGAACCTGGGAAGGAAAGAGCTGTCAGGATGGCTGAGCGGTCTAAGTCGCTGCGCTCGGGTCGCAGTCCCCACTGGAGGCGCGGGTTCGAATCCCAGAGATTCCCCCATAGGAATGAATGGTCGAAATGCCCCATTGAAATGAATGGCGGGATTCCAGGTGTCAAAGTCCACCATTGAACCTGGGAAGGAAAGAGCTGTCAGGATGGCAGAGCGGTCTAAGTCGCTGCGCTCGGGTCGCAGTCCCCACTGGAGGCGCGGGTTCGAATCCCAGAGATTCCCCCATAGGAATGAATGGTCGAAATGCCCAATTGAAATGAATGGCGGGCTACCAGGTGTCAAAGTCCCCCAATGAACCTGGGAAGGAAAGAGCTGTCAGGATGGCTGAGCGGTCTAAGTCGCTGCGCTCGGGTCGCAGTCCCCACTGGAGGCGCGGGTTCGAATCCCAGAGATTCCCCCATAGGAATGAATGGTCGAAATGCCCAATTGAAATGAATGGCGGGCTACCAGGTGTCAAAGTCCCCCATTGAACATTGGAAGGAAAGAGCTGTCAGGATGGCTGAGCGGTCTAAGTCGCTGCGCTCGGGTCGCAGTCCCCACTGGAGGCGCGGGTTCGAATCCCAGAGATTCCCCCATAGGAATGAATGGTCGAAATGCCCAAATGAAATGAATGGCGGGCTACCAGGTGTCAAAGTCCCCCAATGAACCTGGGAAGGAAAGAGCTGTCAGGATGGCCGAGCGGTCTAAGTCGCTGCGCTCGGGTCGCAGTCCCCACTGGAGGCGCGGGTTCGAATCCCAGAGATTCCCCCATAGGAATGAATGGTCGAAATGTCCAATTGAAATGAATGGCGGGCTACCAGGTGTCAAAGTCCCCCAATGAACCTGGGAAGGAAAGAGCTGTCAGGATGGCTGAGCGGTCTAAGTCGCTGCGTTCGGGTCGCAGTCCCCACTGGAGGCGAGGGTTCGAATCCCAGAGATTCCCCCATAGGAATGAATGGTCGAAATGCCCCATTGAAATGAATGGCGGGCTACCAGGTGTCAAAGTCCCCCAATGAACCTGGGAAGGAAAGAGCTGTCAGGATGGCTGAGCGGTCTAAGTCGCTGCGCTCGGGTCGCAGTCCCCACTGGAGGCGCGGGTTCGAATCCCAGAGATTCCCCCATAGGAATGAATGGTCGAAATGCCCAATTGAAATGAATGGCGGGCTACCAGGTGTCAAAGTCCCCCAATGAACCTGGGAAGGAAAGAGCTGTCAGGATGGCTGAGCGGTCTAAGTCGCTGCGCTCGGGTCGCAGTCCCCACTGGAGGCGCGGGTTCGAATCCCAGAGATTCCCCCATAGGAATGAATGGTCGAAATGCCCAATTGAAATGAATGGCGGGATACCAGGTGTCAAAGTCCACCATTGAACCTGGGAAGGAAAGAGCTGTCAGGATGGCTGAGCGGTCTAAGTCGCTGCGCTCGGGTCGCAGTCCCCACTGGAGGCGCGGGTTCGAATCCCAGAGATTCCCCCATAGGAATGAATGGTCGAAATGCCCAATTTAAATGAATGGCGGGCTACCAGGTGTCAAAGTCCACCATTGAACATTGGAAGGAAAATGCTGTCAGGATGGCTGAGCGGTCTAAGTCGCTGCGTTCGGGTCGCAGTCCCCACTGGAGGCGCGGGTTCGAATCCCAGAGATTCCCCCATAGGAATGAATGGTCGAAATGCCCCATTGAAATGAATGGCGGGCTACCAGGTGTCAAAGTCCCCCAATGAACCTGGGAAGGAAAGAGCTGTCAGGATGGCCGAGTGGTCTAAGTCGCTGCGCTCGGGTCGCAGTCCCCACTGGAGGCGCGGGTTCGAATCCCAGAGATTCCCCCATAGGAATGAATGGTCGAAATGTCCAATTGAAATGAATGGCGGGCTACCAGGTGTCAAAGTCCCCCAATGAACCTGGGAAGGAAAGAGCTGTCAGGATGGCTGAGCGGTCTAAGTCGCTGCGTTCGGGTCGCAGTCCCCACTGGAGGCGAGGGTTCGAATCCCAGAGATTCCCCCATAGGAATGAATGGTCGAAATGCCCCATTGAAATGAATGGCGGGCTACCAGGTGTCAAAGTCCCCCAATAAACCTGGGAAGGAAAGAGCTGTCAGGATGGCTGAGCGGTCTAAGTCGCTGCGCTCGGGTCGCAGTCCCCACTGGAGGCGCGGGTTCGAATCCCAGAGATTCCCCCATAGGAATGAATGGTCGAAATGCCCAATTGAAATGAATGGCGGGCTACCAGGTGTCAAAGTCCCCCAATGAACCTGGGAAGGAAAGAGCTGTCAGGATGGCTGAGCGGTCTAAGTCGCTGCGCTCGGGTCGCAGTCCCCACTGGAGGCGCGGGTTCGAATCCCAGAGATTCCCCCATAGGAATGAATGGTCGAAATGCCCCATTGAAATGAATGGCGGGCTACCAGGTGTCAAAGTCCACCATTGAACATTGGAAGGAAAGAGCTGTCAGGATGGCCGAGCGGTCTAAGTCGCTGCGCTCGGGTCGCAGTCCCCACTTGAGGCGCGGGTTCGAATCCCAGAGATTCCCCCATAGGAATGAATGGTCGAAATGCCCAATTGAAATGAATGGCGGGCTACCAGGTGTCAAAGTCCCCCAATGAACCTGGGAAGGAAAGAGCTGTCAGGATGGCTGAGCGGTCTAAGTCGCTGCGCTCGGGTCGCAGTCCCCACTGGAGGCGCGGGTTCGAATCCCAGAGATTCCCCCATAGGAATGAATGGTCGAAATGCCCAATTGAAATGAATGGCGGGCTACCAGGTGTCAAAGTCCCCCAATGAACCTGGGAAGGAAAGAGCTGTCAGGATGGCTGAGCGGTCTAAGTCGCTGCGCTCGGGTCGCAGTCCCCACTGGAGGCGCGGGTTCGAATCCCAGAGATTCCCCCATAGGAATGAATGGTCGAAATGCCCAATTGAAATGAATGGCGGGCTACCAGGTGTCAAAGTCCCCCATTGAACATTGGAAGGAAAGAGCTGTCAGGATGGCTGAGCGGTCTAAGTCGCTGCGCTCGGGTCGCAGTCCCCACTGGAGGCGCGGGTTCGAATCCCAGAGATTCCCCCATAGGAATGAATGGTCGAAATGCCCAAATGAAATGAATGGCGGGCTACCAGGTGTCAAAGTCCCCCAATGAACCTGGGAAGGAAAGAGCTGTCAGGATGGCCGAGCGGTCTAAGTCGCTGCGCTCGGGTCGCAGTCCCCACTGGAGGCGCGGGTTCGAATCCCAGAGATTCCCCCATAGGAATGAATGGTCGAAATGTCCAATTGAAATGAATGGCGGGCTACCAGGTGTCAAAGTCCCCCAATGAACCTGGGAAGGAAAGAGCTGTCAGGATGGCTGAGCGGTCTAAGTCGCTGCGTTCGGGTCGCAGTCCCCACTGGAGGCGAGGGTTCGAATCCCAGAGATTCCCCCATAGGAATGAATGGTCGAAATGCCCCATTGAAATGAATGGCGGGCTACCAGGTGTCAAAGTCCCCCAATGAACCTGGGAAGGAAAGAGCTGTCAGGATGGCTGAGCGGTCTAAGTCGCTGCGCTCGGGTCGCAGTCCCCACTGGAGGCGCGGGTTCGAATCCCAGAGATTCCCCCATAGGAATGAATGGTCGAAATGCCCAATTGAAATGAATGGCGGGCTACCAGGTGTCAAAGTCCCCCAATGAACCTGGGAAGGAAAGAGCTGTCAGGATGGCTGAGCGGTCTAAGTCGCTGCGCTCGGGTCGCAGTCCCCACTGGAGGCGCGGGTTCGAATCCCAGAGATTCCCCCATAGGAATGAATGGTCGAAATGCCCAATTGAAATGAATGGCGGGATACCAGGTGTCAAAGTCCACCATTGAACCTGGGAAGGAAAGAGCTGTCAGGATGGCTGAGCGGTCTAAGTCGCTGCGCTCGGGTCGCAGTCCCCACTGGAGGCGCGGGTTCGAATCCCAGAGATTCCCCCATAGGAATGAATGGTCGAAATGCCCAATTTAAATGAATGGCGGGCTACCAGGTGTCAAAGTCCACCATTGAACATTGGAAGGAAAATGCTGTCAGGATGGCTGAGCGGTCTAAGTCGCTGCGTTCGGGTCGCAGTCCCCACTGGAGGCGCGGGTTCGAATCCCAGAGATTCCCCCATAGGAATGAATGGTCGAAATGCCCCATTGAAATGAATGGCGGGCTACCAGGTGTCAAAGTCCCCCAATGAACCTGGGAAGGAAAGAGCTGTCAGGATGGCCAAGTGGTCTAAGTCGCTGCGCTCGGGTCGCAGTCCCCACTGGAGGCGCGGGTTCGAATCCCAGAGATTCCCCCATAGGAATGAATGGTCGAAATGTCCAATTGAAATGAATGGCGGGCTACCAGGTGTCAAAGTCCCCCAATGAACCTGGGAAGGAAAGAGCTGTCAGGATGGCTGAGCGGTCTAAGTCGCTGCGTTCGGGTCGCAGTCCCCACTGGAGGCGAGGGTTCGAATCCCAGAGATTCCCCCATAGGAATGAATGGTCGAAATGCCCCATTGAAATGAATGGCGGGCTACCAGGTGTCAAAGTCCCCCAATAAACCTGGGAAGGAAAGAGCTGTCAGGATGGCTGAGCGGTCTAAGTCGCTGCGCTCGGGTCGCAGTCCCCACTGGAGGCGCGGGTTCGAATCCCAGAGATTCCCCCATAGGAATGAATGGTCGAAATGCCCAATTGAAATGAATGGCGGGCTACCAGGTGTCAAAGTCCCCCAATGAACCTGGGAAGGAAAGAGCTGTCAGGATGGCTGAGCGGTCTAAGTCGCTGCGCTCGGGTCGCAGTCCCCACTGGAGGCGCGGGTTCGAATCCCAGAGATTCCCCCATAGGAATGAATGGTCGAAAAACAGAGGTGAAACTAACCATTTTCTATTGTTGATTACTGAAAAACGGAATAAGGTAGAAACAAACTTTTTTTTTCTGATGAAAGATGAGAGTCCAATCTTTCATTTGGTAGTATGTGTACTGTTTCTGCCCCATTGAAATGAATGGCGGGCTACCAGGTGTCAAAGTCCACCATTGAACATTGGAAGGAAAGAGCTGTCAGGATGGCCGAGCGGTCTAAGTCGCTGCGCTCGGGTCGCAGTCCCCACTGGAGGCGCGGGTTCGAATCCCAGAGATTCCCCCATAGGAATGAATGGTCGAAATGCCCAATTGAAATGAATGGCGGGCTACCAGGTGTCAAAGTCCCCCAATGAACCTGGGAAGGAAAGAGCTGTCAGGATGGCTGAGCGGTCTAAGTCGCTGCGCTCGGGTCGCAGTCCCCACTGGAGGCGCGGGTTCGAATCCCAGAGATTCCCCCATAGGAATGAATGGTCGAAATGCCCAATTGAAATGAATGGCGGGCTACCAGGTGTCAAAGTCCCCCATTGAACATTGGAAGGAAAGAGCTGTCAGGATGGCTGAGCGGTCTAAGTCGCTGCGCTCGGGTCGCAGTCCCCACTGGAGGCGCGGGTTCGAATCCCAGATATTCCCCCATAGGAATGAATGGTCGAAATGCCCAATTGAAATGAATGGCGGGCTACCAGGTGTCAAAGTCCCCCAATGAACCTGGGAAGGAAAGAGCTGTCAGGATGGCTGAGCGGTCTAAGTCGCTGCGCTCGGGTCGCAGTCCCCACTGGAGGCGCGGGTTCGAATCCCAGAGATTCCCCCATAGGAATGAATGGTCGAAATGCCCAATTGAAATGAATGGCGGGATACCAGGTGTCAAAGTCCACCATTGAACCTGGGAAGGAAAGAGCTGTCAGGATGGCCGAGCGGTCTAAGTCGCTGCGCTCGGGTCGCAGTCCCCACTGGAGGCGCGGGTTCGAATCCCAGAGATTCCCCCATAGGAATGAAAGGTCGAAATGCCCAATTGAAATAAATGGCGGGCTACCAGGTGTCAAAGTCCCCCAATGAACCTGGGAAGGAAAGAGCTGTCAGGATGGCTGAGCGGTCTAAGTCGCTGCGCTCGGGTCGCAGTCCCCACTGGAGGCGCGGGTTCGAATCCCAGAGATTCCCCCATAGGAATGAATGGTCGAAATGCCCAATTGAAATGAATGGCGGGCTACCAGGTGTCAAAGTCCCCCATTGAACATTGGAAGGAAAGAGCTGTCAGGATGGCTGAGCGGTCTAAGTCGCTGCGCTCGGGTCGCAGTCCCCACTGGAGGCGCGGGTTCGAATCCCAGAGATTCCCCCATAGGAATGAATGGTCGAAATGCCCAAATGAAATGAATGGCGGGCTACCAGGTGTCAAAGTCCCCCAATGAACCTGGGAAGGAAAGAGCTGTCAGGATGGCCGAGCGGTCTAAGTCGCTGCGCTCGGGTCGCAGTCCCCACTGGAGGCGCGGGTTCGAATCCCAGAGATTCCCCCATAGGAATGAATGGTCGAAATGTCCAATTGAAATGAATGGCGGGCTACCAGGTGTCAAAGTCCCCCAATGAACCTGGGAAGGAAAGAGCTGTCAGGATGGCTGAGCGGTCTAAGTCGCTGCGTTCGGGTCGCAGTTCCCACTGGAGGCGAGGGTTCGAATCCCAGAGATTCCCCCATAGGAATGAATGGTCGAAATGCCCCATTGAAATGAATGGCGGGCTACCAGGTGTCAAAGTCCCCCAATGAACCTGGGAAGGAAAGAGCTGTCAGGATGGCTGAGTGGTCTAAGTCGCTGCGCTCGGGTCGCAGTCCCCACTGGAGGCGCGGGTTCGAATCCCAGAGATTCCCCCATAGGAATGAATGGTCGAAATGCCCAATTGAAATGAATGGCGGGCTACCAGGTGTCAAAGTCCCCCAATGAACCTGGGAAGGAAAGAGCTGTCAGGATGGCTGAGCGGTCTAAGTCGCTGCGCTCGGGTCGCAGTCCCCACTGGAGGCGCGGGTTCGAATCCCAGAGATTCCCCCATAGGAATGAATGGTCGAAATGCCCAATTGAAATGAATGGCGGGATACCAGGTGTCAAAGTCCACCATTGAACCTGGGAAGGAAAGAGCTGTCAGGATGGCTGAGCGGTCTAAGTCGCTGCGCTCGGGTCGCAGTCCCCACTGGAGGCGCGGGTTCGAATCCCAGAGATTCCCCCATTGGAATGAATGGTCGAAATGCCCCATTGAAATGAATGGCGGGCTACCAGGTGTCAAAGTCCCCCAATGAACCTGGGAAGGAAAGAGCTGTCAGGATGGCCGAGCGGTCTAAGTCGCTGCGCTCAGGTCGCAGTCCCCACTGGAGGCGCGGGTTCGAATCCCAGAGATTCCCCCATAGGAATGAATGGTCGAAATGCCCAATTGAAATGAATGGCGGGCTACCAGGTGTCAAAGTCCCCCATTGAACCTGGGAAGGAAAGAGCTGTCAGGATGGCAGAGCGGTCTAAGTCGCTGCGCTCGGGTCGCAGTCCCCACTGGAGGCGCGGGTTCGAATCCCAGAGATTCCCCCATAGGAATGAATGGTCGAAATGCCCAATTGAAATGAATGGCGGGCTACCAGGTGTCAAAGTCACCCATTGAACCTTGGAAGGAAAGAGCTGTCAGGATGGCTGAGCGGTCTAAGTCGCTGCGCTCGGGTCGCAGTCCCCACTGGAGGCGCGGGTTCGAATCCCAGAGATTCGCCCATAGGAATGAATGGTCGAAATGCCCAATTGAAATGAATGGCGGGCTACCAGGTGTCAAAGTCCCCCAATGAACCTGGGAAGGAAAGAGCTGTCAGGATGGCTGAGCGGTCTAAGTCGCTGCGCTCGGGTCGCAGTCCCCACTGGAGGCGCGGGTTCGAATCCCAGAGATTCCCCCATAGGAATGAAAGGTCGAAATGCCCAATTGAAATAAATGGCGGGCTACCAGGTGTCAAAGTCCCCCAATGAACCTGGGAAGGAAAGAGCTGTCAGGATGGCTGAGCGGTCTAAGTCGCTGCGCTCGGGTCGCAGTCCCCACTGGAGGCGCGGGTTCGAATCCCAGAGATTCCCCCATAGGAATGAATGGTCGAAATGCCCCATTGAAATGAATAGGGGGCTACCAGGTGTCAAAGTCCCCCAATGAACCTTGGAAGGAAAGAGCTGTCAGGATGGCTGAGCGGTCTAAGTCGCTGCGCTCGGGTCGCAGTCCCCACTGGAGGCGCGGGTTCGAATCCCAGAGATTCCCCCATAGGAATGAATGGTTGAAATGCCCAATTGAAATGAATGGCGGGCTACCAGGTGTCAAAGTCCCCCAATGAACCTGGGAAGGAAAGAGCTGTCAGGATGGCTGAGCGGTCTAAGTCGCTGCGCTCGGGTCGCAGTCCCCACTGGAGGCGCGGGTTCGAATCCCAGAGATTCCCCCATAGGAATGAATGGTCGAAATGCCCAATTGAAATGAATGGCGGGCTACCAGGTGTCAAAGTCCCCCAATGAACCTGGGAAGGAAAGAGCTGTCAGGATGGCTGAGCGGTCTAAGTCGCTGCGCTCGGGTCTTAGTCCCCACTGGAGGCGCGGGTTCGAATCCCAGAGATTCCCCCATAGGAATGAATGGTCGAAATGCCCCATTGAAATGAATGGCGGGATTCCAGGTGTCAAAGTCCACCATTGAACCTGGGAAGGAAAGAGCTGTCAGGATGGCAGAGCGGTCTAAGTCGCTGCGCTCGGGTCGCAGTCCCCACTGGAGGCGCAGGTTCGAATCCCAGAGATTCCCCCATAGGAATGAATGGTCGAAATGCCCAATTGAAATGAATGGCGGGCTACCAGGTGTCAAAGTCCCCCAATGAACCTGGGAAGGAAAGAGCTGTCAGGATGGCTGAGCGGTCTAAGTCGCTGCGCTCGGGTCGCAGTCCCCACTGGAGGCGCGGGTTCGAATCCCAGAGATTCCCCCATTGGAATGAATGGTCGAAATGCCCCATTGAAATGAATGGCGGGATTCCAGGTGTCAAAGTCCACCATTGAACCTGGGAAGGAAAGAGCTGTCAGGATGGCCGAGCGGTCTAAGTCGCTGCGCTCGGGTCGCAGTCCCCACTGGAGGCGCGGGTTCGAATCCCAGAGATTCCCCCATAGGAATGAATGGTCGAAATGCCCAATTGAAATGAATGGCGGGCTACCAGGTGTCAAAGTCCCCCAATGAACCTGGGAAGGAAAGAGCTGTCAGGATGGCTGAGCGGTCTAAGTCGCTGCGCTCGGGTCGCAGTCCCCACTGGAGGCGCGGGTTCGAATCCCAGAGATTCCCCCATTGGAATGAATGGTCGAAATGCCCAATTGAAAGGAATGGCGGGCTACCAGGTGTCAAAGTCCCCCAATGAACCTGGGAAGGAAAGAGCTGTCAGGATGGCCGAGCGGTCTAAGTCGCTGCGCTCGGGTCGCAGTCCCCACTGGAGGCGCGGGTTCGAATCCCAGAGATTCCCCCATAGGAATGAATGGTCGAAATGCCCAATTGAAATGAATGGCGGGCTACCAGGTGTCAAAGTCCCCCATTGAACCTTAAAAGGAAAGAGCTGTCAGGATGGCTGAGCGGTCTAAGTCGCTGCGCTCGGGTCGCAGTCCCCACTGGAGGCGCGGGTTCGAATCACAGAGATTCCCCCATAGGAATGAATGGTCGAAATGCCCAATTGAAATGAATGGCGGGCTACCAGGTGTCAAAGTCCCCCAATGAACCTGGGAAGGAAAGAGCTGTCAGGATGGCTGAGCGGTCTAAGTCGCTGCGCTCGGGTCGCAGTCCCCACTGGAGGCGCGGGTTCGAATCCCAGAGATTCCCCCATTGGAATGAATGGTCGAAATGCCCCATTGAAATGAATGGCGGGATTCCAGGTGTCAAAGTCCACCATTGAACCTGGGAAGGAAAGAGCTGTCAGGATGGCCGAGCGGTCTAAGTCGCTGCGCTCGGGTCGCAGTCCCCACTGGAGGTGCGGGTTCGAATCCCAGAGATTCCCCCATAGGAATGAATGGTCGAAATGCCCAATTGAAATGAATGGCGGGCTACCAGGTGTCAAAGTCCCCCAATGAACCTGGGAAGGAAAGATCTGTCAGGATGGCCGAGCGGTCTAAGTCGCTGCGCTCGGGTCGCAGTCCCCACTGGAGGCGCGGGTTCGAATCCCAGAGATTCCCCCATAGGAATGAATGGTCGAAATGCCCCATTGAAATGAATGGCGGGCTACCAGGTGTCAAAGTCCCCCAATGAACCTGGGAAGGAAAGAGCTGTCAGGATGGCTGAGCGGTCTAAGTCGCTGCGCTCGGGTCGCAGTCCCCACTGGAGGCGCGGGTTCGAATCCCAGAGATTCCCCCATAGGAATGAATGGTCGAAATGCCCAATTGAAATGAATGGCGGGCTACCAGGTGTCAAAGTCCCCCAATGAACCTGGGAAGGAAAGAGCTGTCAGGATGGCTGAGCGGTCTAAGTCGCTGCGCTCGGGTCGCAGTCCCCACTGGAGTCGCGGGTTCGAATCCCAGAGATTCCCCCATAGGAATGAATGGTCGAAATGCCCCATTGAAATGAATGGCGGGATTCCAGGTGTCAAAGTCCACCATTGAACCTGGGAAGGAAAGAGCTGTCAGGATGGCCGAGCGGTCTAAGTCGCTGCGCTCGGGTCGCAGTCCCCACTGGAGGCGCGGGTTCGAATCCCAGAGATTCCCCCATAGGAATGAATGGTCGAAATGCCCAATTGAAATGAATGGCGGGCTACCAGGTGTCAAAGTCCCCCAATGAACCTGGGAAGGAAAGAGCTGTCAGGATGGCTGAGCGGTCTAAGTCGCTGCGCTCGGGTCGCAGTCCCCACTGGAGGCGCGGGTTCGAATCCCAGAGATTCCCCCATAGGAATGAATGGTCGAAATGCCCCATTGAAATGAATGGCGGGATTCCAGGTGTCAAAGTCCCCCAATGAACCTGGGAAGGAAAGAGCTGTCAGGATGGCCGAGCGGTCTAAGTCGCTGCGCTCGGGTCGCAGTCCCCACTGGAGGCGCGGGTTCGAATCCCAGAGATTCCCCCATAGGAATGAATGGTCGAAATGTCCAATTGAAATGAATGGCGGGCTACCAGGTGTCAAAGTCCCCCAATGAACCTGGGAAGGAAAGAGCTGTCAGGATGGCTGAGCGGTCTAAGTCGCTGCGTTCGGGTCGCAGTTCCCACTGGAGGCGAGGGTTCGAATCCCAGAGATTCCCCCATAGGAATGAATGGTCGAAATGCCCCATTGAAATGAATGGCGGGCTACCAGGTGTCAAAGTCCCCCAATGAACCTGGGAAGGAAAGAGCTGTCAGGATGGCTGAGTGGTCTAAGTCGCTGCGCTCGGGTCGCAGTCCCCACTGGAGGCGCGGGTTCGAATCCCAGAGATTCCCCCATAGGAATGAATGGTCGAAATGCCCAATTGAAATGAATGGCGGGCTACCAGGTGTCAAAGTCCCCCAATGAACCTGGGAAGGAAAGAGCTGTCAGGATGGCTGAGCGGTCTAAGTCGCTGCGCTCGGGTCGCAGTCCCCACTGGAGGCGCGGGTTCGAATCCCAGAGATTCCCCCATAGGAATGAATGGTCGAAATGCCCAATTGAAATGAATGGCGGGATACCAGGTGTCAAAGTCCACCATTGAACCTGGGAAGGAAAGAGCTGTCAGGATGGCTGAGCGGTCTAAGTCGCTGCGCTCGGGTCGCAGTCCCCACTGGAGGCGCGGGTTCGAATCCCAGAGATTCCCCCATAGGAATGAATGGTCGAAATGCCCAATTGAAATGAATGGCGGGCTACCAGGTGTCAAAGTCCCCCATTGAACATTGGAAGGAAAGAGCTGTCAGGATGGCTGAGCGGTCTAAGTTGCTGCGTTCGGGTCGCAGTCCCCACTGGAGGCGAGGGTTCGAATCCCAGAGATTCCCCCATAGGAATGAATGGTCGAAATGCCCCATTGAAATGAATGGCGGGCTACCAGGTGTCAAAGTCCCCCAATGAACCTGGGAAGGAAAGAGCTGTCAGGATGGCCGAGTGGTCTAAGTCGCTGCGCTCGGGTCGCAGTCCCCACTGGAGGCGCGGGTTCGAATCCCAGAGATTCCCCCATAGGAATGAATGGTCGAAATGTCCAATTGAAATGAATGGCGGGCTACCAGGTGTCAAAGTCCCCCAATGAACCTGGGAAGGAAAGAGCTGTCAGGATGGCTGAGCGGTCTAAGTCGCTGCGCTCGGGTCGCAGTCCCCACTGGAGGCGCGGGTTCGAATCCCAGAGATTCCCCCATAGGAATGAATGGTCGAAATGCCCAATTGAAATGAATGGCGGGATACCAGGTGTCAAAGTCCACCATTGAACCTGGGAAGGAAAGAGCTGTCAGGATGGCCGAGCGGTCTAAGTCGCTGCGCTCGGGTCGCAGTCCCCACTGGAGGCGCGGGTTCGAATCCCAGAGATTCCCCCATAGGAATGAAAGGTCGAAATGCCCAATTGAAATAAATGGCGGGCTACCAGGTGTCAAAGTCCCCCAATGAACCTGGGAAGGAAAGAGCTGTCAGGATGGCTGAGCGGTCTAAGTCGCTGCGCTCGGGTCGCAGTCCCCACTGGAGGCGCGGGTTCGAATCCCAGAGATTCCCCCATAGGAATGAATGGTCGAAATGCCCAATTGAAATGAATGGCGGGCTACCAGGTGTCAAAGTCCCCCATTGAACATTGGAAGGAAAGAGCTGTCAGGATGGCTGAGCGGTCTAAGTCGCTGCGCTCGGGTCGCAGTCCCCACTGGAGGCGCGGGTTCGAATCCCAGAGATTCCCCCATAGGAATGAATGGTCGAAATGCCCAAATGAAATGAATGGCGGGCTACCAGGTGTCAAAGTCCCCCAATGAACCTGGGAAGGAAAGAGCTGTCAGGATGGCCGAGCGGTCTAAGTCGCTGCGCTCGGGTCGCAGTCCCCACTGGAGGCGCGGGTTCGAATCCCAGAGATTCCCCCATAGGAATGAATGGTCGAAATGTCCAATTGAAATGAATGGCGGGCTACCAGGTGTCAAAGTCCCCCAATGAACCTGGGAAGGAAAGAGCTGTCAGGATGGCTGAGCGGTCTAAGTCGCTGCGTTCGGGTCGCAGTCCCCACTGGAGGCGAGGGTTCGAATCCCAGAGATTCCCCCATAGGAATGAATGGTCGAAATGCCCCATTGAAATGAATGGCGGGCTACCAGGTGTCAAAGTCCCCCAATGAACCTGGGAAGGAAAGAGCTGTCAGGATGGCTGAGCGGTCTAAGTCGCTGCGCTCGGGTCGCAGTCCCCACTGGAGGCGCGGGTTCGAATCCCAGAGATTCCCCCATAGGAATGAATGGTCGAAATGCCCAATTGAAATGAATGGCGGGCTACCAGGTGTCAAAGTCCCCCAATGAACCTGGGAAGGAAAGAGCTGTCAGGATGGCTGAGCGGTCTAAGTCGCTGCGCTCGGGTCGCAGTCCCCACTGGAGGCGCGGGTTCGAATCCCAGAGATTCCCCCATAGGAATGAATGGTCGAAATGCCCAATTGAAATGAATGGCGGGATACCAGGTGTCAAAGTCCACCATTGAACTTGGGAAGGAAAGAGCTGTCAGGATGGCCGAGCGGTCTAAGTCGCTGCGCTCGGGTCGCAGTCCCCACTGGAGGCGCGGGTTCGAATCCCAGAGATTCCCCCATAGGAATGAATGGTCGAAATGCCCAATTGAAATGAATGGCGGGATACCAGGTGTCAAAGTCCACCATTGAACTTGGGAAGGAAAGAGCTGTCAGGATGGCCGAGCGGTCTAAGTCGCTGCGCTCGGGTCGCAGTCCCCACTGGAGGCGCGGGTTCGAATCCCAGAGATTCCCCCATAGGAATGAAAGGTCGAAATGCCCAATTGAAATAAATGGCGGGCTACCAGGTGTCAAAGTCCCCCATTGAACCTGGGAAGGAAAGAGCTGTCAGGATGGCCGAGCGGTCTAAGTCGCTGCGCTCGGGTCGCAGTCCCCACTGGAGGCGCGGGTTCGAATCCCAGAGATTCCCCCATAGGAATGAATGGTCGAAATGCCCAATTGAAATGAATGGCGGGATACCAGGTGTCAAAGTCCCCCAATGAACCTGGGAAGGAAAGAGCTGTCAGGATGGCCGAGCGGTCTAAGTCGCTGCGTTCGGGTCGCAGTCCCCACTGGAGGCGAGGGTTCGAATCCCAGAGATTCCCCCATAGGAATGAATGGTCGAAATGCCCCATTGAAATGAATGGCGGGCTACCAGGTGTCAAAGTCCCCCAATGAACCTGGGAAGGAAAGAGCTGTCAGGATGGCCGAGCGGTCTAAGTCGCTGCGCTCGGGTCGCAGTCCCCACTGGAGGCGCGGGTTCGAATCCCAGAGATTCCCCCATAGGAATGAATGGTCGAAATGCCCAATTGAAATGAATGGCGGGCTACCAGGTGTCAAAGTCCCCCAATGAACCTGGGAAGGAAAGAGCTGTCAGGATGGCCGAGCGGTCTAAGTCGCTGCGCTCGGGTCGCAGTCCCCACTGGAGGCGAGGGTTCGAATCCCAGAGATTCCCCCATAGGAATGAATGGTCAAAATGCCCAATTGAAATGAATGGCGGGCTACCAGGTGTCAAAGTCCCCCAATGAACCTGGGAAGGAAAGAGCTGTCAGGATGGCTGAGCGGTCTAAGTCGCTGCGCTCGGGTCGCAGTCCCCACTGGAGGCGCGGGTTCGAATCCCAGAGATTCCCCCATAGGAATGAATGGTCGAAATGCCCAATTGAAATGAATGGCGGGCTACCAGGTGTCAAAGTCCCCCAATGAACCTGGGAAGGAAAGAGCTGTCAGGATGGCTGAGCGGTCTAAGTCGCTGCGCTCGGGTCGCAGTCCCCACTGGAGGCGCGGGTTCGAATCCCAGAGATTCCCCCATAGGAATGAATGGTCGAAATGCCCAATTGAAATGAATGGCGGGATACCAGGTGTCAAAGTCCACCATTGAACCTGGGAAGGAAAGAGCTGTCAGGATGGCTGAGCGGTCTAAGTCGCTGCGCTCGGGTCGCAGTCCCCACTGGAGGCGCGGGTTCGAATCCCAGAGATTCCCCCATAGGAATGAATGGTCGAAATGCCCAATTGAAATGAATGGCGGGCTACCAGGTGTCAAAGTCCCCCAATGAACCTGGGAAGGAAAGAGCTGTCAGGATGGCTGAGCGGTCTAAGTCGCTGCGCTCGGGTCGCAGTCCCCACTGGAGGCGCGGGTTCGAATCCCAGAGATTCCCCCATAGGAATGAATGGTCGAAATGCCCAATTGAAATGAATGGCGGGATACCAGGTGTCAAAGTCCACCATTGAACCTGGGAAGGAAAGAGCTGTCAGGATGGCTGAGCGGTCTAAGTCGCTGCGCTCGGGTCGCAGTCCCCACTGGAGGCGCGGGTTCGAATCCCAGAGATTCCCCCATAGGAATGAATGGTCGAAATGCCCAATTGAAATGAATGGCGGGCTACCAGGTGTCAAAGTCCCCCAATGAACCTGGGAAGGAAAAAGCTGTCAGGATGGCTGAACGGTCTAAGTCGCTGCGCTCGGGTCGCAGTCCCCACTGGAGGCGCGGGTTCGAATCCCAGAGATTCCCCCATAGGAATGAATGGTCGAAATGCCCAATTGAAATGAATGGCGGGCTACCAGGTGTCAAAGTCCACCATTGAACATTGGAAGGAAAGAGCTGTCAGGATGGCTGAGCGGTCTAAGTCGCTGCGTTCGGGTCGCAGTCCCCACTGGAGGCGAGGGTTCGAATCCCAGAGATTCCCCCATAGGAATGAATGGTCGAAATGCCCCATTGAAATGAATGGCGGGCTACCAGGTGTCAAAGTCCCCCAATGAACCTGGGAAGGAAAGAGCTGTCAGGATGGCCGAGCGGTCTAAGTCGCTGCGCTCGGGTCGCAGTCCCCACTGGAGGCGCGGGTTCGAATCCCAGAGATTCCCCCATAGGAATGAATGGTCGAAATGCCCAATTGAAATGAATGGCGGGCTACCAGGTGTCAAAGTCCCCCAATGAACCTGGGAAGGAAAGAGCTGTCAGGATGGCTGAGCGGTCTAAGTCGCTGCGCTCGGGTCGCAGTCCCCACTGGAGGCGCGGGTTCGAATCCCAGAGATTCCCCCATAGGAATGAATGGTCGAAATGCCCAATTGAAATGAATGGCGGGATACCAGGTGTCAAAGTCCACCATTGAACCTGGGAAGGAAAGAGCTGTCAGGATGGCCGAGCGGTCTAAGTCGCTGCGCTCGGGTCGCAGTCCCCACTGGAGGCGCGGGTTCGAATCCCAGAGATTCCCCCATAGGAATGAAAGGTCGAAATGCCCAATTGAAATGAATGGCGGGATACCAGGTGTCAAAGTCCCCCAATGAACCTGGGAAGGAAAGAGCTGTCAGGATGGCTGAGCGGTCTAAGTCGCTGCGCTCGGGTCGCAGTCCCCACTGGAGGCGCGGGTTCGAATCCCAGAGATTCCCCCATAGGAATGAATGGTCGAAATGCCCAATTGAAATGAATGGCGGGCTACCAGGTGTCAAAGTCCCCCATTGAACATTGGAAGGAAAGAGCTGTCAGGATGGCTGAGCGGTCTAAGTCGCTGCGCTCGGGTCGCAGTCCCCACTGGAGGCGCGGGTTCGAATCCCAGAGATTCCCCCATAGGAATGAATGGTCGAAATGCCCAATTGAAATGAATGGCGGGCTACCAGGTGTCAAAGTCCCCCATTGAACATTGGAAGGAAAGAGCTGTCAGGATGGCTGAGCGGTCTAAGTCGCTGCGTTCGGGTCGCAGTCCCCACTGGAGGCGCGGGTTCGAATCCCAGAGATTCCCCCATAGGAATGAATGGTCGAAATGCCCAATTGAAATGAATGGCGGGCTACCAGGTGTCAAAGTCCCCCAATGAACCTGGGAAGGAAAAAGCTGTCAGGATGGCTGAGCGGTCTAAGTCGCTGCGCTTGGGTCGCAGTCCCCACTGGAGGCGCGGGTTCGAATCCCAGAGATTCCCCCATAGGAATGAATGGTCGAAATGCCCAATTGAAATGAATGGCGGGATACCAGGTGTCAAAGTCCACCATTGAACCTGGGAAGGAAAGAGCTGTCAGGATGGCTGAGCGGTCTAAGTCGCTGCGCTCGGGTCGCAGTCCCCACTGGAGGCGCGGGTTCGAATCCCAGAGATTCCCCCATAGGAATGAATGGTCGAAATGCCCAATTGAAATGAATGGCGGGCTACCAGGTGTCAAAGTCCCCCATTGAACATTGGAAGAAAAGAGCTGTCAGGATGGCTGAGCGGTCTAAGTCGCTGCGCTCGGGTCGCAGTCCCCACTGGAGGCGCGGGTTCGAATCCCAGAGATTCCCCCATAGGAATGAAAGGTCGAAATGCCCAATTGAAATAAATGGCGGGCTACCAGGTGTCAAAGTCCCACAATGAACCTGGGAAGGAAAGAGCTGTCAGGATGGCCGAGCGGTCTAAGTCGGTGCGCTCGGGTCGCAGTCCCCACTGGAGGCGCGGGTTCGAATCCCAGAGATTCCCCCATAGGAATGAATGGTCGAAATGCCCAATTGAAATGAATGGCGGGCTACCAGGTGTCAAAGTCCCCCAATGAACCTGGGAAGGAAAGAGCTGTCAGGATGGCTGAGCGGTCTAAGTCGCTGCGCTCGGGTCGCAGTCCCCACTGGAGGCGCGGGTTCGAATCCCAGAGATTCCCCCATAGGAATGAATGGTCGAAATGCCCAATTGAAATGAATGGCGGGATACCAGGTGTCAAAGTCCACCATTGAACCTGGGAAGGAAAGAGCTGTCAGGATGGCCGAGCGGTCTAAGTCGCTGCGCTCGGGTCGCAGTCCCCACTGGAGGCGCGGGTTCGAATCCCAGAGATTCCCCCATAGGAATGAAAGGTCGAAATGCCCAATTGAAATAAATGGCGGGCTACCAGGTGTCAAAGTCCCCCAATGAACCTGGGAAGGAAAGAGCTGTCAGGATGGCCGAGCGGTCTAAGTCGCTGCGCTCGGGTCGCAGTCCCCACTGGAGGCGAGGGTTCGAATCCCAGAGATTCCCCCATAGGAATGAATGGTCGAAATGCCCCATTGAAATGAATGGCGGGCTACCAGGTGTCAAAGTCCCCCAATGAACCTGGGAAGGAAAGAGCTGTCAGGATGGCCGAGCGGTCTAAGTCGCTGCGCTCGGGTCGCAGTCCCCACTGGAGGCGCGGGTTCGAATCCCAGAGATTCCCCCATAGGAATGAATGGTCGAAATGCCCCATTGAAATGAATGGCGGGCTACCAGGTGTCAAAGTCCCCCAATGAACCTGGGAAGGAAAGAGCTGTCAGGATGGCCGAGCGGTCTAAGTCGCTGCGCTCGGGTCGCAGTCCCCACTGGAGGCGCGGGTTCGAATCCCAGAGATTCCCCCATAGGAATGAATGGTCGAAATGCCCCATTGAAATGAATGGCGGGCTACCAGGTGTCAAAGTCCCCCAATGAACCTGGGAAGGAAAGAGCTGTCAGGATGGCTGAGCGGTCTAAGTCGCTGCGCTCGGGTCGCAGTCCCCACTGGAGGCGCGGGTTCGAATCCCAGAGATTCCCCCATAGGAATGAATGGTCGAAATGCCCAATTGAAATGAATGGCGGGCTACCAGGTGTCAAAGTCCCCCAATGAACCTGGGAAGGAAAGAGCTGTCAGGATGGCTGAGCGGTCTAAGTCGCTGCGCTCGGGTCGCAGTCCCCACTGGAGGCGCGGGTTCGAATCCCAGAGATTCCCCCATAGGAATGAATGGTCGAAATGCCCCATTGAAATGAATGGCGGGATTCCAGGTGTCAAAGTCCACCATTGAACCTGGGAAGGAAAGAGCTGTCAGGATGGCAGAGCGGTCTAAGTCGCTGCGCTCGGGTCGCAGTCCCCACTGGAGGCACGGGTTCGAATCCCAGAGATTCCCCCATAGGAATGAATGGTCGAAATGCCCAATTGAAATGAATGGCGGGCTACCAGGTGTCAAAGTCCCCCAATGAACCTGGGAAGGAAAGAGCTATCAGGATGGCTGAGCGGTCTAAGTCGCTGAGCTCGGGTCGCAGTCCCCACTGGAGGCGCGGGTTCGAATCCCAGAGATTCCCCCATAGGAATGAAAGGTCGAAATGCCCAATTGAAATAAATGGCGGGCTACCAGGTGTCAAAGTCCCCCAATGAACCTGGGAAGGAAAGAGCTGTCAGGATGGCCGAGCGGTCTAAGTCGCTGCGCTCGGGTCGCAGTCCCCACTGGAGGCGCGGGTTCGAATCCCAGAGATTCCCCCATAGGAATGAATGGTCGAAATGCCCAATTGAAATGAATGGCGGGCTACCAGGTGTCAAAGTCCCCCAATGAACCTGGGAAGGAAAGAGCTGTCAGGATGGCTGAGCGGTCTAAGTCGCTGCGCTCGGGTCGCAGTCCCCACTGGAGGCGCGGGTTCGAATCCCAGAGATTCCCCCATTGGAATGAATGGTCGAAATGCCCCATTGAAATGAATGGCGGGCTACCAGGTGTCAAAGTCCCCCAATGAACCTGGGAAGGAAAGAGCTGTCAGGATGGCCGAGCGGTCTAAGTCGCTGCGCTCGGGTCGCAGTCCCCACTGGAGGCGCGGGTTCGAATCCCAGAGATTCCCCCATAGGAATGAATGGTCGAAATGCCCAATTGAAATGAATGGCGGGCTACCAGGTGTCAAAGTCCCCCATTGAACCTGGGAAGGAAAGAGCTGTCAGGATGGCAGAGCGGTCTAAGTCGCTGCGCTCGGGTCGCAGTCCCCACTGGAGGCGCGGGTTCGAATCCCAGAGATTCCCCCATAGGAATGAATGGTCGAAATGCCCAATTGAAATGAATGGCGGGCTACCAGGTGTCAAAGTCACCCATTGAACCTTGGAAGGAAAGAGCTGTCAGGATGGCTGAGCGGTCTAAGTCGCTGCGCTCGGGTCGCAGTCCCCACTGGAGGCGCGGGTTCGAATCCCAGAGATTCCCCCATAGGAATGAATGGTCGAAATGCCCAATTGAAATGAATGGCGGGATACCAGGTGTCAAAGTCCACCATTGAACCTGGGAAGGAAAGAGCTGTCAGGATGGCCGAGCGGTCTAAGTCGCTGCGCTCGGGTCGCAGTCCCCACTGGAGGCGCGGGTTCGAATCCCAGAGATTCCCCCATAGGAATGAAAGGTCGAAATGCCCAATTGAAATAAATGGCGGGCTACCAGGTGTCAAAGTCCCCCAATGAACCTGGGAAGGAAAGAGCTGTCAGGATGGCTGAGCGGTCTAAGTCGCTGCGCTCGGGTCGCAGTCCCCACTGGAGGCGCGGGTTCGAATCCCAGAGATTCCCCCATAGGAATGAATGGTCGAAATGCCCAATTGAAATGAATGGCGGGCTACCAGGTGTCAAAGTCCCCCATTGAACATTGGAAGGAAAGAGCTGTCAGGATGGCTGAGCGGTCTAAGTCGCTGCGCTCGGGTCGCAGTCCCCACTGGAGGCGCGGGTTCGAATCCCAGAGATTCCCCCATAGGAATGAATGGTCGAAATGCCCAATTGAAATGAATGGCGGGATACCAGGTGTCAAAGTCCACCATTGAACTTGGGAAGGAAAGAGCTGTCAGGATGGCCGAGCGGTCTAAGTCGCTGCGCTCGGGTCGCAGTCCCCACTGGAGGCGCGGGTTCGAATCCCAGAGATTCCCCCATAGGAATGAAAGGTCGAAATGCCCAATTGAAATAAATGGCGGGCTACCAGGTGTCAAAGTCCCCCATTGAACCTGGGAAGGAAAGAGCTGTCAGGATGGCCGAGCGGTCTAAGTCGCTGCGCTCGGGTCGCAGTCCCCACTGGAGGCGCGGGTTCGAATCCCAGAGATTCCCCCATAGGAATGAATGGTCGAAATGCCCAATTGAAATGAATGGCGGGCTACCAGGTGTCAAAGTCCCCCAATGAACCTGGGAAGGAAAGAGCTGTCAGGATGGCTGAGCGGTCTAAGTCGCTGCGCTCGGGTCGCAGTCCCCACTGGAGGCGCGGGTTCGAATCCCAGAGATTCCCCCATAGGAATGAATGGTCGAAATGCCCAATTGAAATGAATGGCGGGATACCAGGTGTCAAAGTCCACCATTGAACTTGGGAAGGAAAGAGCTGTCAGGATGGCCGAGCGGTCTAAGTCGCTGCGCTCGGGTCGCAGTCCCCACTGGAGGCGCGGGTTCGAATCCCAGAGATTCCCCCATAGGAATGAAAGGTCGAAATGCCCAATTGAAATAAATGGCGGGCTACCAGGTGTCAAAGTCCCCCAATGAACCTGGGAAGGAAAGAGCTGTCAGGATGGCTGAGCGGTCTAAGTCGCTGCGCTCGGGTCGCAGTCCCCACTGGAGGCGCGGGTTCGAATCCCAGAGATTCCCCCATAGGA
Organism: Vanacampus margaritifer; assembly: GCF_051991255.1. NCBI lineage: Eukaryota > Metazoa > Chordata > Actinopteri > Syngnathiformes > Syngnathidae > Vanacampus > Vanacampus margaritifer. Next base: position 220,122 of record NW_027520749.1, on the reverse strand, counting down.
ATGAATGGTCGAAATGCCCAATTGAAATGAATGGCGGGATACCAGGTGTCAAAGTCCCCCAATGAACCTGGGAAGGAAAGAGCTGTCAGGATGGCCGAGCGGTCTAAGTCGCTGCGTTCGGGTCGCAGTCCCCACTGGAGGCGAGGGTTCGAATCCCAGAGATTCCCCCATAGGAATGAATGGTCGAAATGCCCCATTGAAATGAATGGCGGGCTACCAGGTGTCAAAGTCCCCCAATGAACCTGGGAAGGAAAGAGCTGTCAGGATGGCTGAGCGGTCTAAGTCGCTGCGTTCGGGTCGCAGTCCCCACTGGAGGCGCGGGTTCGAATCCCAGAGATTCCCCCATAGGAATGAATGGTCGAAATTCCCAATTGAAATGAATGGCGGGCTACCAGGTGTCAAAGTCCCCCAATGAACCTGGGAAGGAAAAAGATGTCAGGATGGCTGAGCGGTCTAAGTCGCTGCGCTTGGGTCGCAGTCCCCACTGGAGGCGCGGGTTCGAATCCCAGAGATTCCCCCATAGGAATGAATGGTCGAAATGCCCAATTGAAATGAATGGCGGGATACCAGGTGTCAAAGTCCACCATTGAACCTGGGAAGGAAAGAGCTGTCAGGATGGCCGAGCGGTCTAAGTCGCTGCGCTCGGGTCGCAGTCCCCACTGGAGGCGCGGGTTCGAATCCCAGAGATTCCCCCATAGGAATGAAAGGTCGAAATGCCCAATTGAAATGAATGGCGGGATACCAGGTGTCAAAGTCCCCCAATGAACCTGGGAAGGAAAGAGCTGTCAGGATGGCTGAGCGGTCTAAGTCGCTGCGCTCGGGTCGCAGTCCCCACTGGAGGCGCGGGTTCGAATCCCAGAGATTCCCCCATAGGAATGAATGGTCGAAATGCCCAATTGAAATGAATGGCGGGATACCAGGTGTCAAAGTCCCCCATTGAACATTGGAAGGAAAGAGCTGTCAGGATGGCTGAGCGGTCTAAGTCGCTGCGCTCGGGTCGCAGTCCCCACTGGAGGCGCGGGTTCGAATCCCAGAGATTCCCCCATAGGAATGAATGGTCGAAATGCCCAATTGAAATGAATGGCGGGATACCAGGTGTCAAAGTCCACCATTGAACCTGGGAAGGAAAGAGCTGTCAGGATGGCCGAGCGGTCTAAGTCGCTGCGCTCGGGTCGCAGTCCCCACTGGAGGCGCGGGTTCGAATCCCAGAGATTCCCCCATAGGAATGAAAGGTCGAAATGCCCAATTGAAATAAATGGCGGGCTACCAGGTGTCAAAGTCCCCCAATGAACCTGGGAAGGAAAGAGCTGTCAGGATGGCTGAGCGGTCTAAGTCGCTGCGCTCGGGTCGCAGTCCCCACTGGAGGCGCGGGTTCGAATCCCAGAGATTCCCCCATAGGAATGAATGGTCGAAATGCCCAATTGAAATGAATGGCGGGCTACCAGGTGTCAAAGTCCCCCATTGAACATTGGAAGGAAAGAGCTGTCAGGATGGCTGAGCGGTCTAAGTCGCTGCGCTCGGGTCGCAGTCCCCACTGGAGGCGCGGGTTCGAATCCCAGAGATTCCCCCATAGGAATGAATGGTCGAAATGCCCAATTGAAATGAATGGCGGGATACCAGGTGTCAAAGTCCACCATTGAACTTGGGAAGGAAAGAGCTGTCAGGATGGCCGAGCGGTCTAAGTCGCTGCGCTCGGGTCGCAGTCCCCACTGGAGGCGCGGGTTCGAATCCCAGAGATTCCCCCATAGGAATGAAAGGTCGAAATGCCCAATTGAAATAAATGGCGGGCTACCAGGTGTCAAAGTCCCCCATTGAACCTGGGAAGGAAAGAGCTGTCAGGATGGCTGAGCGGTCTAAGTCGCTGCGCTCGGGTCGCAGTCCCCACTGGAGGCGCGGGTTCGAATCCCAGAGATTCCCCCATAGGAATGAATGGTCGAAATGCCCAATTGAAATGAATGGCGGGATACCAGGTGTCAAAGTCCCCCAATGAACCTGGGAAGGAAAGAGCTGTCAGGATGGCTGAGCGGTCTAAGTCGCTGCGCTCGGGTCGCAGTCCCCACTGGAGGCGCGGGTTCGAATCCCAGAGATTCCCCCATAGGAATGAATGGTCGAAATGCCCAATTGAAATGAATGGCGGGATACCAGGTGTCAAAGTCCACCATTGAACTTGGGAAGGAAAGAGCTGTCAGGATGGCCGAGCGGTCTAAGTCGCTGCGCTCGGGTCGCAGTCCCCACTGGAGGCGCGGGTTCGAATCCCAGAGATTCCCCCATAGGAATGAAAGGTCGAAATGCCCAATTGAAATAAATGGCGGGCTACCAGGTGTCAAAGTCCCCCAATGAACCTGGGAAGGAAAGAGCTGTCAGGATGGCTGAGCGGTCTAAGTCGCTGCGCTCGGGTCGCAGTCCCCACTGGAGGCGCGGGTTCGAATCCCAGAGATTCCCCCATAGGAATGAATGGTCGAAATGCCCAATTGAAATGAATGGCGGGATACCAGGTGTCAAAGTCCCCCAATGAACCTGGGAAGGAAAGAGCTGTCAGGATGGCCGAGCGGTCTAAGTCGCTGCGTTCGGGTCGCAGTCCCCACTGGAGGCGAGGGTTCGAATCCCAGAGATTCCCCCATAGGAATGAATGGTCGAAATGCCCCATTGAAATGAATGGCGGGCTACCAGGTGTCAAAGTCCCCCAATGAACCTGGGAAGGAAAGAGCTGTCAGGATGGCTGAGCGGTCTAAGTCGCTGCGTTCGGGTCGCAGTCCCCACTGGAGGCGCGGGTTCGAATCCCAGAGATTCCCCCATAGGAATGAATGGTCGAAATTCCCAATTGAAATGAATGGCGGGCTACCAGGTGTCAAAGTCCCCCAATGAACCTGGGAAGGAAAAAGATGTCAGGATGGCTGAGCGGTCTAAGTCGCTGCGCTTGGGTCGCAGTCCCCACTGGAGGCGCGGGTTCGAATCCCAGAGATTCCCCCATAGGAATGAATGGTCGAAATGCCCAATTGAAATGAATGGCGGGATACCAGGTGTCAAAGTCCACCATTGAACCTGGGAAGGAAAGAGCTGTCAGGATGGCCGAGCGGTCTAAGTCGCTGCGCTCGGGTCGCAGTCCCCACTGGAGGCGCGGGTTCGAATCCCAGAGATTCCCCCATAGGAATGAAAGGTCGAAATGCCCAATTGAAATGAATGGCGGGATACCAGGTGTCAAAGTCCCCCAATGAACCTGGGAAGGAAAGAGCTGTCAGGATGGCTGAGCGGTCTAAGTCGCTGCGCTCGGGTCGCAGTCCCCACTGGAGGCGCGGGTTCGAATCCCAGAGATTCCCCCATAGGAATGAATGGTCGAAATGCCCAATTGAAATGAATGGCGGGATACCAGGTGTCAAAGTCCCCCATTGAACATTGGAAGGAAAGAGCTGTCAGGATGGCTGAGCGGTCTAAGTCGCTGCGCTCGGGTCGCAGTCCCCACTGGAGGCGCGGGTTCGAATCCCAGAGATTCCCCCATAGGAATGAATGGTCGAAATGCCCAATTGAAATGAATGGCGGGCTACCAGGTGTCAAAGTCCCCCATTGAACATTGGAAGGAAAGAGCTGTCAGGATGGCTGAGCGGTCTAAGTCGCTGCGTTCGGGTCGCAGTCCCCACTGGAGGCGCGGGTTCGAATCCCAGAGATTCCCCCATAGGAATGAATGGTCGAAATGCCCAATTGAAATGAATGGCGGGCTACCAGGTGTCAAAGTCCCCCAATGAACCTGGGAAGGAAAGAGCTGTCAGGATGGCTGAGCGGTCTAAGTCGCTGCGCTCGGGTCGCAGTCCCCACTGGAGGCGCGGGTTCGAATCCCAGAGATTCCCCCATAGGAATGAATGGTCGAAATGCCCAATTGAAATGAATGGCGGGATACCAGGTGTCAAAGTCCACCATTGAACTTGGGAAGGAAAGAGCTGTCAGGATGGCCGAGCGGTCTAAGTCGCTGCGCTCGGGTCGCAGTCCCCACTGGAGGCGCGGGTTCGAATCCCAGAGATTCCCCCATAGGAATGAAAGGTCGAAATGCCCAATTGAAATAAATGGCGGGCTACCAGGTGTCAAAGTCCCCCATTGAACCTGGGAAGGAAAGAGCTGTCAGGATGGCCGAGCGGTCTAAGTCGCTGCGCTCGGGTCGCAGTCCCCACTGGAGGCGCGGGTTCGAATCCCAGAGATTCCCCCATAGGAATGAATGGTCGAAATGCCCAATTGAAATGAATGGCGGGCTACCAGGTGTCAAAGTCCCCCAATGAACCTGGGAAGGAAAGAGCTGTCAGGATGGCTGAGCGGTCTAAGTCGCTGCGCTCGGGTCGCAGTCCCCACTGGAGGCGCGGGTTCGAATCCCAGAGATTCCCCCATAGGAATGAATGGTCGAAATGCCCAATTGAAATGAATGGCGGGATACCAGGTGTCAAAGTCCACCATTGAACTTGGGAAGGAAAGAGCTGTCAGGATGGCCGAGCGGTCTAAGTCGCTGCGCTCGGGTCGCAGTCCCCACTGGAGGCGCGGGTTCGAATCCCAGAGATTCCCCCATAGGAATGAAAGGTCGAAATGCCCAATTGAAATAAATGGCGGGCTACCAGGTGTCAAAGTCCCCCATTGAACCTGGGAAGGAAAGAGCTGTCAGGATGGCTGAGCGGTCTAAGTCGCTGCGCTCGGGTCGCAGTCCCCACTGGAGGCGCGGGTTCGAATCCCAGAGATTCCCCCATAGGAATGAATGGTCGAAATGCCCAATTGAAATGAATGGCGGGATACCAGGTGTCAAAGTCCCCCAATGAACCTGGGAAGGAAAGAGCTGTCAGGATGGCCGAGCGGTCTAAGTCGCTGCGTTCGGGTCGCAGTCCCCACTGGAGGCGAGGGTTCGAATCCCAGAGATTCCCCCATAGGAATGAATGGTCGAAATGCCCAATTGAAATGAATGGCGGGCTACCAGGTGTCAAAGTCCACCATTGAACATTGGAAGGAAAGAGCTGTCAGGATGGCTGAGCGGTCTAAGTCGCTGCGTTCGGGTCGCAGTCCCCACTGGAGGCGAGGGTTCGAATCCCAGAGATTCCCCCATAGGAATGAATGGTCGAAATGCCCCATTGAAATGAATGGCGGGCTACCAGGTGTCAAAGTCCCCCAATGAACCTGGGATGGAAAGAGCTGTCAGGATGGCCGAGCGGTCTAAGTCGCTGCGCTCGGGTCGCAGTCCCCACTGGAGGCGCGGGTTCGAATCCCAGAGATTCCCCCATAGGAATGAATGGTCGAAATGCCCAATTGAAATGAATGGCGGGCTACCAGGTGTCAAAGTCCCCCAATGAACCTGGGAAGGAAAGAGCTGTCAGGATGGCTGAGCGGTCTAAGTCGCTGCGCTCGGGTCGCAGTCCCCACTGGAGGCGCGGGTTCGAATCCCAGAGATTCCCCCATTGGAATGAATGGTCGAAATGCCCAATTGAAATGAATGGCGGGATACCAGGTGTCAAAGTCCACCATTGAACCTGGGAAGGAAAGAGCTGTCAGGATGGCCGAGCGGTCTAAGTCGCTGCGCTCGGGTCGCAGTCCCCACTGGAGGCGCGGGTTCGAATCCCAGAGATTCCCCCATAGGAATGAAAGGTCGAAATGCCCAATTGAAATGAATGGCGGGATACCAGGTGTCAAAGTCCCCCAATGAACCTGGGAAGGAAAGAGCTGTCAGGATGGCTGAGCGGTCTAAGTCGCTGCGCTCGGGTCGCAGTCCCCACTGGAGGCGCGGGTTCGAATCCCAGAGATTCCCCCATAGGAATGAATGGTCGAAATGCCCAATTGAAATGAATGGCGGGCTACCAGGTGTCAAAGTCCCCCATTGAACATTGGAAGGAAAGAGCTGTCAGGATGGCTGAGCGGTCTAAGTCGCTGCGCTCGGGTCGCAGTCCCCACTGGAGGCGCGGGTTCGAATCCCAGAGATTCCCCCATAGGAATGAATGGTCGAAATGCCCAATTGAAATGAATGGAGGGCTACCAGGTGTCAAAGTCCCCCAATGAACCTGGGAAGGAAAGAGCTGTCAGGATGGCTGAGCGGTCTAAGTCGCTGCGCTCGGGTCGCAGTCCCCACTGGAGGCGCGGGTTCGAATCCCAGAGATTCCCCCATAGGAATGAATGGTCGAAATGCCCAATTGAAATGAATGGCGGGATACCAGGTGTCAAAGTCCACCATTGAACTTGGGAAGGAAAGAGCTGTCAGGATGGCCGAGCGGTCTAAGTCGCTGCGCTCGGGTCGCAGTCCCCACTGGAGGCGCGGGTTCGAATCCCAGAGATTCCCCCATAGGAATGAAAGGTCGAAATGCCCAATTGAAATAAATGGCGGGCTACCAGGTGTCAAAGTCCCCCATTGAACCTGGGAAGGAAAGAGCTGTCAGGATGGCTGAGCGGTCTAAGTCGCTGCGCTCGGGTCGCAGTCCCCACTGGAGGCGCGGGTTCGAATCCCAGAGATTCCCCCATAGGAATGAATGGTCGAAATGCCCAATTGAAATGAATGGCGGGATACCAGGTGTCAAAGTCCCCCAATGAACCTGGGAAGGAAAGAGCTGTCAGGATGGCCGAGCGGTCTAAGTCGCTGCGTTCGGGTCGCAGTCCCCACTGGAGGCGAGGGTTCGAATCCCAGAGATTCCCCCATAGGAATGAATGGTCGAAATGCCCCATTGAAATGAATGGCGGGCTACCAGGTGTCAAAGTCCCCCAATGAACCTGGGAAGGAAAGAGCTGTCAGGATGGCTGAGCGGTCTAAGTCGCTGCGTTCGGGTCGCAGTCCCCACTGGAGGCGCGGGTTCGAATCCCAGAGATTCCCCCATAGGAATGAAAGGTCGAAATGCCCAATTGAAATGAATGGCGGGATACCAGGTGTCAAAGTCCCCCAATGAACCTGGGAAGGAAAGAGCTGTCAGGATGGCTGAGCGGTCTAAGTCGCTGCGCTCGGGTCGCAGTCCCCACTGGAGGCGCGGGTTCGAATCCCAGAGATTCCCCCATAGGAATGAATGGTCGAAATGCCCAATTGAAATGAATGGCGGGCTACCAGGTGTCAAAGTCCCCCATTGAACATTGGAAGGAAAGAGCTGTCAGGATGGCTGAGCGGTCTAAGTCGCTGCGCTCGGGTCGCAGTCCCCACTGGAGGCGCGGGTTCGAATCCCAGAGATTCCCCCATAGGAATGAATGGTCGAAATGCCCAATTGAAATGAATGGCGGGCTACCAGGTGTCAAAGTCCCCCATTGAACATTGGAAGGAAAGAGCTGTCAGGATGGCTGAGCGGTCTAAGTCGCTGCGTTCGGGTCGCAGTCCCCACTGGAGGCGCGGGTTCGAATCCCAGAGATTCCCCCATAGGAATGAATGGTCGAAATGCCCAATTGAAATGAATGGCGGGCTACCAGGTGTCAAAGTCCCCCAATGAACCTGGGAAGGAAAGAGCTGTCAGGATGGCTGAGCGGTCTAAGTCGCTGCGCTCGGGTCGCAGTCCCCACTGGAGGCGCGGGTTCGAATCCCAGAGATTCCCCCATAGGAATGAATGGTCGAAATGCCCAATTGAAATGAATGGCGGGATACCAGGTGTCAAAGTCCACCATTGAACTTGGGAAGGAAAGAGCTGTCAGGATGGCCGAGCGGTCTAAGTCGCTGCGCTCGGGTCGCAGTCCCCACTGGAGGCGCGGGTTCGAATCCCAGAGATTCCCCCATAGGAATGAAAGGTCGAAATGCCCAATTGAAATAAATGGCGGGCTACCAGGTGTCAAAGTCCCCCATTGAACCTGGGAAGGAAAGAGCTGTCAGGATGGCCGAGCGGTCTAAGTCGCTGCGCTCGGGTCGCAGTCCCCACTGGAGGCGCGGGTTCGAATCCCAGAGATTCCCCCATAGGAATGAATGGTCGAAATGCCCAATTGAAATGAATGGCGGGCTACCAGGTGTCAAAGTCCCCCAATGAACCTGGGAAGGAAAGAGCTGTCAGGATGGCTGAGCGGTCTAAGTCGCTGCGCTCGGGTCGCAGTCCCCACTGGAGGCGCGGGTTCGAATCCCAGAGATTCCCCCATAGGAATGAATGGTCGAAATGCCCAATTGAAATGAATGGCGGGATACCAGGTGTCAAAGTCCACCATTGAACCTGGGAAGGAAAGAGCTGTCAGGATGGCCGAGCGGTCTAAGTCGCTGCGCTCGGGTCGCAGTCCCCACTGGAGGCGCGGGTTCGAATCCCAGAGATTCCCCCATAGGAATGAATGGTCGAAATGCCCAATTGAAATGAATGGCGGGATACCAGGTGTCAAAGTCCACCATTGAACTTGGGAAGGAAAGAGCTGTCAGGATGGCCGAGCGGTCTAAGTCGCTGCGCTCGGGTCGCAGTCCCCACTGGAGGCGCGGGTTCGAATCCCAGAGATTCCCCCATAGGAATGAAAGGTCGAAATGCCCAATTGAAATAAATGGCGGGCTACCAGGTGTCAAAGTCCCCCATTGAACCTGGGAAGGAAAGAGCTGTCAGGATGGCTGAGCGGTCTAAGTCGCTGCGCTCGGGTCGCAGTCCCCACTGGAGGCGCGGGTTCGAATCCCAGAGATTCCCCCATAGGAATGAATGGTCGAAATGCCCAATTGAAATGAATGGCGGGATACCAGGTGTCAAAGTCCCCCAATGAACCTGGGAAGGAAAGAGCTGTCAGGATGGCCGAGCGGTCTAAGTCGCTGCGTTCGGGTCGCAGTCCCCACTGGAGGCGAGGGTTCGAATCCCAGAGATTCCCCCATAGGAATGAATGGTCGAAATGCCCCATTGAAATGAATGGCGGGCTACCAGGTGTCAAAGTCCCCCAATGAACCTGGGAAGGAAAGAGCTGTCAGGATGGCTGAGCGGTCTAAGTCGCTGCGTTCGGGTCGCAGTCCCCACTGGAGGCGCGGGTTCGAATCCCAGAGATTCCCCCATAGGAATGAAAGGTCGAAATGCCCAATTGAAATGAATGGCGGGATACCAGGTGTCAAAGTCCCCCAATGAACCTGGGAAGGAAAGAGCTGTCAGGATGGCTGAGCGGTCTAAGTCGCTGCGCTCGGGTCGCAGTCCCCACTGGAGGCGCGGGTTCGAATCCCAGAGATTCCCCCATAGGAATGAATGGTCGAAATGCCCAATTGAAATGAATGGCGGGCTACCAGGTGTCAAAGTCCCCCATTGAACATTGGAAGGAAAGAGCTGTCAGGATGGCTGAGCGGTCTAAGTCGCTGCGCTCGGGTCGCAGTCCCCACTGGAGGCGCGGGTTCGAATCCCAGAGATTCCCCCATAGGAATGAATGGTCGAAATGCCCAATTGAAATGAATGGCGGGCTACCAGGTGTCAAAGTCCCCCATTGAACATTGGAAGGAAAGAGCTGTCAGGATGGCTGAGCGGTCTAAGTCGCTGTGTTCGGGTCGCAGTCCCCACTGGAGGCGCGGGTTCGAATCCCAGAGATTCCCCCATAGGAATGAATGGTCGAAATGCCCAATTGAAATGAATGGCGGGCTACCAGGTGTCAAAGTCCCCCAATGAACCTGGGAAGGAAAGAGCTGTCAGGATGGCTGAGCGGTCTAAGTCGCTGCGCTCGGGTCGCAGTCCCCACTGGAGGCGCGGGTTCGAATCCCAGAGATTCCCCCATAGGAATGAATGGTCGAAATGCCCAATTGAAATGAATGGCGGGATACCAGGTGTCAAAGTCCACCATTGAACTTGGGAAGGAAAGAGCTGTCAGGATGGCCGAGCGGTCTAAGTCGCTGCGCTCGGGTCGCAGTCCCCACTGGAGGCGCGGGTTCGAATCCCAGAGATTCCCCCATAGGAATGAAAGGTCGAAATGCCCAATTGAAATAAATGGCGGGCTACCAGGTGTCAAAGTCCCCCATTGAACCTGGGAAGGAAAGAGCTGTCAGGATGGCCGAGCGGTCTAAGTCGCTGCGCTCGGGTCGCAGTCCCCACTGGAGGCGCGGGTTCGAATCCCAGAGATTCCCCCATAGGAATGAATGGTCGAAATGCCCAATTGAAATGAATGGCGGGCTACCAGGTGTCAAAGTCCCCCAATGAACCTGGGAAGGAAAGAGCTGTCAGGATGGCTGAGCGGTCTAAGTCGCTGCGCTCGGGTCGCAGTCCCCACTGGAGGCGCGGGTTCGAATCCCAGAGATTCCCCCATAGGAATGAATGGTCGAAATGCCCAATTGAAATGAATGGCGGGATACCAGGTGTCAAAGTCCACCATTGAACCTGGGAAGGAAAGAGCTGTCAGGATGGCCGAGCGGTCTAAGTCGCTGCGCTCGGGTCGCAGTCCCCACTGGAGGCGCGGGTTCGAATCCCAGAGATTCCCCCATAGGAATGAAAGGTCGAAATGCCCAATTGAAATAAATGGCGGGCTACCAGGTGTCAAAGTCCCCCAATGAACCTGGGAAGGAAAGAGCTGTCAGGATGGCTGAGCGGTCTAAGTCGCTGCGCTCGGGTCGCAGTCCCCACTGGAGGCGCGGGTTCGAATCCCAGAGATTCCCCCATAGGAATGAATGGTCGAAATGCCCAATTGAAATGAATGGCGGGCTACCAGGTGTCAAAGTCCCCCATTGAACATTGGAAGGAAAGAGCTGTCAGGATGGCTGAGCGGTCTAAGTCGCTGCGCTCGGGTCGCAGTCCCCACTGGAGGCGCGGGTTCGAATCCCAGAGATTCCCCCATAGGAATGAATGGTCGAAATGCCCAATTGAAATGAATGGCGGGATACCAGGTGTCAAAGTCCACCATTGAACTTGGGAAGGAAAGAGCTGTCAGGATGGCCGAGCGGTCTAAGTCGCTGCGCTCGGGTCGCAGTCCCCACTGGAGGCGCGGGTTCGAATCCCAGAGATTCCCCCATAGGAATGAAAGGTCGAAATGCCCAATTGAAATAAATGGCGGGCTACCAGGTGTCAAAGTCCCCCATTGAACCTGGGAAGGAAAGAGCTGTCAGGATGGCTGAGCGGTCTAAGTCGCTGCGCTCGGGTCGCAGTCCCCACTGGAGGCGCGGGTTCGAATCCCAGAGATTCCCCCATAGGAATGAATGGTCGAAATGCCCAATTGAAATGAATGGCGGGATACCAGGTGTCAAAGTCCCCCAATGAACCTGGGAAGGAAAGAGCTGTCAGGATGGCCGAGCGGTCTAAGTCGCTGCGTTCGGGTCGCAGTCCCCACTGGAGGCGAGGGTTCGAATCCCAGAGATTCCCCCATAGGAATGAATGGTCGAAATGCTCCATTGAAATGAATGGCGGGCTACCAGGTGTCAAAGTCCCCCAATGAACCTGGGAAGGAAAGAGCTGTCAGGATGGCTGAGCGGTCTAAGTCGCTGCGTTCGGGTCGCAGTCCCCACTGGAGGCGCGGGTTCGAATCCCAGAGATTCCCCCATAGGAATGAATGGTCGAAATTCCCAATTGAAATGAATGGCGGGCTACCAGGTGTCAAAGTCCCCCAATGAACCTGGGAAGGAAAAAGCTGTCAGGATGGCTGAGCGGTCTAAGTCGCTGCGCTTGGGTCGCAGTCCCCACTGGAGGCGCGGGTTCGAATCCCAGAGATTCCCCCATAGGAATGAATGGTCGAAATGCCCAATTGAAATGAATGGCGGGATACCAGGTGTCAAAGTCCACCATTGAACCTGGGAAGGAAAGAGCTGTCAGGATGGCCGAGCGGTCTAAGTCGCTGCGCTCGGGTCGCAGTCCCCACTGGAGGCGCGGGTTCGAATCCCAGAGATTCCCCCATAGGAATGAAAGGTCGAAATGCCCAATTGAAATGAATGGCGGGATACCAGGTGTCAAAGTCCCCCAATGAACCTGGGAAGGAAAGAGCTGTCAGGATGGCTGAGCGGTCTAAGTCGCTGCGCTCGGGTCGCAGTCCCCACTGGAGGCGCGGGTTCGAATCCCAGAGATTCCCCCATAGGAATGAATGGTCGAAATGCCCAATTGAAATGAATGGCGGGCTACCAGGTGTCAAAGTCCCCCATTGAACATTGGAAGGAAAGAGCTGTCAGGATGGCTGAGCGGTCTAAGTCGCTGCGCTCGGGTCGCAGTCCCCACTGGAGGCGCGGGTTCGAATCCCAGAGATTCCCCCATAGGAATGAATGGTCGAAATGCCCAATTGAAATGAATGGCGGGCTACCAGGTGTCAAAGTCCCCCATTGAACATTGGAAGGAAAGAGCTGTCAGGATGGCTGAGCGGTCTAAGTCGCTGCGTTCGGGTCGCAGTCCCCACTGGAGGCGCGGGTTCGAATCCCAGAGATTCCCCCATAGGAATGAATGGTCGAAATGCCCAATTGAAATGAATGGCGGGATACCAGGTGTCAAAGTCCACCATTGAACCTGGGAAGGAAAGAGCTGTCAGGATGGCCGAGCGGTCTAAGTCGCTGCGCTCGGGTCGCAGTCCCCACTGGAGGCGCGGGTTCGAATCCCAGAGATTCCCCCATAGGAATGAAAGGTCGAAATGCCCAATTGAAATGAATGGCGGGATACCAGGTGTCAAAGTCCCCCAATGAACCTGGGAAGGAAAGAGCTGTCAGGATGGCTGAGCGGTCTAAGTCGCTGCGCTCGGGTCGCAGTCCCCACTGGAGGCGCGGGTTCGAATCCCAGAGATTCCCCCATAGGAATGAATGGTCGAAATGCCCAATTGAAATGAATGGCGGGCTACCAGGTGTCAAAGTCCCCCATTGAACATTGGAAGGAAAGAGCTGTCAGGATGGCTGAGCGGTCTAAGTCGCTGCGCTCGGGTCGCAGTCCCCACTGGAGGCGCGGGTTCGAATCCCAGAGATTCCCCCATAGGAATGAATGGTCGAAATGCCCAATTGAAATGAATGGCGGGCTACCAGGTGTCAAAGTCCCCCATTGAACATTGGAAGGAAAGAGCTGTCAGGATGGCTGAGCGGTCTAAGTCGCTGCGTTCGGGTCGCAGTCCCCACTGGAGGCGCGGGTTCGAATCCCAGAGATTCCCCCATAGGAATGAATGGTCGAAATGCCCAATTGAAATGAATGGCGGGCTACCAGGTGTCAAAGTCCCCCAATGAACCTGGGAAGGAAAGAGCTGTCAGGATGGCTGAGCGGTCTAAGTCGCTGCGCTCGGGTCGCAGTCCCCACTGGAGGCGCGGGTTCGAATCCCAGAGATTCCCCCATAGGAATGAATGGTCGAAATGCCCAATTGAAATGAATGGCGGGATACCAGGTGTCAAAGTCCACCATTGAACTTGGGAAGGAAAGAGCTGTCAGGATGGCCGAGCGGTCTAAGTCGCTGCGCTCGGGTCGCAGTCCCCACTGGAGGCGCGGGTTCGAATCCCAGAGATTCCCCCATAGGAATGAAAGGTCGAAATGCCCAATTGAAATAAATGGCGGGCTACCAGGTGTCAAAGTCCCCCATTGAACCTGGGAAGGAAAGAGCTGTCAGGATGGCCGAGCGGTCTAAGTCGCTGCGCTCGGGTCGCAGTCCCCACTGGAGGCGCGGGTTCGAATCCCAGAGATTCCCCCATAGGAATGAATGGTCGAAATGCCCAATTGAAATGAATGGCGGGCTACCAGGTGTCAAAGTCCCCCAATGAACCTGGGAAGGAAAGAGCTGTCAGGATGGCTGAGCGGTCTAAGTCGCTGCGCTCGGGTCGCAGTCCCCACTGGAGGCGCGGGTTCGAATCCCAGAGATTCCCCCATAGGAATGAATGGTCGAAATGCCCAATTGAAATGAATGGCGGGCTACCAGGTGTCAAAGTCCCCCATTGAACATTGGAAGGAAAGAGCTGTCAGGATGGCTGAGCGGTCTAAGTCGCTGCGCTCGGGTCGCAGTCCCCACTGGAGGCGCGGGTTCGAATCCCAGAGATTCCCCCATAGGAATGAATGGTCGAAATGCCCAATTGAAATGAATGGCGGGCTACCAGGTGTCAAAGTCCCCCATTGAACATTGGAAGGAAAGAGCTGTCAGGATGGCTGAGCGGTCTAAGTCGCTGCGCTCGGGTCGCAGTCCCCACTGGAGGCGCGGGTTCGAATCCCAGAGATTCCCCCATAGGAATGAATGGTCGAAATGCCCAATTGAAATGAATGGCGGGATACCAGGTGTCAAAGTCCACCATTGAACCTGGGAAGGAAAGAGCTGTCAGGATTGCCGAGCGGTCTAAGTCGCTGCGCTCGGGTCGCAGTCCCCACTGGAGGCGCGGGTTCGAATCCCAGAGATTCCCCCATAGGAATGAAAGGTCGAAATGCCCAATTGAAATGAATGGCGGGATACCAGGTGTCAAAGTCCCCCAATGAACCTGGGAAGGAAAGAGCTGTCAGGATGGCTGAGCGGTCTAAGTCGCTGCGCTCGGGTCGCAGTCCCCACTGGAGGCGCGGGTTCGAATCCCAGAGATTCCCCCATAGGAATGAATGGTCGAAATGCCCAATTGAAATGAATGGCGGGCTACCAGGTGTCAAAGTCCCCCATTGAACATTGGAAGGAAAGAGCTGTCAGGATGGCTGAGCGGTCTAAGTCGCTGCGCTCGGGTCGCAGTCCCCACTGGAGGCGCGGGTTCGAATCCCAGAGATTCCCCCATAGGAATGAATGGTCGAAATGCCCAATTGAAATGAATGGCGGGCTACCAGGTGTCAAAGTCCCCCATTGAACATTGGAAGGAAAGAGCTGTCAGGATGGCTGAGCGGTCTAAGTCGCTGCGTTCGGGTCGCAGTCCCCACTGGAGGCGCGGGTTCGAATCCCAGAGATTCCCCCATAGGAATGAATGGTCGAAATGCCCAATTGAAATGAATGGCGGGCTACCAGGTGTCAAAGTCCCCCAATGAACCTGGGAAGGAAAGAGCTGTCAGGATGGCTGAGCGGTCTAAGTCGCTGCGTTCGGGTCGCAGTCCCCACTGGAGGCGAGGGTTCGAATCCCAGAGATTCCCCCATAGGAATGAATGGTCGAAATGCCCCATTGAAATGAATGGCGGGCTACCAGGTGTCAAAGTCCCCCAATGAACCTGGGAAGGAAAGAGCTGTCAGGATGGCCGAGTGGTCTAAGTCGCTGCACTCGGGTCGCAGTCCCCACTGGAGGCGCGGGTTCGAATCCCAGAGATTCCCCCATAGGAATGAATGGTCGAAATGCCCAATTGAAATGAATGGCGGGCTACCAGGTGTCAAAGTCCCCCAATGAACCTGGGAAGGAAAGAGCTGTCAGGATGGCTGAGCGGTCTAAGTCGCTGCGTTCGGGTTGCAGTCCCCACTGGAGGCGAGGGTTCGAATCCCAGAGATTCCCCCATAGGAATGAATGGTCGAAATGCCCCATTGAAATGAATGGCGGGCTACCAGGTGTCAAAGTCCCCCAATGAACCTGGGAAGGAAAGAGCTGTCAGGATGGCCGAGTGGTCTAAGTCGCTGCGCTCGGGTCGCAGTCCCCACTGGAGGCGCGGGTTCGAATCCCAGAGATTCCCCCATAGGAATGAATGGTCGAAATGCCCAATTGAAATGAATGGCGGGCTACCAGGTGTCAAAGTCCCCCAATGAACCTGGGAAGGAAAGAGCTGTCAGGATGGCTGAGCGGTCTAAGTCGCTGCGCTCGGGTCGCAGTCCCCACTGGAGGCGCGGGTTCGAATCCCAGAGATTCCCCCATAGGAATGAATGGTCGAAATGCCCAATTGAAATGAATGGCGGGCTACCAGGTGTCAAAGTCCCCCAATGAACCTGGGAAGGAAAGAGCTGTCAGGATGGCTGAGCGGTCTAAGTCGCTGCGCTCGGGTCGCAGTCCCCACTGCAGGCGCGGGTTCGAATCCCAGAGATTCCCCCATAGGAATGAATGGTCGAAATGCCCAATTGAAATGAATGGCGGGATACCAGGTGTCAAAGTCCACCATTGAACCTGGGAAGGAAAGAGCTGTCAGGATGGCTGAGCGGTCTAAGTCGCTGCGCTCGGGTCGCAGTCCCCACTGGAGGCGCGGGTTCGAATCCCAGAGATTCCCCCATAGGAATGAATGGTCGAAATGCCCAATTGAAATGAATGGCGGGCTACCAGGTGTCAAAGTCCCCCAATGAACCTGGGAAGGAAAGAGCTGTCAGGATGGCTGAGCGGTCTAAGTCGCTGCGCTCGGGTCGCAGTCCCCACTGGAGGCGCGGGTTCGAATCCCAGAGATTCCCCCATAGGAATGAATGGTCGAAATGCCCAATTGAAATGAATGGCGGGCTACCAGGTGTCAAAGTCCCCCATTGAACATTGGAAGGAAAGAGCTGTCAGGATGGCCGAGCGGTCTAAGTCGCTGCGTTCGGGTCGCAGTCCCCACTGGAGGCGAGGGTTCGAATCCCAGAGATTCCCCCATAGGAATGAATGGTCGAAATGCCCCATTGAAATGAATGGTGGGCTACCAGGTGTCAAAGTCCCCCAATGAACCTGGGAAGGAAAGAGCTGTCAGGATGGCCGAGCGGTCTAAGTCGCTGCGCTCGGGTCGCAGTCCCCACTGGAGGCGCGGGTTTGAATCCCAGAGATTCCCCCATAGGAATGAATGGTCGAAATGCCCAATTGAAATGAATGGCGGGATACCAGGTGTCAAAGTCCACCATTGAACCTGGGAAGGAAAGAGCTGTCAGGATGGCTGAGCGGTCTAAGTCGCTGCGCTCGGGTCGCAGTCCCCACTGGAGGCGCGGGTTCGAATCCCAGAGATTCCCCCATAGGAATGAATGGTCGAAATGCCCAATTGAAATGAATGGCGGGCTACCAGGTGTCAAAGTCCCCCATTGAACATTGGAAGGAAAGAGCTGTCAGGATGGCTGAGCGGTCTAAGTTGCTGCGTTCGGGTCGCAGTCCCCACTGGAGGCGAGGGTTCGAATCCCAGAGATTCCCCCATAGGAATGAATGGTCGAAATGCCCAATTGAAATGAATGGCGGGATACCAGGTGTCAAAGTCCCCCATTGAACATTGGAAGGAAAGAGCTGTCAGGATGGCTGAGCGGTCTAAGTCGCTGCGTTCGGGTCGCAGTCCCTACTGGAGGCGAGGGTTCGAATCCCAGAGATTCCCCCATAGGAATGAATGGTCGAAATGCCCCATTGAAATGAATGGCGGGCTACCAGGTGTCAAAGTCCCCCAATGAACCTGGGAAGGAAAGAGCTGTCAGGATGGCCGAGCGGTCTAAGTCGCTGCGCTCGGGTCGCAGTCCCCACTGGAGGCGCGGGTTCGAATCCCAGAGATTCCCCCATAGGAATGAATGGTCGAAATGTCCAATTGAAATGAATGGCGGGCTACCAGGTGTCAAAGTCCCCCAATGAACCTGGGAAGGAAAGAGCTGTCAGGATGGCTGAGCGGTCTAAGTCGCTGCGCTCGGGTCGCAGTCCCCACTGGAGGCGCGGGTTCGAATCCCAGAGATTCCCCCATAGGAATGAATGGTCGAAATGTCCAATTGAAATGAATGGCGGGCTACCAGGTGTCAAAGTCCCCCAATGAACCTGGGAAGGAAAGAGCTGTCAGGATGGCTGAGCGGTCTAAGTCGCTGCGTTCGGGTCGCAGTCCCCACTGGAGGCGAGGGTTCGAATCCCAGAGATTCCCCCATAGGAATGAATGGTCGAAATGCCCCATTGAAATGAATGGCGGGCTACCAGGTGTCAAAGTCCCCCATTGAACATTGGAAGGAAAGAGCTGTCAGGATGGCTGAGCGGTCTAAGTCGCTGCGCTCGGGTCGCAGTCCCCACTGGAGGCGCGGGTTCGAATCCCAGAGATTCCCCCATAGGAATGAATGGTCGAAATGCCCAATTGAAATGAATGGCGGGCTACCAGGTGTCAAAGTCCCCCATTGAACATTGGAAGGAAAGAGCTGTCAGGATGGCTGAGCGGTCTAAGTCGCTGCGCTCGGGTCGCAGTCCCCACTGGAGGCGCGGGTTCGAATCCCAGAGATTCCCCCATAGGAATGAATGGTCGAAATGCCCAATTGAAATGAATGGCGGGCTACCAGGTGTCAAAGTCCCCCATTGAACATTGGAAGGAAAGAGCTGTCAGGATGGCTGAGCGGTCTAAGTCGCTGCGCTCGGGTCGCAGTCCCCACTGGAGGCGCGGGTTCGAATCCCAGAGATTCCCCCATAGGAATGAATGGTCGAAATGCCCAATTGAAATGAATGGCGGGCTACCAGGTGTCAAAGTCCCCCATTGAACATTGGAAGGAAAGAGCTGTCAGGATGGCTGAGCGGTCTAAGTCGCTGCGTTCGGGTCGCAGTCCCCACTGGAGGCGCGGGTTCGAATCCCAGAGATTCCCCCATAGGAATGAATGGTCGAAATGCCCAATTGAAATGAATGGCGGGCTACCAGGTGTCAAAGTCCCCCAATGAACCTGGGAAGGAAAGAGCTGTCAGGATGGCTGAGCGGTCTAAGTCGCTGCGTTCGGGTCGCAGTCCCCACTGGAGGCGAGGGTTCGAATCCCAGAGATTCCCCCATAGGAATGAATGGTCGAAATGCCCCATTGAAATGAATGGCGGGCTACCAGGTGTCAAAGTCCCCCAATGAACCTGGGAAGGAAAGAGCTGTCAGGATGGCCGAGTGGTCTAAGTCGCTGCACTCGGGTCGCAGTCCCCACTGGAGGCGCGGGTTCGAATCCCAGAGATTCCCCCATAGGAATGAATGGTCGAAATGCCCAATTGAAATGAATGGCGGGCTACCAGGTGTCAAAGTCCCCCAATGAACCTGGGAAGGAAAGAGCTGTCAGGATGGCTGAGCGGTCTAAGTCGCTGCGTTCGGGTTGCAGTCCCCACTGGAGGCGAGGGTTCGAATCCCAGAGATTCCCCCATAGGAATGAATGGTCGAAATGCCCCATTGAAATGAATGGCGGGCTACCAGGTGTCAAAGTCCCCCAATGAACCTGGGAAGGAAAGAGCTGTCAGGATGGCCGAGTGGTCTAAGTCGCTGCGCTCGGGTCGCAGTCCCCACTGGAGGCGCGGGTTCGAATCCCAGAGATTCCCCCATAGGAATGAATGGTCGAAATGCCCAATTGAAATGAATGGCGGGCTACCAGGTGTCAAAGTCCCCCAATGAACCTGGGAAGGAAAGAGCTGTCAGGATGGCTGAGCGGTCTAAGTCGCTGCGCTCGGGTCGCAGTCCCCACTGGAGGCGCGGGTTCGAATCCCAGAGATTCCCCCATAGGAATGAATGGTCGAAATGCCCAATTGAAATGAATGGCGGGCTACCAGGTGTCAAAGTCCCCCAATGAACCTGGGAAGGAAAGAGCTGTCAGGATGGCTGAGCGGTCTAAGTCGCTGCGCTCGGGTCGCAGTCCCCACTGCAGGCGCGGGTTCGAATCCCAGAGATTCCCCCATAGGAATGAATGGTCGAAATGCCCAATTGAAATGAATGGCGGGATACCAGGTGTCAAAGTCCACCATTGAACCTGGGAAGGAAAGAGCTGTCAGGATGGCTGAGCGGTCTAAGTCGCTGCGCTCGGGTCGCAGTCCCCACTGGAGGCGCGGGTTCGAATCCCAGAGATTCCCCCATAGGAATGAATGGTCGAAATGCCCAATTGAAATGAATGGCGGGCTACCAGGTGTCAAAGTCCCCCAATGAACCTGGGAAGGAAAGAGCTGTCAGGATGGCTGAGCGGTCTAAGTCGCTGCGCTCGGGTCGCAGTCCCCACTGGAGGCGCGGGTTCGAATCCCAGAGATTCCCCCATAGGAATGAATGGTCGAAATGCCCAATTGAAATGAATGGCGGGCTACCAGGTGTCAAAGTCCCCCATTGAACATTGGAAGGAAAGAGCTGTCAGGATGGCCGAGCGGTCTAAGTCGCTGCGTTCGGGTCGCAGTCCCCACTGGAGGCGAGGGTTCGAATCCCAGAGATTCCCCCATAGGAATGAATGGTCGAAATGCCCCATTGAAATGAATGGTGGGCTACCAGGTGTCAAAGTCCCCCAATGAACCTGGGAAGGAAAGAGCTGTCAGGATGGCCGAGCGGTCTAAGTCGCTGCGCTCGGGTCGCAGTCCCCACTGGAGGCGCGGGTTTGAATCCCAGAGATTCCCCCATAGGAATGAATGGTCGAAATGCCCAATTGAAATGAATGGCGGGCTACCAGGTGTCAAAGTCCCCCAATGAACCTGGGAAGGAAAGAGCTGTCAGGATGGCTGAGCGGTCTAAGTCGCTGCGCTCGGGTCGCAGTCCCCACTGGAGGCGCGGGTTCGAATCCCAGAGATTCCCCCATAGGAATGAATGGTCGAAATGCCCAATTGAAATGAATGGCGGGATACCAGGTGTCAAAGTCCACCATTGAACCTGGGAAGGAAAGAGCTGTCAGGATGGCCGAGCGGTCTAAGTCGCTGCGCTCGGGTCGCAGTCCCCACTGGAGGCGCGGGTTCGAATCCCAGAGATTCCCCCATAGGAATGAAAGGTCGAAATGCCCAATTGAAATAAATGGCGGGCTACCAGGTGTCAAAGTCCCCCAATGAACCTGGGAAGGAAAGAGCTGTCAGGATGGCTAAGCGGTCTAAGTCGCTGCGCTCGGGTCGCAGTCCCCACTGGAGGCGCGGGTTCGAATCCCAGAGATTCCCCCATAGGAATGAATGGTCGAAATGCCCAATTGAAATGAATGGCGGGCTACCAGGTGTCAAAGTCCCCCATTGAACATTGGAAGGAAAGAGCTGTCAGGATGGCTGAGCGGTCTAAGTCGCTGCGCTCGGGTCGCAGTCCCCACTGGAGGCGCGGGTTCGAATCCCAGAGATTCCCCCATAGGAATGAATGGTCGAAATGCCCAATTGAAATGAATGGCGGGCTACCAGGTGTCAAAGTCCCCCATTGAACATTGGAAGGAAAGAGCTGTCAGGATGGCTGAGCGGTCTAAGTTGCTGCGTTCGGGTCGCAGTCCCCACTGGAGGCGAGGGTTCGAATCCCAGAGATTCCCCCATAGGAATGAATGGTCGAAATGCCCCATTGAAATGAATGGCGGGCTACCAGGTGTCAAAGTCCCCCAATGAACCTGGGAAGGAAAGAGCTGTCAGGATGGCCGAGTGGTCTAAGTCGCTGCGCTCGGGTCGCAGTCCCCACTGGAGGCGCGGGTTCGAATCCCAGAGATTCCCCCATAGGAATGAATGGTCGAAATGTCCAATTGAAATGAATGGCGGGCTACCAGGTGTCAAAGTCCCCCAATGAACCTGGGAAGGAAAGAGCTGTCAGGATGGCTGAGCGGTCTAAGTCGCTGCGTTCGGGTCGCAGTCCCCACTGGAGGCGAGGGTTCGAATCCCAGAGATTCCCCCATAGGAATGAATGGTCGAAATGCCCCATTGAAATGAATGGCGGGCTACCAGGTGTCAAAGTCCCCCAATGAACCTGGGAAGGAAAGAGCTGTCAGGATGGCTGAGCGGTCTAAGTCGCTGCGCTCGGGTCGCAGTCCCCACTGGAGGCGCGGGTTCGAATCCCAGAGATTCCCCCATAGGAATGAATGGTCGAAATGCCCAATTGAAATGAATGGCGGGCTACCAGGTGTCAAAGTCCCCCAATGAACCTGGGAAGGAAAGAGCTGTCAGGATGGCTGAGCGGTCTAAGTCGCTGCGCTCGGGTCGCAGTCCCCACTGGAGGCGCGGGTTCGAATCCCAGAGATTCCCCCATAGGAATGAATGGTCGAAATGCCCAATTGAAATGAATGGCGGGCTACCAGGTGTCAAAGTCCCCCAATGAACCTGGGAAGGAAAAAGCTGTCAGGATGGCTGAGCGGTCTAAGTCGCTGCGCTCGGGTCGCAGTCCCCACTGGAGGCGCGGGTTCGAATCCCAGAGATTCCCCCATAGGAATGAATGGTCGAAATGCCCAATTGAAATGAATGGCGGGATACCAGGTGTCAAAGTCCACCATTGAACCTGGGAAGGAAAGAGCTGTCAGGATGGCTGAGCGGTCTAAGTCGCTGCGCTCGGGTCGCAGTCCCCACTGGAGGCGCGGGTTCGAATCCCAGAGATTCCCCCATAGGAATGAATGGTCGAAATGCCCAATTGAAATGAATGGCGGGCTACCAGGTGTCAAAGTCCCCCATTGAACATTGGAAGGAAAGAGCTGTCAGGATGGCTGAGCGGTCTAAGTTGCTGCGTTCGGGTCGCAGTCCCCACTGGAGGCGAGGGTTCGAATCCCAGAGATTCCCTCATAGGAATGAATGGTCGAAATGCCCCATTGAAATGAATGGCGGGCTACCAGGTGTCAAAGTCCACCATTGAACATTGGAAGGAAAGAGCTGTCAGGATGGCTGAGCGGTCTAAGTCGCTGCGTTCGGGTCGCAGTCCCCACTGGAGGCGAGGGTTCGAATCCCAGAGATACCCCCATAGGAATGAATGGTCGAAATGCCCCATTGAAATGAATGGCGGGCTACCAGGTGTCAAAGTCCCCCAATGAACCTGGGAAGGAAAAAGCTGTCAGGATGGCTGAGCGGTCTAAGTCGCTGCGCTCGGGTCGCAGTCCCCACTGGAGGCGCGGGTTCGAATCCCAGAGATTCCCCCATAGGAATGAATGGTCGAAATGCCCAATTGAAATGAATGGCGGGATACCAGGTGTCAAAGTCCACCATTGAACCTGGGAAGGAAAGAGCTGTCAGGATGGCTGAGCGGTCTAAGTCGCTGCGCTCGGGTCGCAGTCCCCACTGGAGGCGCGGGTTCGAATCCCAGAGATTCCCCCATAGGAATGAATGGTCGAAATGCCCAATTGAAATGAATGGCGGGCTACCAGGTGTCAAAGTCCCCCATTGAACATTGGAAGGAAAGAGCTGTCAGGATGGCTGAGCGGTCTAAGTTGCTGCGTTCGGGTCGCAGTCCCCACTGGAGGCGAGGGTTCGAATCCCAGAGATTCCCCCATAGGAATGAATGGTCGAAATGCCCAATTGAAATGAATGGCGGGATACCAGGTGTCAAAGTCCCCCATTGAACATTGGAAGGAAAGAGCTGTCAGGATGGCTGAGCGGTCTAAGTCGCTGCGTTCGGGTCGCAGTCCCTACTGGAGGCGAGGGTTCGAATCCCAGAGATTCCCCCATAGGAATGAATGGTCGAAATGCCCCATTGAAATGAATGGCGGGCTACCAGGTGTCAAAGTCCCCCAATGAACCTGGGAAGGAAAGAGCTGTCAGGATGGCCGAGCGGTCTAAGTCGCTGCGCTCGGGTCGCAGTCCCCACTGGAGGCGCGGGTTCGAATCCCAGAGATTCCCCCATAGGAATGAATGGTCGAAATGTCCAATTGAAATGAATGGCGGGCTACCAGGTGTCAAAGTCCCCCAATGAACCTGGGAAGGAAAGAGCTGTCAGGATGGCTGAGCGGTCTAAGTCGCTGCGCTCGGGTCGCAGTCCCCACTGGAGGCGCGGGTTCGAATCCCAGAGATTCCCCCATAGGAATGAATGGTCGAAATGTCCAATTGAAATGAATGGCGGGCTACCAGGTGTCAAAGTCCCCCAATGAACCTGGGAAGGAAAGAGCTGTCAGGATGGCTGAGCGGTCTAAGTCGCTGCGTTCGGGTCGCAGTCCCCACTGGAGGCGAGGGTTCGAATCCCAGAGATTCCCCCATAGGAATGAATGGTCGAAATGCCCCATTGAAATGAATGGCGGGCTACCAGGTGTCAAAGTCCCCCAATGAACCTGGGAAGGAAAGAGCTGTCAGGATGGCCGAGTGGTCTAAGTCGCTGCGCTCGGGTCGCAGTCCCCACTGGAGGCGCGGGTTCGAATCCCAGAGATTCCCCCATAGGAATGAATGGTCGAAATGCCCAATTGAAATGAATGGCGGGCTACCAGGTGTCAAAGTCCCCCAATGAACCTGGGAAGGAAAGAGCTGTCAGGATGGCTGAGCGGTCTAAGTCGCTGCGTTCGGGTTGCAGTCCCCACTGGAGGCGAGGGTTCGAATCCCAGAGATTCCCCCATAGGAATGAATGGTCGAAATGCCCCATTGAAATGAATGGCGGGCTACCAGGTGTCAAAGTCCCCCAATGAACCTGGGAAGGAAAGAGCTGTCAGGATGGCCGAGTGGTCTAAGTCGCTGCGCTCGGGTCGCAGTCCCCACTGGAGGCGCGGGTTCGAATCCCAGAGATTCCCCCATAGGAATGAATGGTCGAAATGCCCAATTGAAATGAATGGCGGGCTACCAGGTGTCAAAGTCCCCCAATGAACCTGGGAAGGAAAGAGCTGTCAGGATGGCTGAGCGGTCTAAGTCGCTGCGCTCGGGTCGCAGTCCCCACTGGAGGCGCGGGTTCGAATCCCAGAGATTCCCCCATAGGAATGAATGGTCGAAATGCCCAATTGAAATGAATGGCGGGCTACCAGGTGTCAAAGTCCCCCAATGAACCTGGGAAGGAAAGAGCTGTCAGGATGGCTGAGCGGTCTAAGTCGCTGCGCTCGGGTCGCAGTCCCCACTGCAGGCGCGGGTTCGAATCCCAGAGATTCCCCCATAGGAATGAATGGTCGAAATGCCCAATTGAAATGAATGGCGGGATACCAGGTGTCAAAGTCCACCATTGAACCTGGGAAGGAAAGAGCTGTCAGGATGGCTGAGCGGTCTAAGTCGCTGCGCTCGGGTCGCAGTCCCCACTGGAGGCGCGGGTTCGAATCCCAGAGATTCCCCCATAGGAATGAATGGTCGAAATGCCCAATTGAAATGAATGGCGGGCTACCAGGTGTCAAAGTCCCCCAATGAACCTGGGAAGGAAAGAGCTGTCAGGATGGCTGAGCGGTCTAAGTCGCTGCGCTCGGGTCGCAGTCCCCACTGGAGGCGCGGGTTCGAATCCCAGAGATTCCCCCATAGGAATGAATGGTCGAAATGCCCAATTGAAATGAATGGCGGGCTACCAGGTGTCAAAGTCCCCCATTGAACATTGGAAGGAAAGAGCTGTCAGGATGGCCGAGCGGTCTAAGTCGCTGCGTTCGGGTCGCAGTCCCCACTGGAGGCGAGGGTTCGAATCCCAGAGATTCCCCCATAGGAATGAATGGTCGAAATGCCCCATTGAAATGAATGGCGGGCTACCAGGTGTCAAAGTCCCCCAATGAACCTGGGAAGGAAAGAGCTGTCAGGATGGCCGAGCGGTCTAAGTCGCTGCGCTCGGGTCGCAGTCCCCACTGGAGGCGCGGGTTTGAATCCCAGAGATTCCCCCATAGGAATGAATGGTCGAAATGCCCAATTGAAATGAATGGCGGGCTACCAGGTGTCAAAGTCCCCCAATGAACCTGGGAAGGAAAGAGCTGTCAGGATGGCTGAGCGGTCTAAGTCGCTGCGCTCGGGTCGCAGTCCCCACTGGAGGCGCGGGTTCGAATCCCAGAGATTCCCCCATAGGAATGAATGGTCGAAATGCCCAATTGAAATGAATGGCGGGATACCAGGTGTCAAAGTCCACCATTGAACCTGGGAAGGAAAGAGCTGTCAGGATGGCCGAGCGGTCTAAGTCGCTGCGCTCGGGTCGCAGTCCCCACTGGAGGCGCGGGTTCGAATCCCAGAGATTCCCCCATAGGAATGAAAGGTCGAAATGCCCAATTGAAATAAATGGCGGGCTACCAGGTGTCAAAGTCCCCCATTGAACATTGGAAGGAAAGAGCTGTCAGGATGGCTGAGCGGTCTAAGTCGCTGCGCTCGGGTCGCAGTCCCCACTGGAGGCGCGGGTTCGAATCCCAGAGATTCCCCCATAGGAATGAATGGTCGAAATGCCCAATTGAAATGAATGGCGGGCTACCAGGTGTCAAAGTCCCCCAATGAACCTGGGAAGGAAAGAGCTGTCAGGATGGCTGAGCGGTCTAAGTCGCTGCGCTCGGGTCGCAGTCCCCACTGGAGGCGCGGGTTCGAATCCCAGAGATTCCCCCATAGGAATGAATGGTCGAAATGCCCAATTGAAATGAATGGCGGGCTACCAGGTGTCAAAGTCCCCCATTGAACATTGGAAGGAAAGAGCTGTCAGGATGGCTGAGCGGTCTAAGTCGCTGCGTTCGGGTCGCAGTCCCTACTGGAGGCGAGGGTTCGAATCCCAGAGATTCCCCCATAGGAATGAATGGTCGAAATGCCCCATTGAAATGAATGGCGGGCTACCAGGTGTCAAAGTCCCCCAATGAACCTGGGAAGGAAAGAGCTGTCAGGATGGCCGAGCGGTCTAAGTCGCTGCGCTCGGGTCGCAGTCCCCACTGGAGGCGCGGGTTCGAATCCCAGAGATTCCCCCATAGGAATGAATGGTCGAAATGTCCAATTGAAATGAATGGCGGGCTACCAGGTGTCAAAGTCCCCCAATGAACCTGGGAAGGAAAGAGCTGTCAGGATGGCTGAGCGGTCTAAGTCGCTGCGCTCGGGTCGCAGTCCCCACTGGAGGCGCGGGTTCGAATCCCAGAGATTCCCCCATAGGAATGAATGGTCGAAATGCCCAATTGAAATGAATGGCGGGCTACCAGGTGTCAAAGTCCCCCAATGAACCTGGGAAGGAAAGAGCTGTCAGGATGGCTGAGCGGTCTAAGTCGCTGCGCTCGGGTCGCAGTCCCCACTGGAGGCGCGGGTTCGAATCCCAGAGATTCCCCCATAGGAATGAATGGTCGAAATGCCCAATTGAAATGAATGGCGGGCTACCAGGTGTCAAAGTCCCCCATTGAACATTGGAAGGAAAGAGCTGTCAGGATGGCTGAGCGGTCTAAGTCGCTGCGTTCGGGTCGCAGTCCCCACTGGAGGCGAGGGTTCGAATCCCAGAGATTCCCCCATAGGAATGAATGGTCGAAATGCCCCATTGAAATGAATGGCGGGCTACCAGGTGTCAAAGTCCCCCAATGAACCTGGGAAGGAAAGAGCTGTCAGGATGGCCGAGCGGTCTAAGTCGCTGCGCTCGGGTCGCAGTCCCCACTGGAGGCGCGGGTTCGAATCCCAGAGATTCCCCCATAGGAATGAATGGTCGAAATGTCCAATTGAAATGAATGGCGGGCTACCAGGTGTCAAAGTCCCCCAATGAACCTGGGAAGGAAAGAGCTGTCAGGATGGCTGAGCGGTCTAAGTCGCTGCGTTCGGGTCGCAGTCCCCACTGGAGGCGAGGGTTCGAATCCCAGAGATTCCCCCATAGGAATGAATGGTCGAAATGCCCCATTGAAATGAATGGCGGGCTACCAGGTGTCAAAGTCCCCCAATGAACCTGGGAAGGAAAGAGCTGTCAGGATGGCCGAGTGGTCTAAGTCGCTGCGCTCGGGTCGCAGTCCCCACTGGAGGCGCGGGTTCGAATCCCAGAGATTCCCCCATAGGAATGAATGGTCGAAATGCCCAATTGAAATGAATGGCGGGCTACCAGGTGTCAAAGTCCCCCAATGAACCTGGGAAGGAAAGAGCTATCAGGATGGCTGAGCGGTCTAAGTCGCTGCGCTCGGGTCGCAGTCCCCACTGGAGGCGCGGGTTCGAATCCCAGAGATTCCCCCATAGGAATGAATGGTCGAAATGCCCAATTGAAATGAATGGCGGGCTACCAGGTGTCAAAGTCCCCCAATGAACCTGGGAAGGAAAAAGCTGTCAGGATGGCTGAGCGGTCTAAGTCGCTGCGCTCGGGTCGCAGTCCCCACTGGAGGCGAGGGTTCGAATCCCAGAGATTCCCCCATAGGAATGAATGGTCGAAATGCCCCATTGAAATGAATGGCGGGCTACCAGGTGTCAAAGTCCCCCAATGAACCTGGGAAGGAAAGAGCTGTCAGGATGGCCGAGTGGTCTAAGTCGCTGCGCTCGGGTCGCAGTCCCCACTGGAGGCGCGGGTTCGAATCCCAGAGATTCCCCCATAGGAATGAATGGTCGAAATGCCCAATTGAAATGAATGGCGGGCTACCAGGTGTCAAAGTCCCCCATTGAACATTGGAAGGAAAGAGCTGTCAGGATGGCTGAGCGGTCTAAGTTGCTGCGTTCGGGTCGCAGTCCCCACTGGAGGCGAGGGTTCGAATCCCAGAGATTCCCCCATAGGAATGAATGGTCGAAATGCCCCATTGAAATGAATGGCGGGCTACCAGGTGTCAAAGTCCCCCAATGAACCTGGGAAGGAAAGAGCTGTCAGGATGGCCGAGTGGTCTAAGTCGCTGCGCTCGGGTCGCAGTCCCCACTGGAGGCGCGGGTTCGAATCCCAGAGATTCCCCCATAGGAATGAATGGTCGAAATGCCCAATTGAAATGAATGGCGGGCTACCAGGTGTCAAAGTCCCCCAATGAACCTGGGAAGGAAAGAGCTGTCAGGATGGCTGAGCGGTCTAAGTCGCTGCGCTCGGGTCGCAGTCCCCACTGGAGGCGCGGGTTCGAATCCCAGAGATTCCCCCATAGGAATGAATGGTCGAAATGCCCAATTGAAATGAATGGCGGGCTACCAGGTGTCAAAGTCCCCCAATGAACCTGGGAAGGAAAAAGCTGTCAGGATGGCTGAGCGGTCTAAGTCGCTGCGCTCGGGTCGCAGTCCCCACTGGAGGCGCGGGTTCGAATCCCAGAGATTCCCCCATAGGAATGAATGGTCGAAATGCCCAATTGAAATGAATGGCGGGATACCAGGTGTCAAAGTCCACCATTGAACCTGGGAAGGAAAGAGCTGTCAGGATGGCTGAGCGGTCTAAGTCGCTGCGCTCGGGTCGCAGTCCCCACTGGAGGCGCGGGTTCGAATCCCAGAGATTCCCCCATAGGAATGAATGGTCGAAATGCCCAATTGAAATGAATGGCGGGCTACCAGGTGTCAAAGTCCCCCATTGAACATTGGAAGGAAAGAGCTGTCAGGATGGCTGAGCGGTCTAAGTTGCTGCGTTCGGGTCGCAGTCCCCACTGGAGGCGAGGGTTCGAATCCCAGAGATTCCCTCATAGGAATGAATGGTCGAAATGCCCCATTGAAATGAATGGCGGGCTACCAGGTGTCAAAGTCCACCATTGAACATTGGAAGGAAAGAGCTGTCAGGATGGCTGAGCGGTCTAAGTCGCTGCGTTCGGGTCGCAGTCCCCACTGGAGGCGAGGGTTCGAATCCCAGAGATTCCCCCATAGGAATGAATGGTCGAAATGCCCCATTGAAATGAATGGCGGGCTACCAGGTGTCAAAGTCCCCCAATGAACCTGGGAAGGAAAGAGCTGTCAGGATGGCCGAGTGGTCTAAGTCGCTGCGCTCGGGTCGCAGTCCCCACTGGAGGCGCGGGTTCGAATCCCAGAGATTCCCCCATAGGAATGAATGGTCGAAATGCCCCATTGAAATGAATGGCGGGCTACCAGGTGTCAAAGTCCCCCAATGAACCTGGGAAGGAAAGAGCTGTCAGGATGGCCGAGCGGTCTAAGTCGCTGCGCTCGGGTCGCAGTCCCCACTGGAGGCGCGGGTTTGAATCCCAGAGATTCCCCCATAGGAATGAATGGTCGAAATGCCCAATTGAAATGAATGGCGGGCTACCAGGTGTCAAAGTCCCCCAATGAACCTGGGAAGGAAAGAGCTGTCAGGATGGCTGAGCGGTCTAAGTCGCTGCGCTCGGGTCGCAGTCCCCACTGGAGGCGCGGGTTCGAATCCCAGAGATTCCCCCATAGAAATGAATGGTCGAAATGCCCAATTGAAATGAATGGCGGGATACCAGGTGTCAAAGTCCCCCATTGAACATTGGAAGGAAAGAGCTGTCAGGATGGCTGAGCGGTCTAAGTCGCTGCGTTCGGGTCGCAGTCCCTACTGGAGGCGAGGGTTCGAATCCCAGAGATTCCCCCATAGGAATGAATGGTCGAAATGCCCCATTGAAATGAATGGCGGGCTACCAGGTGTCAAAGTCCCCCAATGAACCTGGGAAGGAAAGAGCTGTCAGGATGGCCGAGCGGTCTAAGTCGCTGCGCTCGGGTCGCAGTCCCCACTGGAGGCGCGGGTTCGAATCCCAGAGATTCCCCCATAGGAATGAATGGTCGAAATGTCCAATTGAAATGAATGGCGGGCTACCAGGTGTCAAAGTCCCCCAATGAACCTGGGAAGGAAAGAGCTGTCAGGATGGCTGAGCGGTCTAAGTCGCTGCGCTCGGGTCGCAGTCCCCACTGGAGGCGCGGGTTCGAATCCCAGAGATTCCCCCATAGGAATGAATGGTCGAAATGTCCAATTGAAATGAATGGCGGGCTACCAGGTGTCAAAGTCCCCCAATGAACCTGGGAAGGAAAGAGCTGTCAGGATGGCTGAGCGGTCTAAGTCGCTGCGTTCGGGTCGCAGTCCCCACTGGAGGCGAGGGTTCGAATCCCAGAGATTCCCCCATAGGAATGAATGGTCGAAATGCCCCATTGAAATGAATGGCGGGCTACCAGGTGTCAAAGTCCCCCAATGAACCTGGGAAGGAAAGAGCTGTCAGGATGGCCGAGTGGTCTAAGTCGCTGCGCTCGGGTCGCAGTCCCCACTGGAGGCGCGGGTTCGAATCCCAGAGATTCCCCCATAGGAATGAATGGTCGAAATGCCCAATTGAAATGAATGGCGGGCTACCAGGTGTCAAAGTCCCCCAATGAACCTGGGAAGGAAAGAGCTGTCAGGATGGCTGAGCGGTCTAAGTCGCTGCGTTCGGGTTGCAGTCCCCACTGGAGGCGAGGGTTCGAATCCCAGAGATTCCCCCATAGGAATGAATGGTCGAAATGCCCCATTGAAATGAATGGCGGGCTACCAGGTGTCAAAGTCCCCCAATGAACCTGGGAAGGAAAGAGCTGTCAGGATGGCCGAGTGGTCTAAGTCGCTGCGCTCGGGTCGCAGTCCCCACTGGAGGCGCGGGTTCGAATCCCAGAGATTCCCCCATAGGAATGAATGGTCGAAATGCCCAATTGAAATGAATGGCGGGCTACCAGGTGTCAAAGTCCCCCAATGAACCTGGGAAGGAAAGAGCTGTCAGGATGGCTGAGCGGTCTAAGTCGCTGCGCTCGGGTCGCAGTCCCCACTGGAGGCGCGGGTTCGAATCCCAGAGATTCCCCCATAGGAATGAATGGTCGAAATGCCCAATTGAAATGAATGGCGGGCTACCAGGTGTCAAAGTCCCCCAATGAACCTGGGAAGGAAAGAGCTGTCAGGATGGCTGAGCGGTCTAAGTCGCTGCGCTCGGGTCGCAGTCCCCACTGCAGGCGCGGGTTCGAATCCCAGAGATTCCCCCATAGGAATGAATGGTCGAAATGCCCAATTGAAATGAATGGCGGGATACCAGGTGTCAAAGTCCACCATTGAACCTGGGAAGGAAAGAGCTGTCAGGATGGCTGAGCGGTCTAAGTCGCTGCGCTCGGGTCGCAGTCCCCACTGGAGGCGCGGGTTCGAATCCCAGAGATTCCCCCATAGGAATGAATGGTCGAAATGCCCAATTGAAATGAATGGCGGGCTACCAGGTGTCAAAGTCCCCCAATGAACCTGGGAAGGAAAGAGCTGTCAGGATGGCTGAGCGGTCTAAGTCGCTGCGCTCGGGTCGCAGTCCCCACTGGAGGCGCGGGTTCGAATCCCAGAGATTCCCCCATAGGAATGAATGGTCGAAATGCCCAATTGAAATGAATGGCGGGCTACCAGGTGTCAAAGTCCCCCATTGAACATTGGAAGGAAAGAGCTGTCAGGATGGCCGAGCGGTCTAAGTCGCTGCGTTCGGGTCGCAGTCCCCACTGGAGGCGAGGGTTCGAATCCCAGAGATTCCCCCATAGGAATGAATGGTCGAAATGCCCCATTGAAATGAATGGCGGGCTACCAGGTGTCAAAGTCCCCCAATGAACCTGGGAAGGAAAGAGCTGTCAGGATGGCCGAGCGGTCTAAGTCGCTGCGCTCGGGTCGCAGTCCCCACTGGAGGCGCGGGTTTGAATCCCAGAGATTCCCCCATAGGAATGAATGGTCGAAATGCCCAATTGAAATGAATGGCGGGCTACCAGGTGTCAAAGTCCCCCAATGAACCTGGGAAGGAAAGAGCTGTCAGGATGGCTGAGCGGTCTAAGTCGCTGCGCTCGGGTCGCAGTCCCCACTGGAGGCGCGGGTTCGAATCCCAGAGATTCCCCCATAGGAATGAATGGTCGAAATGCCCAATTGAAATGAATGGCGGGATACCAGGTGTCAAAGTCCACCATTGAACCTGGGAAGGAAAGAGCTGTCAGAATGGCCGAGCGGTCTAAGTCGCTGCGCTCGGGTCGCAGTCCCCACTGGAGGCGCGGGTTCGAATCCCAGAGATTCCCCCATAGGAATGAAAGGTCGAAATGCCCAATTGAAATAAATGGCGGGCTACCAGGTGTCAAAGTCCCCCAATGAACCTGGGAAGGAAAGAGCTGTCAGGATGGCTAAGCGGTCTAAGTCGCTGCGCTCGGGTCGCAGTCCCCACTGGAGGCGCGGGTTCGAATCCCAGAGATTCCCCCATAGGAATGAATGGTCGAAATGCCCAATTGAAATGAATGGCGGGCTACCAGGTGTCAAAGTCCCCCATTGAACATTGGAAGGAAAGAGCTGTCAGGATGGCTGAGCGGTCTAAGTCGCTGCGCTCGGGTCGCAGTCCCCACTGGAGGCGCGGGTTCGAATCCCAGAGATTCCCCCATAGGAATGAATGGTCGAAATGCCCAATTGAAATGAATGGCGGGCTACCAGGTGTCAAAGTCCCCCAATGAACCTGGGAAGGAAAGAGCTGTCAGGATGGCCGAGTGGTCTAAGTCGCTGCGCTCGGGTCGCAGTCCCCACTGGAGGCGCGGGTTCGAATCCCAGAGATTCCCCCATAGGAATGAATGGTCGAAATGCCCAATTGAAATGAATGGCGGGCTACCAGGTGTCAAAGTCCCCCAATGAACCTGGGAAGGAAAGAGCTGTCAGGATGGCTGAGCGGTCTAAGTCGCTGCGCTCGGGTCGCAGTCCCCACTGGAGGCGCGGGTTCGAATCCCAGAGATTCCCCCATAGGAATGAATGGTCGAAATGCCCAATTGAAATGAATGGCGGGCTACCAGGTGTCAAAGTCCCCCAATGAACCTGGGAAGGAAAGAGCTGTCAGGATGGCTGAGCGGTCTAAGTCGCTGCGCTCGGGTCGCAGTCCCCACTGCAGGCGCGGGTTCGAATCCCAGAGATTCCCCCATAGGAATGAATGGTCGAAATGCCCAATTGAAATGAATGGCGGGATACCAGGTGTCAAAGTCCACCATTGAACCTGGGAAGGAAAGAGCTGTCAGGATGGCTGAGCGGTCTAAGTCGCTGCGCTCGGGTCGCAGTCCCCACTGGAGGCGCGGGTTCGAATCCCAGAGATTCCCCCATAGGAATGAATGGTCGAAATGCCCAATTGAAATGAATGGCGGGCTACCAGGTGTCAAAGTCCCCCAATGAACCTGGGAAGGAAAGAGCTGTCAGGATGGCTGAGCGGTCTAAGTCGCTGCGCTCGGGTCGCAGTCCCCACTGGAGGCGCGGGTTCGAATCCCAGAGATTCCCCCATAGGAATGAATGGTCGAAATGCCCAATTGAAATGAATGGCGGGCTACCAGGTGTCAAAGTCCCCCATTGAACATTGGAAGGAAAGAGCTGTCAGGATGGCCGAGCGGTCTAAGTCGCTGCGTTCGGGTCGCAGTCCCCACTGGAGGCGAGGGTTCGAATCCCAGAGATTCCCCCATAGGAATGAATGGTCGAAATGCCCCATTGAAATGAATGGCGGGCTACCAGGTGTCAAAGTCCCCCAATGAAC
This sequence comes from Vanacampus margaritifer, assembly GCF_051991255.1. Lineage (NCBI taxonomy): Eukaryota > Metazoa > Chordata > Actinopteri > Syngnathiformes > Syngnathidae > Vanacampus > Vanacampus margaritifer. The sequence continues at coordinate 186,630 of NW_027520749.1, read as the reverse complement.
CTGGGAAGGAAAGAGCTGTCAGGATGGCCGAGCGGTCTAAGTCGCTGCGCTCGGGTCGCAGTCCCCACTGGAGGCGCGGGTTTGAATCCCAGAGATTCCCCCATAGGAATGAATGGTCGAAATGCCCAATTGAAATGAATGGCGGGCTACCAGGTGTCAAAGTCCCCCAATGAACCTGGGAAGGAAAGAGCTGTCAGGATGGCTGAGCGGTCTAAGTCGCTGCGCTCGGGTCGCAGTCCCCACTGGAGGCGCGGGTTCGAATCCCAGAGATTCCCCCATAGGAATGAATGGTCGAAATGCCCAATTGAAATGAATGGCGGGATACCAGGTGTCAAAGTCCACCATTGAACCTGGGAAGGAAAGAGCTGTCAGAATGGCCGAGCGGTCTAAGTCGCTGCGCTCGGGTCGCAGTCCCCACTGGAGGCGCGGGTTCGAATCCCAGAGATTCCCCCATAGGAATGAAAGGTCGAAATGCCCAATTGAAATAAATGGCGGGCTACCAGGTGTCAAAGTCCCCCAATGAACCTGGGAAGGAAAGAGCTGTCAGGATGGCTAAGCGGTCTAAGTCGCTGCGCTCGGGTCGCAGTCCCCACTGGAGGCGCGGGTTCGAATCCCAGAGATTCCCCCATAGGAATGAATGGTCGAAATGCCCAATTGAAATGAATGGCGGGCTACCAGGTGTCAAAGTCCCCCATTGAACATTGGAAGGAAAGAGCTGTCAGGATGGCTGAGCGGTCTAAGTCGCTGCGCTCGGGTCGCAGTCCCCACTGGAGGCGCGGGTTCGAATCCCAGAGATTCCCCCATAGGAATGAATGGTCGAAATGCCCAATTGAAATGAATGGCGGGCTACCAGGTGTCAAAGTCCCCCAATGAACCTGGGAAGGAAAGAGCTGTCAGGATGGCTGAGCGGTCTAAGTCGCTGCGCTCGGGTCGCAGTCCCCACTGGAGGCGCGGGTTCGAATCCCAGAGATTCCCCCATAGGAATGAATGGTCGAAATGCCCAATTGAAATGAATGGCGGGCTACCAGGTGTCAAAGTCCCCCATTGAACATTGGAAGGAAAGAGCTGTCAGGATGGCTGAGCGGTCTAAGTCGCTGCGTTCGGGTCGCAGTCCCTACTGGAGGCGAGGGTTCGAATCCCAGAGATTCCCCCATAGGAATGAATGGTCGAAATGCCCCATTGAAATGAATGGCGGGCTACCAGGTGTCAAAGTCCCCCAATGAACCTGGGAAGGAAAGAGCTGTCAGGATGGCCGAGCGGTCTAAGTCGCTGCGCTCGGGTCGCAGTCCCCACTGGAGGCGCGGGTTCGAATCCCAGAGATTCCCCCATAGGAATGAATGGTCGAAATGTCCAATTGAAATGAATGGCGGGCTACCAGGTGTCAAAGTCCCCCAATGAACCTGGGAAGGAAAGAGCTGTCAGGATGGCTGAGCGGTCTAAGTCGCTGCGCTCGGGTCGCAGTCCCCACTGGAGGCGCGGGTTCGAATCCCAGAGATTCCCCCATAGGAATGAATGGTCGAAATGCCCAATTGAAATGAATGGCGGGCTACCAGGTGTCAAAGTCCCCCAATGAACCTGGGAAGGAAAGAGCTGTCAGGATGGCTGAGCGGTCTAAGTCGCTGCGCTCGGGTCGCAGTCCCCACTGGAGGCGCGGGTTCGAATCCCAGAGATTCCCCCATAGGAATGAATGGTCGAAATGCCCAATTGAAATGAATGGCGGGCTACCAGGTGTCAAAGTCCCCCATTGAACATTGGAAGGAAAGAGCTGTCAGGATGGCTGAGCGGTCTAAGTCGCTGCGTTCGGGTCGCAGTCCCCACTGGAGGCGAGGGTTCGAATCCCAGAGATTCCCCCATAGGAATGAATGGTCGAAATGCCCCATTGAAATGAATGGCGGGCTACCAGGTGTCAAAGTCCCCCAATGAACCTGGGAAGGAAAGAGCTGTCAGGATGGCCGAGCGGTCTAAGTCGCTGCGCTCGGGTCGCAGTCCCCACTGGAGGCGCGGGTTCGAATCCCAGAGATTCCCCCATAGGAATGAATGGTCGAAATGTCCAATTGAAATGAATGGCGGGCTACCAGGTGTCAAAGTCCCCCAATGAACCTGGGAAGGAAAGAGCTGTCAGGATGGCTGAGCGGTCTAAGTCGCTGCGTTCGGGTCGCAGTCCCCACTGGAGGCGAGGGTTCGAATCCCAGAGATTCCCCCATAGGAATGAATGGTCGAAATGCCCCATTGAAATGAATGGCGGGCTACCAGGTGTCAAAGTCCCCCAATGAACCTGGGAAGGAAAGAGCTGTCAGGATGGCCGAGTGGTCTAAGTCGCTGCGCTCGGGTCGCAGTCCCCACTGGAGGCGCGGGTTCGAATCCCAGAGATTCCCCCATAGGAATGAATGGTCGAAATGCCCAATTGAAATGAATGGCGGGCTACCAGGTGTCAAAGTCCCCCAATGAACCTGGGAAGGAAAGAGCTATCAGGATGGCTGAGCGGTCTAAGTCGCTGCGCTCGGGTCGCAGTCCCCACTGGAGGCGCGGGTTCGAATCCCAGAGATTCCCCCATAGGAATGAATGGTCGAAATGCCCAATTGAAATGAATGGCGGGCTACCAGGTGTCAAAGTCCCCCAATGAACCTGGGAAGGAAAAAGCTGTCAGGATGGCTGAGCGGTCTAAGTCGCTGCGCTCGGGTCGCAGTCCCCACTGGAGGCGCGGGTTCGAATCCCAGAGATTCCCCCATAGGAATGAATGGTCGAAATGCCCAATTGAAATGAATGGCGGGCTACCAGGTGTCAAAGTCCCCCATTGAACATTGGAAGGAAAGAGCTGTCAGGATGGCTGAGCGGTCTAAGTTGCTGCGTTCGGGTCGCAGTCCCCACTGGAGGCGAGGGTTCGAATCCCAGAGATTCCCCCATAGGAATGAATGGTCGAAATGCCCCATTGAAATGAATGGCGGGCTACCAGGTGTCAAAGTCCCCCAATGAACCTGGGAAGGAAAGAGCTGTCAGGATGGCCGAGTGGTCTAAGTCGCTGCGCTCGGGTCGCAGTCCCCACTGGAGGCGCGGGTTCGAATCCCAGAGATTCCCCCATAGGAATGAATGGTCGAAATGCCCAATTGAAATGAATGGCGGGATACCAGGTGTCAAAGTCCACCATTGAACCTGGGAAGGAAAGAGCTGTCAGGATGGCTGAGCGGTCTAAGTCGCTGCGCTCGGGTCGCAGTCCCCACTGGAGGCGCGGGTTCGAATCCCAGAGATTCCCCCATAGGAATGAATGGTCGAAATGCCCAATTGAAATGAATGGCGGGCTACCAGGTGTCAAAGTCCCCCATTGAACATTGGAAGGAAAGAGCTGTCAGGATGGCTGAGCGGTCTAAGTTGCTGCGTTCGGGTCGCAGTCCCCACTGGAGGCGAGGGTTCGAATCCCAGAGATTCCCTCATAGGAATGAATGGTCGAAATGCCCCATTGAAATGAATGGCGGGCTACCAGGTGTCAAAGTCCACCATTGAACATTGGAAGGAAAGAGCTGTCAGGATGGCTGAGCGGTCTAAGTCGCTGCGTTCGGGTCGCAGTCCCCACTGGAGGCGAGGGTTCGAATCCCAGAGATACCCCCATAGGAATGAATGGTCGAAATGCCCCATTGAAATGAATGGCGGGCTACCAGGTGTCAAAGTCCCCCAATGAACCTGGGAAGGAAAAAGCTGTCAGGATGGCTGAGCGGTCTAAGTCGCTGCGCTCGGGTCGCAGTCCCCACTGGAGGCGCGGGTTCGAATCCCAGAGATTCCCCCATAGGAATGAATGGTCGAAATGCCCAATTGAAATGAATGGCGGGATACCAGGTGTCAAAGTCCACCATTGAACCTGGGAAGGAAAGAGCTGTCAGGATGGCTGAGCGGTCTAAGTCGCTGCGCTCGGGTCGCAGTCCCCACTGGAGGCGCGGGTTCGAATCCCAGAGATTCCCCCATAGGAATGAATGGTCGAAATGCCCAATTGAAATGAATGGCGGGCTACCAGGTGTCAAAGTCCCCCATTGAACATTGGAAGGAAAGAGCTGTCAGGATGGCTGAGCGGTCTAAGTTGCTGCGTTCGGGTCGCAGTCCCCACTGGAGGCGAGGGTTCGAATCCCAGAGATTCCCCCATAGGAATGAATGGTCGAAATGCCCCATTGAAATGAATGGCGGGCTACCAGGTGTCAAAGTCCCCCAATGAACCTGGGAAGGAAAGAGCTGTCAGGATGGCCGAGTGGTCTAAGTCGCTGCGCTCGGGTCGCAGTCCCCACTGGAGGCGCGGGTTCGAATCCCAGAGATTCCCCCATAGGAATGAATGGTCGAAATGCCCAATTGAAATGAATGGCGGGCTACCAGGTGTCAAAGTCCCCCAATGAACCTGGGAAGGAAAGAGCTGTCAGGATGGCTGAGCGGTCTAAGTCGCTGCGCTCGGGTCGCAGTCCCCACTGGAGGCGCGGGTTCGAATCCCAGAGATTCCCCCATAGGAATGAATGGTCGAAATGCCCAATTGAAATGAATGGCGGGCTACCAGGTGTCAAAGTCCCCCATTGAACATTGGAAGGAAAGAGCTGTCAGGATGGCTGAGCGGTCTAAGTCGCTGCGTTCGGGTCGCAGTCCCTACTGGAGGCGAGGGTTCGAATCCCAGAGATTCCCCCATAGGAATGAATGGTCGAAATGCCCCATTGAAATGAATGGCGGGCTACCAGATGTCAAAGTCCCCCAATGAACCTGGGAAGGAAAGAGCTGTCAGGATGGCCGAGCGGTCTAAGTCGCTGCGCTCGGGTCGCAGTCCCCACTGGAGGCGCGGGTTCGAATCCCAGAGATTCCCCCATAGGAATGAATGGTCGAAATGTCCAATTGAAATGAATGGCGGGCTACCAGGTGTCAAAGTCCCCCAATGAACCTGGGAAGGAAAGAGCTGTCAGGATGGCTGAGCGGTCTAAGTCGCTGCGCTCGGGTCGCAGTCCCCACTGGAGGCGCGGGTTCGAATCCCAGAGATTCCCCCATAGGAATGAATGGTCGAAATGCCCAATTGAAATGAATGGCGGGCTACCAGGTGTCAAAGTCCCCCAATGAACCTGGGAAGGAAAGAGCTGTCAGGATGGCTGAGCGGTCTAAGTCGCTGCGCTCGGGTCGCAGTCCCCACTGGAGGCGCGGGTTCGAATCCCAGAGATTCCCCCATAGGAATGAATGGTCGAAATGCCCAATTGAAATGAATGGCGGGCTACCAGGTGTCAAAGTCCCCCATTGAACATTGGAAGGAAAGAGCTGTCAGGATGGCTGAGCGGTCTAAGTCGCTGCGTTCGGGTCGCAGTCCCCACTGGAGGCGAGGGTTCGAATCCCAGAGATTCCCCCATAGGAATGAATGGTCGAAATGCCCCATTGAAATGAATGGCGGGCTACCAGGTGTCAAAGTCCCCCAATGAACCTGGGAAGGAAAGAGCTGTCAGGATGGCCGAGCGGTCTAAGTCGCTGCGCTCGGGTCGCAGTCCCCACTGGAGGCGCGGGTTCGAATCCCAGAGATTCCCCCATAGGAATGAATGGTCGAAATGTCCAATTGAAATGAATGGCGGGCTACCAGGTGTCAAAGTCCCCCAATGAACCTGGGAAGGAAAGAGCTGTCAGGATGGCTGAGCGGTCTAAGTCGCTGCGTTCGGGTCGCAGTCCCCACTGGAGGCGAGGGTTCGAATCCCAGAGATTCCCCCATAGGAATGAATGGTCGAAATGCCCCATTGAAATGAATGGCGGGCTACCAGGTGTCAAAGTCCCCCAATGAACCTGGGAAGGAAAGAGCTGTCAGGATGGCCGAGTGGTCTAAGTCGCTGCGCTCGGGTCGCAGTCCCCACTGGAGGCGCGGGTTCGAATCCCAGAGATTCCCCCATAGGAATGAATGGTCGAAATGCCCAATTGAAATGAATGGCGGGCTACCAGGTGTCAAAGTCCCCCAATGAACCTGGGAAGGAAAGAGCTATCAGGATGGCTGAGCGGTCTAAGTCGCTGCGCTCGGGTCGCAGTCCCCACTGGAGGCGCGGGTTCGAATCCCAGAGATTCCCCCATAGGAATGAATGGTCGAAATGCCCAATTGAAATGAATGGCGGGCTACCAGGTGTCAAAGTCCCCCAATGAACCTGGGAAGGAAAAAGCTGTCAGGATGGCTGAGCGGTCTAAGTCGCTGCGCTCGGGTCGCAGTCCCCACTGGAGGCGCGGGTTCGAATCCCAGAGATTCCCCCATAGGAATGAATGGTCGAAATGCCCAATTGAAATGAATGGCGGGCTACCAGGTGTCAAAGTCCCCCATTGAACATTGGAAGGAAAGAGCTGTCAGGATGGCTGAGCGGTCTAAGTTGCTGCGTTCGGGTCGCAGTCCCCACTGGAGGCGAGGGTTCGAATCCCAGAGATTCCCCCATAGGAATGAATGGTCGAAATGCCCCATTGAAATGAATGGCGGGCTACCAGGTGTCAAAGTCCCCCAATGAACCTGGGAAGGAAAGAGCTGTCAGGATGGCCGAGTGGTCTAAGTCGCTGCGCTCGGGTCGCAGTCCCCACTGGAGGCGCGGGTTCGAATCCCAGAGATTCCCCCATAGGAATGAATGGTCGAAATGCCCAATTGAAATGAATGGCGGGATACCAGGTGTCAAAGTCCACCATTGAACCTGGGAAGGAAAGAGCTGTCAGGATGGCTGAGCGGTCTAAGTCGCTGCGCTCGGGTCGCAGTCCCCACTGGAGGCGCGGGTTCGAATCCCAGAGATTCCCCCATAGGAATGAATGGTCGAAATGCCCAATTGAAATGAATGGCGGGCTACCAGGTGTCAAAGTCCCCCATTGAACATTGGAAGGAAAGAGCTGTCAGGATGGCTGAGCGGTCTAAGTTGCTGCGTTCGGGTCGCAGTCCCCACTGGAGGCGAGGGTTCGAATCCCAGAGATTCCCTCATAGGAATGAATGGTCGAAATGCCCCATTGAAATGAATGGCGGGCTACCAGGTGTCAAAGTCCACCATTGAACATTGGAAGGAAAGAGCTGTCAGGATGGCTGAGCGGTCTAAGTCGCTGCGTTCGGGTCGCAGTCCCCACTGGAGGCGAGGGTTCGAATCCCAGAGATACCCCCATAGGAATGAATGGTCGAAATGCCCCATTGAAATGAATGGCGGGCTACCAGGTGTCAAAGTCCCCCAATGAACCTGGGAAGGAAAAAGCTGTCAGGATGGCTGAGCGGTCTAAGTCGCTGCGCTCGGGTCGCAGTCCCCACTGGAGGCGCGGGTTCGAATCCCAGAGATTCCCCCATAGGAATGAATGGTCGAAATGCCCAATTGAAATGAATGGCGGGATACCAGGTGTCAAAGTCCACCATTGAACCTGGGAAGGAAAGAGCTGTCAGGATGGCTGAGCGGTCTAAGTCGCTGCGCTCGGGTCGCAGTCCCCACTGGAGGCGCGGGTTCGAATCCCAGAGATTCCCCCATAGGAATGAATGGTCGAAATGCCCAATTGAAATGAATGGCGGGCTACCAGGTGTCAAAGTCCCCCATTGAACATTGGAAGGAAAGAGCTGTCAGGATGGCTGAGCGGTCTAAGTTGCTGCGTTCGGGTCGCAGTCCCCACTGGAGGCGAGGGTTCGAATCCCAGAGATTCCCCCATAGGAATGAATGGTCGAAATGCCCCATTGAAATGAATGGCGGGCTACCAGGTGTCAAAGTCCCCCAATGAACCTGGGAAGGAAAGAGCTGTCAGGATGGCCGAGTGGTCTAAGTCGCTGCGCTCGGGTCGCAGTCCCCACTGGAGGCGCGGGTTCGAATCCCAGAGATTCCCCCATAGGAATGAATGGTCGAAATGCCCAATTGAAATGAATGGCGGGCTACCAGGTGTCAAAGTCCCCCAATGAACCTGGGAAGGAAAGAGCTGTCAGGATGGCTGAGCGGTCTAAGTCGCTGCGCTCGGGTCGCAGTCCCCACTGGAGGCGCGGGTTCGAATCCCAGAGATTCCCCCATAGGAATGAATGGTCGAAATGCCCAATTGAAATGAATGGCGGGCTACCAGGTGTCAAAGTCCCCCATTGAACATTGGAAGGAAAGAGCTGTCAGGATGGCTGAGCGGTCTAAGTCGCTGCGTTCGGGTCGCAGTCCCCACTGGAGGCGAGGGTTCGAATCCCAGAGATTCCCCCATAGGAATGAATGGTCGAAATGCCCCATTGAAATGAATGGCGGGCTACCAGGTGTCAAAGTCCCCCAATGAACCTGGGAAGGAAAGAGCTGTCAGGATGGCCGAGCGGTCTAAGTCGCTGCGCTCGGGTCGCAGTCCCCACTGGAGGCGCGGGTTCGAATCCCAGAGATTCCCCCATAGGAATGAATGGTCGAAATGTCCAATTGAAATGAATGGCGGGCTACCAGGTGTCAAAGTCCCCCAATGAACCTGGGAAGGAAAGAGCTGTCAGGATGGCTGAGCGGTCTAAGTCGCTGCGTTCGGGTCGCAGTCCCCACTGGAGGCGAGGGTTCGAATCCCAGAGATTCCCCCATAGGAATGAATGGTCGAAATGCCCCATTGAAATGAATGGCGGGCTACCAGGTGTCAAAGTCCCCCAATGAACCTGGGAAGGAAAGAGCTGTCAGGATGGCCGAGTGGTCTAAGTCGCTGCGCTCGGGTCGCAGTCCCCACTGGAGGCGCGGGTTCGAATCCCAGAGATTCCCCCATAGGAATGAATGGTCGAAATGCCCAATTGAAATGAATGGCGGGCTACCAGGTGTCAAAGTCCCCCAATGAACCTGGGAAGGAAAGAGCTATCAGGATGGCTGAGCGGTCTAAGTCGCTGCGCTCGGGTCGCAGTCCCCACTGGAGGCGCGGGTTCGAATCCCAGAGATTCCCCCATAGGAATGAATGGTCGAAATGCCCAATTGAAATGAATGGCGGGCTACCAGGTGTCAAAGTCCCCCAATGAACCTGGGAAGGAAAAAGCTGTCAGGATGGCTGAGCGGTCTAAGTCGCTGCGCTCGGGTCGCAGTCCCCACTGGAGGCGCGGGTTCGAATCCCAGAGATTCCCCCATAGGAATGAATGGTCGAAATGCCCAATTGAAATGAATGGCGGGCTACCAGGTGTCAAAGTCCCCCATTGAACATTGGAAGGAAAGAGCTGTCAGGATGGCTGAGCGGTCTAAGTTGCTGCGTTCGGGTCGCAGTCCCCACTGGAGGCGAGGGTTCGAATCCCAGAGATTCCCCCATAGGAATGAATGGTCGAAATGCCCCATTGAAATGAATGGCGGGCTACCAGGTGTCAAAGTCCCCCAATGAACCTGGGAAGGAAAGAGCTGTCAGGATGGCCGAGTGGTCTAAGTCGCTGCGCTCGGGTCGCAGTCCCCACTGGAGGCGCGGGTTCGAATCCCAGAGATTCCCCCATAGGAATGAATGGTCGAAATGCCCAATTGAAATGAATGGCGGGATACCAGGTGTCAAAGTCCACCATTGAACCTGGGAAGGAAAGAGCTGTCAGGATGGCTGAGCGGTCTAAGTCGCTGCGCTCGGGTCGCAGTCCCCACTGGAGGCGCGGGTTCGAATCCCAGAGATTCCCCCATAGGAATGAATGGTCGAAATGCCCAATTGAAATGAATGGCGGGCTACCAGGTGTCAAAGTCCCCCATTGAACATTGGAAGGAAAGAGCTGTCAGGATGGCTGAGCGGTCTAAGTTGCTGCGTTCGGGTCGCAGTCCCCACTGGAGGCGAGGGTTCGAATCCCAGAGATTCCCCCATAGGAATGAATGGTCGAAATGCCCAATTGAAATGAATGGCGGGCTACCAGGTGTCAAAGTCCCCCAATGAACCTGGGAAGGAAAGAGCTGTCAGGATGGCCGAGCGGTCTAAGTCGCTGCGCTCGGGTCGCAGTCCCCACTGGAGGCGCGGGTTCGAATCCCAGAGATTCCCCCATAGGAATGAATGGTCGAAAAGCCCAATTGAAATGAATGGCGGGCTACCAGGTGTCAAAGTCCCCCAATGAACCTGGGAAGGAAAGAGCTGTCAGGATGGCTGAGCGGTCTAAGTCGCTGCGCTCGGGTCGCAGTCCCCACTGGAGGCGCGGGTTCGAATCCCAGAGATTCCCCCATAGGAATGAAAGGTCGAAATGCCCAATTGAAATAAATGGCGGGCTACCAGGTGTCAAAGTCCCCCAATGAACCTGGGAAGGAAAGAGCTGTCAGGATGGCTGAGCGGTCTAAGTCGCTGCGCTCGGGTCGCAGTCCCCACTGGAGGCGCGGGTTCGAATCCCAGAGATTCCCCCATAGGAATGAATGGTCGAAATGCCCAATTGAAATGAATGGCGGGCTACCAGGTGTCAAAGTCCCCCATTGAACATTGGAAGGAAAGAGCTGTCAGGATGGCTGAGCGGTCTAAGTCGCTGCGCTCGGGTCGCAGTCCCCACTGGAGGCGCGGGTTTCGAATCCCAGAGATTCCCCCATAGGAATGAATGGTCGAAATGCCCAAATGAAATGAATGGCGGGCTACCAGGTGTCAAAGTCCCCCAATGAACCTGGGAAGGAAAGAGCTGTCAGGATGGCCGAGCGGTCTAAGTCGCTGCGCTCGGGTCGCAGTCCCCACTGGAGGCGCGGGTTCGAATCCCAGAGATTCCCCCATAGGAATGAATGGTCGAAATGTCCAATTGAAATGAATGGCGGGCTACCAGGTGTCAAAGTCCCCCAATGAACCTGGGAAGGAAAGAGCTGTCAGGATGGCTGAGCGGTCTAAGTCGCTGCGTTCGGGTCGCAGTCCCCACTGGAGGCGAGGGTTCGAATCCCAGAGATTCCCCCATAGGAATGAATGGTCGAAATGCCCCATTGAAATGAATGGCGGGCTACCAGGTGTCAAAGTCCCCCAATGAACCTGGGAAGGAAAGAGCTGTCAGGATGGCCGAGTGGTCTAAGTCGCTGCGCTCGGGTCGCAGTCCCCACTGGAGGCGCGGGTTCGAATCCCAGAGATTCCCCCATAGGAATGAATGGTCGAAATGCCCAATTGAAATGAATGGCGGGATACCAGGTGTCAAAGTCCACCATTGAACCTGGGAAGGAAAGAGCTGTCAGGATGGCTGAGCGGTCTAAGTCGCTGCGCTCGGGTCGCAGTCCCCACTGGAGGCGCGGGTTCGAATCCCAGAGATTCCCCCATAGGAATGAATGGTCGAAATGCCCAATTGAAATGAATGGCGGGCTACCAGGTGTCAAAGTCCCCCATTGAACATTGGAAGGAAAGAGCTGTCAGGATGGCTGAGCGGTCTAAGTTGCTGCGTTCGGGTCGCAGTCCCCACTGGAGGCGAGGGTTCGAATCCCAGAGATTCCCTCATAGGAATGAATGGTCGAAATGCCCCATTGAAATGAATGGCGGGCTACCAGGTGTCAAAGTCCACCATTGAACATTGGAAGGAAAGAGCTGTCAGGATGGCTGAGCGGTCTAAGTCGCTGCGTTCGGGTCGCAGTCCCCACTGGAGGCGAGGGTTCGAATCCCAGAGATACCCCCATAGGAATGAATGGTCGAAATGCCCCATTGAAATGAATGGCGGGCTACCAGGTGTCAAAGTCCCCCAATGAACCTGGGAAGGAAAAAGCTGTCAGGATGGCTGAGCGGTCTAAGTCGCTGCGCTCGGGTCGCAGTCCCCACTGGAGGCGCGGGTTCGAATCCCAGAGATTCCCCCATAGGAATGAATGGTCGAAATGCCCAATTGAAATGAATGGCGGGATACCAGGTGTCAAAGTCCACCATTGAACCTGGGAAGGAAAGAGCTGTCAGGATGGCTGAGCGGTCTAAGTCGCTGCGCTCGGGTCGCAGTCCCCACTGGAGGCGCGGGTTCGAATCCCAGAGATTCCCCCATAGGAATGAATGGTCGAAATGCCCAATTGAAATGAATGGCGGGCTACCAGGTGTCAAAGTCCCCCATTGAACATTGGAAGGAAAGAGCTGTCAGGATGGCTGAGCGGTCTAAGTTGCTGCGTTCGGGTCGCAGTCCCCACTGGAGGCGAGGGTTCGAATCCCAGAGATTCCCCCATAGGAATGAATGGTCGAAATGCCCCATTGAAATGAATGGCGGGCTACCAGGTGTCAAAGTCCCCCAATGAACCTGGGAAGGAAAGAGCTGTCAGGATGGCCGAGTGGTCTAAGTCGCTGCGCTCGGGTCGCAGTCCCCACTGGAGGCGCGGGTTCGAATCCCAGAGATTCCCCCATAGGAATGAATGGTCGAAATGCCCAATTGAAATGAATGGCGGGCTACCAGGTGTCAAAGTCCCCCAATGAACCTGGGAAGGAAAGAGCTGTCAGGATGGCTGAGCGGTCTAAGTCGCTGCGCTCGGGTCGCAGTCCCCACTGGAGGCGCGGGTTCGAATCCCAGAGATTCCCCCATAGGAATGAATGGTCGAAATGCCCAATTGAAATGAATGGCGGGCTACCAGGTGTCAAAGTCCCCCATTGAACATTGGAAGGAAAGAGCTGTCAGGATGGCTGAGCGGTCTAAGTCGCTGCGTTCGGGTCGCAGTCCCCACTGGAGGCGAGGGTTCGAATCCCAGAGATTCCCCCATAGGAATGAATGGTCGAAATGCCCCATTGAAATGAATGGCGGGCTACCAGGTGTCAAAGTCCCCCAATGAACCTGGGAAGGAAAGAGCTGTCAGGATGGCCGAGTGGTCTAAGTCGCTGCGCTCGGGTCGCAGTCCCCACTGGAGGCGCGGGTTCGAATCCCAGAGATTCCCCCATAGGAATGAATGGTCGAAATGTCCAATTGAAATGAATGGCGGGATACCAGGTGTCAAAGTCCACCATTGAACCTGGGAAGGAAAGAGCTGTCAGGATGGCTGAGCGGTCTAAGTCGCTGCGCTCGGGTCGCAGTCCCCACTGGAGGCGCGGGTTCGAATCCCAGAGATTCCCCCATAGGAATGAATGGTCGAAATGCCCAATTGAAATGAATGGCGGGCTACCAGGTGTCAAAGTCCCCCAATGAACCTGGGAAGGAAAGAGCTGTCAGGATGGCTGAGCGGTCTAAGTCGCTGCGCTCGGGTCGCAGTCCCCACTGGAGGCGCGGGTTCGAATCCCAGAGATTCCCCCATAGGAATGAATGGTCGAAATGCCCAATTGAAATGAATGGCGGGATACCAGGTGTCAAAGTCCACCATTGAACCTGGGAAGGAAAGAGCTGTCAGGATGGCTGAGCGGTCTAAGTCGCTGCGCTCGGGTCGCAGTCCCCACTGGAGGCGCGGGTTCGAATCCCAGAGATTCCCCCATAGGAATGAATGGTCGAAATGCCCAATTGAAATGAATGGCGGGCTACCAGGTGTCAAAGTCCCCCATTGAACATTGGAAGGAAAGAGCTGTCAGGATGGCTGAGCGGTCTAAGTTGCTGCGTTCGGGTCGCAGTCCCCACTGGAGGCGAGGGTTCGAATCCCAGAGATTCCCCCATAGGAATGAATGGTCGAAATGCCCAATTGAAATGAATGGCGGGCTACCAGGTGTCAAAGTCCCCCAATGAACCTGGGAAGGAAAGAGCTGTCAGGATGGCCGAGCGGTCTAAGTCGCTGCGCTCGGGTCGCAGTCCCCACTGGAGGCGCGGGTTCGAATCCCAGAGATTCCCCCATAGGAATGAATGGTCGAAAAGCCCAATTGAAATGAATGGCGGGCTACCAGGTGTCAAAGTCCCCCAATGAACCTGGGAAGGAAAGAGCTGTCAGGATGGCTGAGCGGTCTAAGTCGCTGCGCTCGGGTCGCAGTCCCCACTGGAGGCGCGGGTTCGAATCCCAGAGATTCCCCCATAGGAATGAAAGGTCGAAATGCCCAATTGAAATAAATGGCGGGCTACCAGGTGTCAAAGTCCCCCAATGAACCTGGGAAGGAAAGAGCTGTCAGGATGGCTGAGCGGTCTAAGTCGCTGCGCTCGGGTCGCAGTCCCCACTGGAGGCGCGGGTTCGAATCCCAGAGATTCCCCCATAGGAATGAATGGTCGAAATGCCCAATTGAAATGAATGGCGGGCTACCAGGTGTCAAAGTCCCCCATTGAACATTGGAAGGAAAGAGCTGTCAGGATGGCTGAGCGGTCTAAGTCGCTGCGCTCGGGTCGCAGTCCCCACTGGAGGCGCGGGTTTCGAATCCCAGAGATTCCCCCATAGGAATGAATGGTCGAAATGCCCAAATGAAATGAATGGCGGGCTACCAGGTGTCAAAGTCCCCCAATGAACCTGGGAAGGAAAGAGCTGTCAGGATGGCCGAGCGGTCTAAGTCGCTGCGCTCGGGTCGCAGTCCCCACTGGAGGCGCGGGTTCGAATCCCAGAGATTCCCCCATAGGAATGAATGGTCGAAATGTCCAATTGAAATGAATGGCGGGCTACCAGGTGTCAAAGTCCCCCAATGAACCTGGGAAGGAAAGAGCTGTCAGGATGGCTGAGCGGTCTAAGTCGCTGCGTTCGGGTCGCAGTCCCCACTGGAGGCGAGGGTTCGAATCCCAGAGATTCCCCCATAGGAATGAATGGTCGAAATGCCCCATTGAAATGAATGGCGGGCTACCAGGTGTCAAAGTCCCCCAATGAACCTGGGAAGGAAAGAGCTGTCAGGATGGCCGAGTGGTCTAAGTCGCTGCGCTCGGGTCGCAGTCCCCACTGGAGGCGCGGGTTCGAATCCCAGAGATTCCCCCATAGGAATGAATGGTCGAAATGCCCAATTGAAATGAATGGCGGGATACCAGGTGTCAAAGTCCACCATTGAACCTGGGAAGGAAAGAGCTGTCAGGATGGCTGAGCGGTCTAAGTCGCTGCGCTCGGGTCGCAGTCCCCACTGGAGGCGCGGGTTCGAATCCCAGAGATTCCCCCATAGGAATGAATGGTCGAAATGCCCAATTGAAATGAATGGCGGGCTACCAGGTGTCAAAGTCCCCCATTGAACATTGGAAGGAAAGAGCTGTCAGGATGGCTGAGCGGTCTAAGTTGCTGCGTTCGGGTCGCAGTCCCCACTGGAGGCGAGGGTTCGAATCCCAGAGATTCCCTCATAGGAATGAATGGTCGAAATGCCCCATTGAAATGAATGGCGGGCTACCAGGTGTCAAAGTCCACCATTGAACATTGGAAGGAAAGAGCTGTCAGGATGGCTGAGCGGTCTAAGTCGCTGCGTTCGGGTCGCAGTCCCCACTGGAGGCGAGGGTTCGAATCCCAGAGATACCCCCATAGGAATGAATGGTCGAAATGCCCCATTGAAATGAATGGCGGGCTACCAGGTGTCAAAGTCCCCCAATGAACCTGGGAAGGAAAAAGCTGTCAGGATGGCTGAGCGGTCTAAGTCGCTGCGCTCGGGTCGCAGTCCCCACTGGAGGCGCGGGTTCGAATCCCAGAGATTCCCCCATAGGAATGAATGGTCGAAATGCCCAATTGAAATGAATGGCGGGATACCAGGTGTCAAAGTCCACCATTGAACCTGGGAAGGAAAGAGCTGTCAGGATGGCTGAGCGGTCTAAGTCGCTGCGCTCGGGTCGCAGTCCCCACTGGAGGCGCGGGTTCGAATCCCAGAGATTCCCCCATAGGAATGAATGGTCGAAATGCCCAATTGAAATGAATGGCGGGCTACCAGGTGTCAAAGTCCCCCATTGAACATTGGAAGGAAAGAGCTGTCAGGATGGCTGAGCGGTCTAAGTTGCTGCGTTCGGGTCGCAGTCCCCACTGGAGGCGAGGGTTCGAATCCCAGAGATTCCCCCATAGGAATGAATGGTCGAAATGCCCCATTGAAATGAATGGCGGGCTACCAGGTGTCAAAGTCCCCCAATGAACCTGGGAAGGAAAGAGCTGTCAGGATGGCCGAGTGGTCTAAGTCGCTGCGCTCGGGTCGCAGTCCCCACTGGAGGCGCGGGTTCGAATCCCAGAGATTCCCCCATAGGAATGAATGGTCGAAATGCCCAATTGAAATGAATGGCGGGCTACCAGGTGTCAAAGTCCCCCAATGAACCTGGGAAGGAAAGAGCTGTCAGGATGGCTGAGCGGTCTAAGTCGCTGCGCTCGGGTCGCAGTCCCCACTGGAGGCGCGGGTTCGAATCCCAGAGATTCCCCCATAGGAATGAATGGTCGAAATGCCCAATTGAAATGAATGGCGGGCTACCAGGTGTCAAAGTCCCCCATTGAACATTGGAAGGAAAGAGCTGTCAGGATGGCTGAGCGGTCTAAGTCGCTGCGTTCGGGTCGCAGTCCCCACTGGAGGCGAGGGTTCGAATCCCAGAGATTCCCCCATAGGAATGAATGGTCGAAATGCCCCATTGAAATGAATGGCGGGCTACCAGGTGTCAAAGTCCCCCAATGAACCTGGGAAGGAAAGAGCTGTCAGGATGGCCGAGTGGTCTAAGTCGCTGCGCTCGGGTCGCAGTCCCCACTGGAGGCGCGGGTTCGAATCCCAGAGATTCCCCCATAGGAATGAATGGTCGAAATGTCCAATTGAAATGAATGGCGGGATACCAGGTGTCAAAGTCCACCATTGAACCTGGGAAGGAAAGAGCTGTCAGGATGGCTGAGCGGTCTAAGTCGCTGCGCTCGGGTCGCAGTCCCCACTGGAGGCGCGGGTTCGAATCCCAGAGATTCCCCCATAGGAATGAATGGTCGAAATGCCCAATTGAAATGAATGGCGGGCTACCAGGTGTCAAAGTCCCCCAATGAACCTGGGAAGGAAAGAGCTGTCAGGATGGCTGAGCGGTCTAAGTCGCTGCGCTCGGGTCGCAGTCCCCACTGGAGGCGCGGGTTCGAATCCCAGAGATTCCCCCATAGGAATGAATGGTCGAAATGCCCAATTGAAATGAATGGCGGGCTACCAGGTGTCAAAGTCCCCCATTGAACATTGGAAGGAAAGAGCTGTCAGGATGGCTGAGCGGTCTAAGTCGCTGCGTTCGGGTCGCAGTCCCCACTGGAGGCGAGGGCTCGAATCCCAGAGATTCCCCCATAGGAATGAATGGTCGAAATGCCCCATTGAAATGAATGGCGGGCTACCAGGTGTCAAAGTCCCCCAATGAACCTGGGAAGGAAAGAGCTGTCAGGATGGCCGAGCGGTCTAAGTCGCTGCGCTCGGGTCGCAGTCCCCACTGGAGGCGCGGGTTCGAATCCCAGAGATTCCCCCATAGGAATGAATGGTCGAAATGCCCAATTGAAATGAATGGCGGGCTACCAGGTGTCAAAGTCCCCCAATGAACCTGGGAAGGAAAGAGCTGTCAGGATGGCTGAGCGGTCTAAGTCGCTGCGCTCGGGTCGCAGTCCCCACTGGAGGCGCGGGTTCGAATCCCAGAGATTCCCCCATAGGAATGAATGGTCGAAATGCCCAATTGAAATGAATGGCGGGCTACCAGGTGTCAAAGTCCCCCAATGAACCTGGGAAGGAAAGAGCTGTCAGGATGGCTGAGCGGTCTAAGTCGCTGCGCTCGGGTCGCAGTCCCCACTGGAGGCGCGGGTTCGAATCCCAGAGATTCCCCCATAGGAATGAATGGTCGAAATGCCCAATTGAAATGAATGGCGGGCTACCAGGTGTCAAAGTCCCCCAATGAACCTGGGAAGGAAAGAGCTGTCAGGATGGCCGAGCGGTCTAAGTCGCTGCGCTCGGGTCGCAGTCCCCACTGGAGGCGCGGGTTCGAATCCCAGAGATTCCCCCATAGGAATGAATGGTCGAAAAGCCCAATTGAAATGAATGGCGGGCTACCAGGTGTCAAAGTCCCCCAATGAACCTGGGAAGGAAAGAGCTGTCAGGATGGCTGAGCGGTCTAAGTCGCTGCGCTCGGGTCGCAGTCCCCACTGGAGGCGCGGGTTCGAATCCCAGAGATTCCCCCATAGGAATGAAAGGTCGAAATGCCCAATTGAAATAAATGGCGGGCTACCAGGTGTCAAAGTCCCCCAATGAACCTGGGAAGGAAAGAGCTGTCAGGATGGCTGAGCGGTCTAAGTCGCTGCGCTCGGGTCGCAGTCCCCACTGGAGGCGCGGGTTCGAATCCCAGAGATTCCCCCATAGGAATGAATGGTCGAAATGCCCAATTGAAATGAATGGCGGGCTACCAGGTGTCAAAGTCCCCCATTGAACATTGGAAGGAAAGAGCTGTCAGGATGGCTGAGCGGTCTAAGTCGCTGCGCTCGGGTCGCAGTCCCCACTGGAGGCGCGGGTTTCGAATCCCAGAGATTCCCCCATAGGAATGAATGGTCGAAATGCCCAAATGAAATGAATGGCGGGCTACCAGGTGTCAAAGTCCCCCAATGAACCTGGGAAGGAAAGAGCTGTCAGGATGGCCGAGCGGTCTAAGTCGCTGCGCTCGGGTCGCAGTCCCCACTGGAGGCGCGGGTTCGAATCCCAGAGATTCCCCCATAGGAATGAATGGTCGAAATGTCCAATTGAAATGAATGGCGGGCTACCAGGTGTCAAAGTCCCCCAATGAACCTGGGAAGGAAAGAGCTGTCAGGATGGCTGAGCGGTCTAAGTCGCTGCGTTCGGGTCGCAGTCCCCACTGGAGGCGAGGGTTCGAATCCCAGAGATTCCCCCATAGGAATGAATGGTCGAAATGCCCCATTGAAATGAATGGCGGGCTACCAGGTGTCAAAGTCCCCCAATGAACCTGGGAAGGAAAGAAAGGAAAGAGCTGTCAGGATGGCCGAGTGGTCTAAGTCGCTGCGCTCGGGTCGCAGTCCCCACTGGAGGCGCGGGTTCGAATCCCAGAGATTCCCCCATAGGAATGAATGGTCGAAATGTCCAATTGAAATGAATGGCGGGATACCAGGTGTCAAAGTCCACCATTGAACCTGGGAAGGAAAGAGCTGTCAGGATGGCTGAGCGGTCTAAGTCGCTGCGCTCGGGTCGCAGTCCCCACTGGAGGCGCGGGTTCGAATCCCAGAGATTCCCCCATAGGAATGAATGGTCGAAATGCCCAATTGAAATGAATGGCGGGCTACCAGGTGTCAAAGTCCCCCAATGAACCTGGGAAGGAAAGAGCTGTCAGGATGGCTGAGCGGTCTAAGTCGCTGCGCTCGGGTCGCAGTCCCCACTGGAGGCGCGGGTTCGAATCCCAGAGATTCCCCCATAGGAATGAATGGTCGAAATGCCCAATTGAAATGAATGGCGGGATACCAGGTGTCAAAGTCCACCATTGAACCTGGGAAGGAAAGAGCTGTCAGGATGGCTGAGCGGTCTAAGTCGCTGCGCTCGGGTCGCAGTCCCCACTGGAGGCGCGGGTTCGAATCCCAGAGATTCCCCCATAGGAATGAATGGTCGAAATGCCCAATTGAAATGAATGGCGGGCTACCAGGTGTCAAAGTCCCCCATTGAACATTGGAAGGAAAGAGCTGTCAGGATGGCTGAGCGGTCTAAGTTGCTGCGTTCGGGTCGCAGTCCCCACTGGAGGCGAGGGTTCGAATCCCAGAGATTCCCCCATAGGAATGAATGGTCGAAATGCCCAATTGAAATGAATGGCGGGCTACCAGGTGTCAAAGTCCCCCAATGAACCTGGGAAGGAAAGAGCTGTCAGGATGGCCGAGCGGTCTAAGTCGCTGCGCTCGGGTCGCAGTCCCCACTGGAGGCGCGGGTTCGAATCCCAGAGATTCCCCCATAGGAATGAATGGTCGAAAAGCCCAATTGAAATGAATGGCGGGCTACCAGGTGTCAAAGTCCCCCAATGAACCTGGGAAGGAAAGAGCTGTCAGGATGGCTGAGCGGTCTAAGTCGCTGCGCTCGGGTCGCAGTCCCCACTGGAGGCGCGGGTTCGAATCCCAGAGATTCCCCCATAGGAATGAAAGGTCGAAATGCCCAATTGAAATAAATGGCGGGCTACCAGGTGTCAAAGTCCCCCAATGAACCTGGGAAGGAAAGAGCTGTCAGGATGGCTGAGCGGTCTAAGTCGCTGCGCTCGGGTCGCAGTCCCCACTGGAGGCGCGGGTTCGAATCCCAGAGATTCCCCCATAGGAATGAATGGTCGAAATGCCCAATTGAAATGAATGGCGGGCTACCAGGTGTCAAAGTCCCCCATTGAACATTGGAAGGAAAGAGCTGTCAGGATGGCTGAGCGGTCTAAGTCGCTGCGCTCGGGTCGCAGTCCCCACTGGAGGCGCGGGTTTCGAATCCCAGAGATTCCCCCATAGGAATGAATGGTCGAAATGCCCAAATGAAATGAATGGCGGGCTACCAGGTGTCAAAGTCCCCCAATGAACCTGGGAAGGAAAGAGCTGTCAGGATGGCCGAGCGGTCTAAGTCGCTGCGCTCGGGTCGCAGTCCCCACTGGAGGCGCGGGTTCGAATCCCAGAGATTCCCCCATAGGAATGAATGGTCGAAATGTCCAATTGAAATGAATGGCGGGCTACCAGGTGTCAAAGTCCCCCAATGAACCTGGGAAGGAAAGAGCTGTCAGGATGGCTGAGCGGTCTAAGTCGCTGCGTTCGGGTCGCAGTCCCCACTGGAGGCGAGGGTTCGAATCCCAGAGATTCCCCCATAGGAATGAATGGTCGAAATGCCCCATTGAAATGAATGGCGGGCTACCAGGTGTCAAAGTCCCCCAATGAACCTGGGAAGGAAAGAGCTGTCAGGATGGCCGAGTGGTCTAAGTCGCTGCGCTCGGGTCGCAGTCCCCACTGGAGGCGCGGGTTCGAATCCCAGAGATTCCCCCATAGGAATGAATGGTCGAAATGCCCAATTGAAATGAATGGCGGGATACCAGGTGTCAAAGTCCACCATTGAACCTGGGAAGGAAAGAGCTGTCAGGATGGCTGAGCGGTCTAAGTCGCTGCGCTCGGGTCGCAGTCCCCACTGGAGGCGCGGGTTCGAATCCCAGAGATTCCCCCATAGGAATGAATGGTCGAAATGCCCAATTGAAATGAATGGCGGGCTACCAGGTGTCAAAGTCCCCCATTGAACATTGGAAGGAAAGAGCTGTCAGGATGGCTGAGCGGTCTAAGTTGCTGCGTTCGGGTCGCAGTCCCCACTGGAGGCGAGGGTTCGAATCCCAGAGATTCCCTCATAGGAATGAATGGTCGAAATGCCCCATTGAAATGAATGGCGGGCTACCAGGTGTCAAAGTCCACCATTGAACATTGGAAGGAAAGAGCTGTCAGGATGGCTGAGCGGTCTAAGTCGCTGCGTTCGGGTCGCAGTCCCCACTGGAGGCGAGGGTTCGAATCCCAGAGATACCCCCATAGGAATGAATGGTCGAAATGCCCCATTGAAATGAATGGCGGGCTACCAGGTGTCAAAGTCCCCCAATGAACCTGGGAAGGAAAAAGCTGTCAGGATGGCTGAGCGGTCTAAGTCGCTGCGCTCGGGTCGCAGTCCCCACTGGAGGCGCGGGTTCGAATCCCAGAGATTCCCCCATAGGAATGAATGGTCGAAATGCCCAATTGAAATGAATGGCGGGATACCAGGTGTCAAAGTCCACCATTGAACCTGGGAAGGAAAGAGCTGTCAGGATGGCTGAGCGGTCTAAGTCGCTGCGCTCGGGTCGCAGTCCCCACTGGAGGCGCGGGTT
The DNA here is from genome assembly GCF_051991255.1 of Vanacampus margaritifer. Lineage (NCBI taxonomy): Eukaryota > Metazoa > Chordata > Actinopteri > Syngnathiformes > Syngnathidae > Vanacampus > Vanacampus margaritifer. The sequence goes on along the minus strand of NW_027520749.1, from coordinate 165,185 downwards.
CGAATCCCAGAGATTCCCCCATAGGAATGAATGGTCGAAATGCCCAATTGAAATGAATGGCGGGCTACCAGGTGTCAAAGTCCCCCATTGAACATTGGAAGGAAAGAGCTGTCAGGATGGCTGAGCGGTCTAAGTTGCTGCGTTCGGGTCGCAGTCCCCACTGGAGGCGAGGGTTCGAATCCCAGAGATTCCCCCATAGGAATGAATGGTCGAAATGCCCCATTGAAATGAATGGCGGGCTACCAGGTGTCAAAGTCCCCCAATGAACCTGGGAAGGAAAGAGCTGTCAGGATGGCCGAGTGGTCTAAGTCGCTGCGCTCGGGTCGCAGTCCCCACTGGAGGCGCGGGTTCGAATCCCAGAGATTCCCCCATAGGAATGAATGGTCGAAATGCCCAATTGAAATGAATGGCGGGCTACCAGGTGTCAAAGTCCCCCAATGAACCTGGGAAGGAAAGAGCTGTCAGGATGGCTGAGCGGTCTAAGTCGCTGCGCTCGGGTCGCAGTCCCCACTGGAGGCGCGGGTTCGAATCCCAGAGATTCCCCCATAGGAATGAATGGTCGAAATGCCCAATTGAAATGAATGGCGGGCTACCAGGTGTCAAAGTCCCCCATTGAACATTGGAAGGAAAGAGCTGTCAGGATGGCTGAGCGGTCTAAGTCGCTGCGTTCGGGTCGCAGTCCCCACTGGAGGCGAGGGTTCGAATCCCAGAGATTCCCCCATAGGAATGAATGGTCGAAATGCCCCATTGAAATGAATGGCGGGCTACCAGGTGTCAAAGTCCCCCAATGAACCTGGGAAGGAAAGAGCTGTCAGGATGGCCGAGTGGTCTAAGTCGCTGCGCTCGGGTCGCAGTCCCCACTGGAGGCGCGGGTTCGAATCCCAGAGATTCCCCCATAGGAATGAATGGTCGAAATGTCCAATTGAAATGAATGGCGGGATACCAGGTGTCAAAGTCCACCATTGAACCTGGGAAGGAAAGAGCTGTCAGGATGGCTGAGCGGTCTAAGTCGCTGCGCTCGGGTCGCAGTCCCCACTGGAGGCGCGGGTTCGAATCCCAGAGATTCCCCCATAGGAATGAATGGTCGAAATGCCCAATTGAAATGAATGGCGGGCTACCAGGTGTCAAAGTCCCCCAATGAACCTGGGAAGGAAAGAGCTGTCAGGATGGCTGAGCGGTCTAAGTCGCTGCGCTCGGGTCGCAGTCCCCACTGGAGGCGCGGGTTCGAATCCCAGAGATTCCCCCATAGGAATGAATGGTCGAAATGCCCAATTGAAATGAATGGCGGGCTACCAGGTGTCAAAGTCCCCCATTGAACATTGGAAGGAAAGAGCTGTCAGGATGGCTGAGCGGTCTAAGTCGCTGCGTTCGGGTCGCAGTCCCCACTGGAGGCGAGGGCTCGAATCCCAGAGATTCCCCCATAGGAATGAATGGTCGAAATGCCCCATTGAAATGAATGGCGGGCTACCAGGTGTCAAAGTCCCCCAATGAACCTGGGAAGGAAAGAGCTGTCAGGATGGCCGAGCGGTCTAAGTCGCTGCGCTCGGGTCGCAGTCCCCACTGGAGGCGCGGGTTCGAATCCCAGAGATTCCCCCATAGGAATGAATGGTCGAAATGCCCAATTGAAATGAATGGCGGGCTACCAGGTGTCAAAGTCCCCCAATGAACCTGGGAAGGAAAGAGCTGTCAGGATGGCTGAGCGGTCTAAGTCGCTGCGCTCGGGTCGCAGTCCCCACTGGAGGCGCGGGTTCGAATCCCAGAGATTCCCCCATAGGAATGAATGGTCGAAATGCCCAATTGAAATGAATGGCGGGCTACCAGGTGTCAAAGTCCCCCAATGAACCTGGGAAGGAAAGAGCTGTCAGGATGGCTGAGCGGTCTAAGTCGCTGCGCTCGGGTCGCAGTCCCCACTGGAGGCGCGGGTTCGAATCCCAGAGATTCCCCCATAGGAATGAATGGTCGAAATGCCCAATTGAAATGAATGGCGGGCTACCAGGTGTCAAAGTCCCCCAATGAACCTGGGAAGGAAAGAGCTGTCAGGATGGCCGAGCGGTCTAAGTCGCTGCGCTCGGGTCGCAGTCCCCACTGGAGGCGCGGGTTCGAATCCCAGAGATTCCCCCATAGGAATGAATGGTCGAAAAGCCCAATTGAAATGAATGGCGGGCTACCAGGTGTCAAAGTCCCCCAATGAACCTGGGAAGGAAAGAGCTGTCAGGATGGCTGAGCGGTCTAAGTCGCTGCGCTCGGGTCGCAGTCCCCACTGGAGGCGCGGGTTCGAATCCCAGAGATTCCCCCATAGGAATGAAAGGTCGAAATGCCCAATTGAAATAAATGGCGGGCTACCAGGTGTCAAAGTCCCCCAATGAACCTGGGAAGGAAAGAGCTGTCAGGATGGCTGAGCGGTCTAAGTCGCTGCGCTCGGGTCGCAGTCCCCACTGGAGGCGCGGGTTCGAATCCCAGAGATTCCCCCATAGGAATGAATGGTCGAAATGCCCAATTGAAATGAATGGCGGGCTACCAGGTGTCAAAGTCCCCCATTGAACATTGGAAGGAAAGAGCTGTCAGGATGGCTGAGCGGTCTAAGTCGCTGCGCTCGGGTCGCAGTCCCCACTGGAGGCGCGGGTTTCGAATCCCAGAGATTCCCCCATAGGAATGAATGGTCGAAATGCCCAAATGAAATGAATGGCGGGCTACCAGGTGTCAAAGTCCCCCAATGAACCTGGGAAGGAAAGAGCTGTCAGGATGGCCGAGCGGTCTAAGTCGCTGCGCTCGGGTCGCAGTCCCCACTGGAGGCGCGGGTTCGAATCCCAGAGATTCCCCCATAGGAATGAATGGTCGAAATGTCCAATTGAAATGAATGGCGGGCTACCAGGTGTCAAAGTCCCCCAATGAACCTGGGAAGGAAAGAGCTGTCAGGATGGCTGAGCGGTCTAAGTCGCTGCGTTCGGGTCGCAGTCCCCACTGGAGGCGAGGGTTCGAATCCCAGAGATTCCCCCATAGGAATGAATGGTCGAAATGCCCCATTGAAATGAATGGCGGGCTACCAGGTGTCAAAGTCCCCCAATGAACCTGGGAAGGAAAGAAAGGAAAGAGCTGTCAGGATGGCCGAGTGGTCTAAGTCGCTGCGCTCGGGTCGCAGTCCCCACTGGAGGCGCGGGTTCGAATCCCAGAGATTCCCCCATAGGAATGAATGGTCGAAATGCCCCATTGAAATGAATGGCGGGCTACCAGGTGTCAAAGTCCCCCAATGAACCTGGGAAGGAAAGAGCTGTCAGGATGGCTGAGCGGTCTAAGTCGCTGCGTTCGGGTCGCAGTCCCCACTGGAGGCGAGGGTTCGAATCCCAGAGATTCCCCCATAGGAATGAATGGTCGAAATGCCCCATTGAAATGAATGGCGGGCTACCAGGTGTCAAAGTCCCCCATTGAACCTGGGAAGGAAAGAGCTGTCAGGATGGCCGAGTGGTCTAAGTCGCTGCGCTCGGGTCGCAGTCCCCACTGGAGGCGCGGGTTCGAATCCCAGAGATTCCCCCATAGGAATGAATGGTCGAAATGCCCAATTGAAATGAATGGCGGGCTACCAGGTGTCAAAGTCCCCCAATGAACCTGGGAAGGAAAGAGCTGTCAGGATGGCTGAGCGGTCTAAGTCGCTGCGCTCGGGTCGCAGTCCCCACTGGAGGCGCGGGTTCGAATCCCAGAGATTCCCCCATAGGAATGAATGGTCGAAATGCCCAATTGAAATGAATGGCGGGCTACCAGGTGTCAAAGTCCCCCATTGAACATTGGAAGGAAAGAGCTGTCAGGATGGCCGAGCGGTCTAAGTCGCTGCGCTCGGGTCGCAGTCCCCACTGGAGGCGCGGGTTCGAATCCCAGAGATTCCCCCATAGGAATGAATGGTCGAAATGCCCAATTGAAATGAATGGCGGGCTACCAGGTGTCAAAGTCCCCCAATGAACCTGGGAAGGAAAGAGCTGTCAGGATGGCTGAGCGGTCTAAGTCGCTGCGCTCGGGTCGCAGTCCCCACTGGAGGCGCGGGTTCGAATCCCAGAGATTCCCCCATAGGAATGAATGGTCGAAATGCCCAATTGAAATGAATGGCGGGCTACCAGGTGTCAAAGTCCCCCAATGAACCTGGGAAGGAAAGAGCTGTCAGGATGGCCGAGCGGTCTAAGTCGCTGCGCTCGGGTCGCAGTCCCCACTGGAGGCGCGGGTTCGAATCCCAGAGATTCCCCCATAGGAATGAATGGTCGAAAAGCCCAATTGAAATGAATGGCGGGCTACCAGGTGTCAAAGTCCCCCAATGAACCTGGGAAGGAAAGAGCTGTCAGGATGGCCGAGCGGTCTAAGTCGCTGCGCTCGGGTCGCAGTCCCCACTAGAGGCGCGGGTTCGAATCCCAGAGATTCCCCCATAGGAATGAATGGTCGAAATGCCCAATTGAAATGAATGGCGGGCTACCAGGTGTCAAAGTCCCCCAATGAACCTGGGAAGGAAAGAGCTGTCAGGATGGCTGAGCGGTCTAAGTCGCTGCGTTCGGGTCGCAGTCCCCACTGGAGGCGAGGGTTCGAATCCCAGAGATTCCCCCATAGGAATGAATGGTCGAAATGCCCCATTGAAATGAATGGCGGGCTACCAGGTGTCAAAGTCCCCCAATGAACCTGGGAAGGAAAGAGCTGTCAGGATGGCCGAGTGGTCTAAGTCGCTGCGCTCGGGTCGCAGTCCCCACTGGAGGCGCGGGTTCGAATCCCAGAGATTCCCCATAGGAATGAATGGTCGAAATGCCCAATTGAAATGAATGGCGGGCTACCAGGTGTCAAAGTCCCCCAATGAACCTGGGAAGGAAAGAGCTGTCAGGATGGCTGAGCGGTCTAAGTCGCTGCGCTCGGGTCGCAGTCCCCACTGGAGGCGCGGGTTCGAATCCCAGAGATTCCCCCATAGGAATGAATGGTCGAAATGCCCAATTGAAATGAATGGCGGGCTACCAGGTGTCAAAGTCCCCCAATGAACCTGGGAAGGAAAGAGCTGTCAGGATGGCTGAGCGGTCTAAGTCGCTGCGCTCGGGTCGCAGTCCCCACTGGAGGCGCGGGTTCGAATCCCAGAGATTCCCCCATAGGAATGAATGGTCGAAATGCCCAATTGAAATGAATGGCGGGATACCAGGTGTCAAAGTCCACCATTGAACCTGGGAAGGAAAGAGCTGTCAGGATGGCTGAGCGGTCTAAGTCGCTGCGCTCGGGTCGCAGTCCCCACTGGAGGCGCGGGTTCGAATCCCAGAGATTCCCCCATAGGAATGAATGGTCGAAATGCCCAATTGAAATGAATGGCGGGCTACCAGGTGTCAAAGTCCCCCAATGAACCTGGGAAGGAAAGAGCTGTCAGGATGGCTGAGCGGTCTAAGTCGCTGCGCTCGGGTCGCAGTCCCCACTGGAGGCGCGGGTTCGAATCCCAGAGATTCCCCCATAGGAATGAATGGTCGAAATGCCCAATTGAAATGAATGGCGGGCTACCAGGTGTCAAAGTCCCCCATTGAACATTGGAAGGAAAGAACTGTCAGGATGGCTGAGCGGTCTAAGTCGCTGCGTTCGGGTCGCAGTCCCCACTGGAGGCGAGGGCTCGAATCCCAGAGATTCCCCCATAGGAATGAATGGTCGAAATGCCCCATTGAAATGAATGGCGGGCTACCAGGTGTCAAAGTCCCCCAATGAACCTGGGAAGGAAAGAGCTGTCAGGATGGCCGAGCGGTCTAAGTCGCTGCGCTCGGGTCGCAGTCCCCACTGGAGGCGCGGGTTCGAATCCCAGAGATTCCCCCATAGGAATGAATGGTCGAAATGCCCAATTGAAATGAATGGCGGGCTACCAGGTGTCAAAGTCCCCCAATGAACCTGGGAAGGAAAGAGCTGTCAGGATGGCTGAGCGGTCTAAGTCGCTGCGCTCGGGTCGCAGTCCCCACTGGAGGCGCGGGTTCGAATCCCAGAGATTCCCCCATAGGAATGAATGGTCGAAATGCCCAATTGAAATGAATGGCGGGCTACCAGGTGTCAAAGTCCCCCATTGAACCTGGGAAGGAAAGAGCTGTCAGGATGGCCGAGTGGTCTAAGTCGCTGCGCTCGGGTCGCAGTCCCCACTGGAGGCGCGGGTTCGAATCCCAGAGATTCCCCCATAGGAATGAATGGTCGAAATGCCCAATTGAAATGAATGGCGGGCTACCAGGTGTCAAAGTCCCCCAATGAACCTGGGAAGGAAAGAGCTGTCAGGATGGCTGAGCGGTCTAAGTCGCTGCGCTCGGGTCGCAGTCCCCACTGGAGGCGCGGGTTCGAATCCCAGAGATTCCCCCATAGGAATGAATGGTCGAAATGCCCAATTGAAATGAATGGCGGGCTACCAGGTGTCAAAGTCCCCCATTGAACATTGGAAGGAAAGAGCTGTCAGGATGGCCGAGCGGTCTAAGTCGCTGCGCTCGGGTCGCAGTCCCCACTGGAGGCGCGGGTTCGAATCCCAGAGATTCCCCCATAGGAATGAATGGTCGAAATGCCCAATTGAAATGAATGGCGGGCTACCAGGTGTCAAAGTCCCCCAATGAACCTGGGAAGGAAAGAGCTGTCAGGATGGCTGAGCGGTCTAAGTCGCTGCGCTCGGGTCGCAGTCCCCACTGGAGGCGCGGGTTCGAATCCCAGAGATTCCCCCATAGGAATGAATGGTCGAAATGCCCAATTGAAATGAATGGCGGGCTACCAGGTGTCAAAGTCCCCCAATGAACCTGGGAAGGAAAGAGCTGTCAGGATGGCCGAGCGGTCTAAGTCGCTGCGCTCGGGTCGCAGTCCCCACTGGAGGCGCGGGTTCGAATCCCAGAGATTCCCCCATAGGAATGAATGGTCGAAAAGCCCAATTGAAATGAATGGCGGGCTACCAGGTGTCAAAGTCCCCCAATGAACCTGGGAAGGAAAGAGCTGTCAGGATGGCCGAGCGGTCTAAGTCGCTGCGCTCGGGTCGCAGTCCCATCTAGAGGCGCGGGTTCGAATCCCAGAGATTCCCCCATAGGAATGAATGGTCGAAATGCCCAATTGAAATGAATGGCGGGCTACCAGGTGTCAAAGTCCCCCAATGAACCTGGGAAGGAAAGAGCTGTCAGGATGGCTGAGCGGTCTAAGTCGCTGCGTTCGGGTCGCAGTCCCCACTGGAGGCGAGGGTTCGAATCCCAGAGATTCCCCCATAGGAATGAATGGTCGAAATGCCCCATTGAAATGAATGGCGGGCTACCAGGTGTCAAAGTCCCCCAATGAACCTGGGAAGGAAAGAGCTGTCAGGATGGCCGAGCGGTCTAAGTCGCTGCGCTCGGGTCGCAGTCCCCACTGGAGGCGCGGGTTCGAATCCCAGAGATTCCCCCATAGGAATGAATGGTCGAAAAGCCCAATTGAAATGAATGGCGGGCTACCAGGTGTCAAAGTCCCCCAATGAACCTGGGAAGGAAAGAGCTGTCAGGATGGCCGAGCGGTCTAAGTCGCTGCGCTCGGGTCGCAGTCCCCACTGGAGGCGCGGGTTCGAATCCCAGAGATTCCCCCATAGGAATGAATGGTCGAAATGCCCAATTGAAATGAATGGCGGGCTACCAGGTGTCAAAGTCCCCCAATGAACCTGGGAAGGAAAGAGCTGTCAGGATGGCTGAGCGGTCTAAGTCGCTGCGCTCGGGTCGCAGTCCCCACTGGAGGCGCGGGTTCGAATCCCAGAGATTCCCCCATAGGAATGAATGGTCGAAATGCCCAATTGAAATGAATGGCGGGCTACCAGGTGTCAAAGTCCCCCATTGAACCTGGGAAGGAAAGAGCTGTCAGGATGGCCGAGTGGTCTAAGTCGCTGCGCTCGGGTCGCAGTCCCCACTGGAGGCGCGGGTTCGAATCCCAGAGATTCCCCCATAGGAATGAATGGTCGAAATGCCCAATTGAAATGAATGGCGGGCTACCAGGTGTCAAAGTCCCCCAATGAACCTGGGAAGGAAAGAGCTGTCAGGATGGCTGAGCGGTCTAAGTCGCTGCGCTCGGGTCGCAGTCCCCACTGGAGGCGCGGGTTCGAATCCCAGAGATTCCCCCATAGGAATGAATGGTCGAAATGCCCAATTGAAATGAATGGCGGGCTACCAGGTGTCAAAGTCCCCCATTGAACATTGGAAGGAAAGAGCTGTCAGGATGGCCGAGCGGTCTAAGTCGCTGCGCTCGGGTCGCAGTCCCCACTGGAGGCGCGGGTTCGAATCCCAGAGATTCCCCCATAGGAATGAATGGTCGAAATGCCCAATTGAAATGAATGGCGGGCTACCAGGTGTCAAAGTCCCCCAATGAACCTGGGAAGGAAAGAGCTGTCAGGATGGCTGAGCGGTCTAAGTCGCTGCGCTCGGGTCGCAGTCCCCACTGGAGGCGCGGGTTCGAATCCCAGAGATTCCCCCATAGGAATGAATGGTCGAAATGCCCAATTGAAATGAATGGCGGGCTACCAGGTGTCAAAGTCCCCCAATGAACCTGGGAAGGAAAGAGCTGTCAGGATGGCCGAGCGGTCTAAGTCGCTGCGCTCGGGTCGCAGTCCCCACTGGAGGCGCGGGTTCGAATCCCAGAGATTCCCCCATAGGAATGAATGGTCGAAAAGCCCAATTGAAATGAATGGCGGGCTACCAGGTGTCAAAGTCCCCCAATGAACCTGGGAAGGAAAGAGCTGTCAGGATGGCCGAGCGGTCTAAGTCGCTGCGCTCGGGTCGCAGTCCCATCTAGAGGCGCGGGTTCGAATCCCAGAGATTCCCCCATAGGAATGAATGGTCGAAATGCCCAATTGAAATGAATGGCGGGCTACCAGGTGTCAAAGTCCCCCAATGAACCTGGGAAGGAAAGAGCTGTCAGGATGGCTGAGCGGTCTAAGTCGCTGCGTTCGGGTCGCAGTCCCCACTGGAGGCGAGGGTTCGAATCCCAGAGATTCCCCCATAGGAATGAATGGTCGAAATGCCCCATTGAAATGAATGGCGGGCTACCAGGTGTCAAAGTCCCCCAATGAACCTGGGAAGGAAAGAGCTGTCAGGATGGCCGAGCGGTCTAAGTCGCTGCGCTCGGGTCGCAGTCCCCACTGGAGGCGCGGGTTCGAATCCCAGAGATTCCCCCATAGGAATGAATGGTCGAAAAGCCCAATTGAAATGAATGGCGGGCTACCAGGTGTCAAAGTCCCCCAATGAACCTGGGAAGGAAAGAGCTGTCAGGATGGCCGAGCGGTCTAAGTCGCTGCGCTCGGGTCGCAGTCCCCACTAGAGGCGCGGGTTCGAATCCCAGAGATTCCCCCATAGGAATGAATGGTCGAAATGCCCAATTGAAATGAATGGCGGGCTACCAGGTGTCAAAGTCCCCCAATGAACCTGGGAAGGAAAGAGCTGTCAGGATGGCTGAGCGGTCTAAGTCGCTGCGTTCGGGTCGCAGTCCCCACTGGAGGCGAGGGTTCGAATCCCAGAGATTCCCCCATAGGAATGAATGGTCGAAATGCCCCATTGAAATGAATGGCGGGCTACCAGGTGTCAAAGTCCCCCAATGAACCTGGGAAGGAAAGAGCTGTCAGGATGGCCGAGTGGTCTAAGTCGCTGCGTTCGGGTCGCAGTCCCCACTGGAGGCGAGGGTTCGAATCCCAGAGATTCCCCCATAGGAATGAATGGTCGAAATGCCCCATTGAAATGAATGGCGGGCTACCAGGTGTCAAAGTCCCCCATTGAACCTGGGAAGGAAAGAGCTGTCAGGATGGCCGAGTGGTCTAAGTCGCTGCGCTCGGGTCGCAGTCCCCACTGGAGGCGCGGGTTCGAATCCCAGAGATTCCCCCATAGGAATGAATGGTCGAAATGCCCAATTGAAATGAATGGCGGGCTACCAGGTGTCAAAGTCCCCCAATGAACCTGGGAAGGAAAGAGCTGTCAGGATGGCTGAGCGGTCTAAGTCGCTGCGCTCGGGTCGCAGTCCCCACTGGAGGCGCGGGTTCGAATCCCAGAGATTCCCCCATAGGAATGAATGATCGAAATGCCCAATTGAAATGAATGGCGGGCTACCAGGTGTCAAAGTCCCCCATTGAACATTGGAAGGAAAGAGCTGTCAGGATGGCCGAGCGGTCTAAATCGCTGCGCTCGGGTCGCAGTCCCCACTGGAGGCGCGGGTTCGAATCCCAGAGATTCCCCCATAGGAATGAATGGTCGAAATGCCCAATTGAAATGAATGGCGGGCTACCAGGTGTCAAAGTCCCCCAATGAACCTGGGAAGGAAAGAGCTGTCAGGATGGCTGAGCGGTCTAAGTCGCTGCGCTCGGGTCGCAGTCCCCACTGGAGGCGCGGGTTCGAATCCCAGAGATTCCCCCATAGGAATGAATGGTCGAAATGCCCAATTGAAATGAATGGCGGGCTACCAGGTGTCAAAGTCCCCCAATGAACCTGGGAAGGAAAGAGCTGTCAGGATGGCCGAGCGGTCTAAGTCGCTGCGCTCGGGTCGCAGTCCCCACTGGAGGCGCGGGTTCGAATCCCAGAGATTCCCCCATAGGAATGAATGGTCGAAAAGCCCAATTGAAATGAATGGCGGGCTACCAGGTGTCAAAGTCCCCCAATGAACCTGGGAAGGAAAGAGCTGTCAGGATGGCCGAGCGGTCTAAGTCGCTGCGCTCGGGTCGCAGTCCCCACTAGAGGCGCGGGTTCGAATCCCAGAGATTCCCCCATAGGAATGAATGGTCGAAATGCCCAATTGAAATGAATGGCGGGCTACCAGGTGTCAAAGTCCCCCAATGAACCTGGGAAGGAAAGAGCTGTCAGGATGGCTGAGCGGTCTAAGTCGCTGCGTTCGGGTCGCAGTCCCCACTGGAGGCGAGGGTTCGAATCCCAGAGATTCCCCCATAGGAATGAATGGTCGAAATGCCCCATTGAAATGAATGGCGGGCTACCAGGTGTCAAAGTCCCCCAATGAACCTGGGAAGGAAAGAGCTGTCAGGATGGCCGAGTGGTCTAAGTCGCTGCGCTCGGGTCGCAGTCCCCACTGGAGGCGCGGGTTCGAATCCCAGAGATTCCCCATAGGAATGAATGGTCGAAATGCCCAATTGAAATGAATGGCGGGCTACCAGGTGTCAAAGTCCCCCAATGAACCTGGGAAGGAAAGAGCTGTCAGGATGGCTGAGCGGTCTAAGTCGCTGCGCTCGGGTCGCAGTCCCCACTGGAGGCGCGGGTTCGAATCCCAGAGATTCCCCCATAGGAATGAATGGTCGAAATGCCCAATTGAAATGAATGGCGGGCTACCAGGTGTCAAAGTCCCCCAATGAACCTGGGAAGGAAAGAGCTGTCAGGATGGCTGAGCGGTCTAAGTCGCTGCGCTCGGGTCGCAGTCCCCACTGGAGGCGCGGGTTCGAATCCCAGAGATTCCCCCATAGGAATGAATGGTCGAAATGCCCAATTGAAATGAATGGCGGGCTACCAGGTGTCAAAGTCCACCATTGAACCTGGGAAGGAAAGAGCTGTCAGGATGGCTGAGCGGTCTAAGTCGCTGCGCTCGGGTCGCAGTCCCCACTGGAGGCGCGGGTTCGAATCCCAGAGATTCCCCCATAGGAATGAATGGTCGAAATGCCCAATTGAAATGAATGGCGGGCTACCAGGTGTCAAAGTCCCCCAATGAACCTGGGAAGGAAAGAGCTGTCAGGATGGCCGAGCGGTCTAAGTCGCTGCGCTCGGGTCGCAGTCCCCACTGGAGGCGCGGGTTCGAATCCCAGAGATTCCCCCATAGGAATGAATGGTCGAAAAGCCCAATTGAAATGAATGGCGGGCTACCAGGTGTCAAAGTCCCCCAATGAACCTGGGAAGGAAAGAGCTGTCAGGATGGCCGAGCGGTCTAAGTCGCTGCGCTCGGGTCGCAGTCCCCACTAGAGGCGCGGGTTCGAATCCCAGAGATTCCCCCATAGGAATGAATGGTCGAAATGCCCAATTGAAATGAATGGCGGGCTACCAGGTGTCAAAGTCCCCCAATGAACCTGGGAAGGAAAGAGCTGTCAGGATGGCTGAGCGGTCTAAGTCGCTGCGTTCGGGTCGCAGTCCCCACTGGAGGCGAGGGTTCGAATCCCAGAGATTCCCCCATAGGAATGAATGGTCGAAATGCCCCATTGAAATGAATGGCGGGCTACCAGGTGTCAAAGTCCCCCAATGAACCTGGGAAGGAAAGAGCTGTCAGGATGGCCGAGTGGTCTAAGTCGCTGCGCTCGGGTCGCAGTCCCCACTGGAGGCGCGGGTTCGAATCCCAGAGATTCCCCATAGGAATGAATGGTCGAAATGCCCAATTGAAATGAATGGCGGGCTACCAGGTGTCAAAGTCCCCCAATGAACCTGGGAAGGAAAGAGCTGTCAGGATGGCTGAGCGGTCTAAGTCGCTGCGCTCGGGTCGCAGTCCCCACTGGAGGCGCGGGTTCGAATCCCAGAGATTCCCCCATAGGAATGAATGGTCGAAATGCCCAATTGAAATGAATGGCGGGCTACCAGGTGTCAAAGTCCCCCAATGAACCTGGGAAGGAAAGAGCTGTCAGGATGGCTGAGCGGTCTAAGTCGCTGCGCTCGGGTCGCAGTCCCCACTGGAGGCGCGGGTTCGAATCCCAGAGATTCCCCCATAGGAATGAATGGTCGAAATGCCCAATTGAAATGAATGGCGGGATACCAGGTGTCAAAGTCCACCATTGAACCTGGGAAGGAAAGAGCTGTCAGGATGGCTGAGCGGTCTAAGTCGCTGCGCTCGGGTCGCAGTCCCCACTGGAGGCGCGGGTTCGAATCCCAGAGATTCCCCCATAGGAATGAATGGTCGAAATGCCCAATTGAAATGAATGGCGGGCTACCAGGTGTCAAAGTCCCCCAATGAACCTGGGAAGGAAAGAGCTGTCAGGATGGCTGAGCGGTCTAAGTCGCTGCGCTCGGGTCGCAGTCCCCACTGGAGGCGCGGGTTCGAATCCCAGAGATTCCCCCATAGGAATGAATGGTCGAAATGCCCAATTGAAATGAATGGCGGGCTACCAGGTGTCAAAGTCCCCCATTGAACATTGGAAGGAAAGAGCTGTCAGGATGGCTGAGCGGTCTAAGTCGCTGCGTTCGGGTCGCAGTCCCCACTGGAGGCGAGGGTTCGAATCCCAGAGATTCCCCCATAGGAATGAATGGTCGAAATGCCCCATTGAAATGAATGGCGGGCTACCAGGTGTCAAAGTCCCCCAATGAACCTGGGAAGGAAAGAGCTGTCAGGATGGCCGAGCGGTCTAAGTCGCTGCGCTCGGGTCGCAGTCCCCACTGGAGGCGCGGGTTCGAATCCCAGAGATTCCCCCATAGGAATGAATGGTCGAAATGCCCAATTGAAATGAATGGCGGGCTACCAGGTGTCAAAGTCCCCCAATGAACCTGGGAAGGAAAGAGCTGTCAGGATGGCTGAGCGGTCTAAGTCGCTGCGCTCGGGTCGCAGTCCCCACTGGAGGCGCGGGTTCGAATCCCAGAGATTCCCCCATAGGAATGAATGGTCGAAATGCCCAATTGAAATGAATGGCGGGATACCAGGTGTCAAAGTCCACCATTGAACCTGGGAAGGAAAGAGCTGTCAGGATGGCCGAGCGGTCTAAGTCGCTGCGCTCGGGTCGCAGTCCCCACTGGAGGCGCGGGTTCGAATCCCAGAGATTCCCCCATAGGAATGAAAGGTCGAAATGCCCAATTGAAATAAATGGCGGGCTACCAGGTGTCAAAGTCCCCCAATGAACCTGGGAAGGAAAGAGCTGTCAGGATGGCTGAGCGGTCTAAGTCGCTGCGCTCGGGTCGCAGTCCCCACTGGAGGCGCGGGTTCGAATCCCAGAGATTCCCCCATAGGAATGAAAGGTCGAAATGCCCAATTGAAATAAATGGCGGGCTACCAGGTGTCAAAGTCCCCCAATGAACCTGGGAAGGAAAGAGCTGTCAGGATGGCTGAGCGGTCTAAGTCGCTGCGCTCGGGTCGCAGTCCCCACTGGAGGCGCGGGTTCGAATCCCAGAGATTCCCCCATAGGAATGAATGGTCGAAATGCCCAATTGAAATGAATGGCGGGCTACCAGGTGTCAAAGTCCCCCATTGAACATTGGAAGGAAAGAGCTGTCAGGATGGCTGAGCGGTCTAAGTCGCTGCGCTCGGGTCGCAGTCCCCACTGGAGGCGCGGGTTCGAATCCCAGAGATTCCCCCATAGGAATGAATGGTCGAAATGCCCAAATGAAATGAATGGCGGGCTACCAGGTGTCAAAGTCCCCCAATGAACCTGGGAAGGAAAGAGCTGTCAGGATGGCCGAGCGGTCTAAGTCGCTGCGCTCGGGTCGCAGTCCCCACTGGAGGCGCGGGTTCGAATCCCAGAGATTCCCCCATAGGAATGAATGGTCGAAATGTCCAATTGAAATGAATGGCGGGCTACCAGGTGTCAAAGTCCCCCAATGAACCTGGGAAGGAAAGAGCTGTCAGGATGGCTGAGCGGTCTAAGTCGCTGCGTTCGGGTCGCAGTCCCCACTGGAGGCGAGGGTTCGAATCCCAGAGATTCCCCCATAGGAATGAATGGTCGAAATGCCCCATTGAAATGAATGGCGGGCTACCAGGTGTCAAAGTCCCCCAATGAACCTGGGAAGGAAAGAAAGGAAAGAGCTGTCAGGATGGCCGAGTGGTCTAAGTCGCTGCGCTCGGGTCGCAGTCCCCACTGGAGGCGCGGGTTCGAATCCCAGAGATTCCCCCATAGGAATGAATGGTCGAAATGCCCAATTGAAATGAATGGCGGGCTACCAGGTGTCAAAGTCCCCCAATGAACCTGGGAAGGAAAAAGCTGTCAGGATGGCTGAGCGGTCTAAGTCGCTGCGCTCGGGTCGCAGTCCCCACTGGAGGCGCGGGTTCGAATCCCAGAGATTCCCCCATAGGAATGAATGGTCGAAATGCCCAATTGAAATGAATGGCGGGATACCAGGTGTCAAAGTCCACCATTGAACCTGGGAAGGAAAGAGCTGTCAGGATGGCTGAGCGGTCTAAGTCGCTGCGCTCGGGCCGCAGTCCCCACTGGAGGCGCGGGTTCGAATCCCAGAGATTCCCCCATAGGAATGAATGGTCGAAATGCCCAATTGAAATGAATGGCGGGCTACCAGGTGTCAAAATCCCCCATTGAACATTGGAAGGAAAGAGCTGTCAGGATGGCTGAGCGGTCTAAGTTGCTGCGTTCGGGTCGCAGTCCCCACTGGAGGCGAGGGTTCGAATCCCAGAGATTCCCCCATAGGAATGAATGGTCGAAATGCCCCATTGAAATGAATGGCGGGCTACCAGGTGTCAAAGTCCCCCAATGAACCTGGGAAGGAAAGAGCTGTCAGGATGGCCGAGTGGTCTAAGTCGCTGCGCTCGGGTCGCAGTCCCCACTGGAGGCGCGGGTTCGAATCCCAGAGATTCCCCCATAGGAATGAATGGTCGAAATGCCCAATTGAAATGAATGGCGGGCTACCAGGTGTCAAAGTCCCCCAATGAACCTGGGAAGGAAAGAGCTGTCAGGATGGCCGAGCGGTCTAAGTCGCTGCGCTCGGGTCGCAGTCCCCACTGGAGGCGCGGGTTCGAATCCCAGAGATTCCCCCATAGGAATGAATGGTCGAAATGTCCAATTGAAATGAATGGCGGGCTACCAGGTGTCAAAGTCCCCCAATGAACCTGGGAAGGAAAGAGCTGTCAGGATGGCTGAGCGGTCTAAGTCGCTGCGTTCGGGTCGCAGTCCCCACTGGAGGCGAGGGTTCGAATCCCAGAGATTCCCCCATAGGAATGAATGGTCGAAATGCCCCATTGAAATGAATGGCGGGCTACCAGGTGTCAAAGTCCCCCAATGAACCTGGGAAGGAAAGAGCTGTCAGGATGGCCGAGTGGTCTAAGTCGCTGCGCTCGGGTCGCAGTCCCCACTGGAGGCGCGGGTTCGAATCCCAGAGATTCCCCCATAGGAATGAATGGTCGAAATGCCCAATTGAAATGAATGGCGGGCTACCAGGTGTCAAAGTCCCCCAATGAACCTGGGAAGGAAAAAGCTGTCAGGATGGCTGAGCGGTCTAAGTCGCTGCGCTCGGGTCGCAGTCCCCACTGGAGGCGCGGGTTCGAATCCCAGAGATTCCCCCATAGGAATGAATGGTCGAAATGCCCAATTGAAATGAATGGCGGGATACCAGGTGTCAAAGTCCCCCAATGAACCTGGGAAGGAAAGAGCTGTCAGGATGGCCGAGCGGTCTAAGTCGCTGCGCTCGGGTCGCAGTCCCCACTGGAGGCGCGGGTTCGAATCCCAGAGATTCCCCCATAGGAATGAATGGTCGAAAAGCCCAATTGAAATGAATGGCGGGCTACCAGGTGTCAAAGTCCCCCAATGAACCTGGGAAGGAAAGAGCTGTCAGGATGGCCGAGCGGTCTAAGTCGCTGCGCTCGGGTCGCAGTCCCCACTAGAGGCGCGGGTTCGAATCCCAGAGATTCCCCCATAGGAATGAATGGTCGAAATGCCCAATTGAAATGAATGGCGGGCTACCAGGTGTCAAAGTCCCCCAATGAACCTGGGAAGGAAAGAGCTGTCAGGATGGCTGAGCGGTCTAAGTCGCTGCGTTCGGGTCGCAGTCCCCACTGGAGGCGAGGGTTCGAATCCCAGAGATTCCCCCATAGGAATGAATGGTCGAAATGCCCCATTGAAATGAATGGCGGGCTACCAGGTGTCAAAGTCCCCCAATGAACCTGGGAAGGAAAGAGCTGTCAGGATGGCCGAGTGGTCTAAGTCGCTGCGTTCGGGTCGCAGTCCCCACTGGAGGCGAGGGTTCGAATCCCAGAGATTCCCCCATAGGAATGAATGGTCGAAATGCCCCATTGAAATGAATGGCGGGCTACCAGGTGTCAAAGTCCCCCATTGAACCTGGGAAGGAAAGAGCTGTCAGGATGGCCGAGTGGTCTAAGTCGCTGCGCTCGGGTCGCAGTCCCCACTGGAGGCGCGGGTTCGAATCCCAGAGATTCCCCCATAGGAATGAATGGTCGAAATGCCCAATTGAAATGAATGGCGGGCTACCAGGTGTCAAAGTCCCCCAATGAACCTGGGAAGGAAAGAGCTGTCAGGATGGCTGAGCGGTCTAAGTCGCTGCGCTCGGGTCGCAGTCCCCACTGGAGGCGCGGGTTCGAATCCCAGAGATTCCCCCATAGGAATGAATGATCGAAATGCCCAATTGAAATGAATGGCGGGCTACCAGGTGTCAAAGTCCCCCATTGAACATTGGAAGGAAAGAGCTGTCAGGATGGCCGAGCGGTCTAAGTCGCTGCGCTCGGGTCGCAGTCCCCACTGGAGGCGCGGGTTCGAATCCCAGAGATTCCCCCATAGGAATGAATGGTCGAAATGCCCAATTGAAATGAATGGCGGGCTACCAGGTGTCAAAGTCCCCCAATGAACCTGGGAAGGAAAGAGCTGTCAGGATGGCTGAGCGGTCTAAGTCGCTGCGCTCGGGTCGCAGTCCCCACTGGAGGCGCGGGTTCGAATCCCAGAGATTCCCCCATAGGAATGAATGGTCGAAATGCCCAATTGAAATGAATGGCGGGCTACCAGGTGTCAAAGTCCCCCAATGAACCTGGGAAGGAAAGAGCTGTCAGGATGGCCGAGCGGTCTAAGTCGCTGCGCTCGGGTCGCAGTCCCCACTGGAGGCGCGGGTTCGAATCCCAGAGATTCCCCCATAGGAATGAATGGTCGAAAAGCCCAATTGAAATGAATGGCGGGCTACCAGGTGTCAAAGTCCCCCAATGAACCTGGGAAGGAAAGAGCTGTCAGGATGGCCGAGCGGTCTAAGTCGCTGCGCTCGGGTCGCAGTCCCCACTAGAGGCGCGGGTTCGAATCCCAGAGATTCCCCCATAGGAATGAATGGTCGAAATGCCCAATTGAAATGAATGGCGGGCTACCAGGTGTCAAAGTCCCCCAATGAACCTGGGAAGGAAAGAGCTGTCAGGATGGCTGAGCGGTCTAAGTCGCTGCGTTCGGGTCGCAGTCCCCACTGGAGGCGAGGGTTCGAATCCCAGAGATTCCCCCATAGGAATGAATGGTCGAAATGCCCCATTGAAATGAATGGCGGGCTACCAGGTGTCAAAGTCCCCCAATGAACCTGGGAAGGAAAGAGCTGTCAGGATGGCCGAGTGGTCTAAGTCGCTGCGCTCGGGTCGCAGTCCCCACTGGAGGCGCGGGTTCGAATCCCAGAGATTCCCCATAGGAATGAATGGTCGAAATGCCCAATTGAAATGAATGGCGGGCTACCAGGTGTCAAAGTCCCCCAATGAACCTGGGAAGGAAAGAGCTGTCAGGATGGCTGAGCGGTCTAAGTCGCTGCGCTCGGGTCGCAGTCCCCACTGGAGGCGCGGGTTCGAATCCCAGAGATTCCCCCATAGGAATGAATGGTCGAAATGCCCAATTGAAATGAATGGCGGGCTACCAGGTGTCAAAGTCCCCCAATGAACCTGGGAAGGAAAGAGCTGTCAGGATGGCTGAGCGGTCTAAGTCGCTGCGCTCGGGTCGCAGTCCCCACTGGAGGCGCGGGTTCGAATCCCAGAGATTCCCCCATAGGAATGAATGGTCGAAATGCCCAATTGAAATGAATGGCGGGATACCAGGTGTCAAAGTCCACCATTGAACCTGGGAAGGAAAGAGCTGTCAGGATGGCTGAGCGGTCTAAGTCGCTGCGCTCGGGTCGCAGTCCCCACTGGAGGCGCGGGTTCGAATCCCAGAGATTCCCCCATAGGAATGAATGGTCGAAATGCCCAATTGAAATGAATGGCGGGCTACCAGGTGTCAAAGTCCCCCAATGAACCTGGGAAGGAAAGAGCTGTCAGGATGGCTGAGCGGTCTAAGTCGCTGCGCTCGGGTCGCAGTCCCCACTGGAGGCGCGGGTTCGAATCCCAGAGATTCCCCCATAGGAATGAATGGTCGAAATGCCCAATTGAAATGAATGGCGGGCTACCAGGTGTCAAAGTCCCCCATTGAACATTGGAAGGAAAGAGCTGTCAGGATGGCTGAGCGGTCTAAGTCGCTGCGTTCGGGTCGCAGTCCCCACTGGAGGCGAGGGTTCGAATCCCAGAGATTCCCCCATAGGAATGAATGGTCGAAATGCCCCATTGAAATGAATGGCGGGCTACCAGGTGTCAAAGTCCCCCAATGAACCTGGGAAGGAAAGAGCTGTCAGGATGGCCGAGCGGTCTAAGTCGCTGCGCTCGGGTCGCAGTCCCCACTGGAGGCGCGGGTTCGAATCCCAGAGATTCCCCCATAGGAATGAATGGTCGAAATGCCCAATTGAAATGAATGGCGGGCTACCAGGTGTCAAAGTCCCCCAATGAACCTGGGAAGGAAAGAGCTGTCAGGATGGCTGAGCGGTCTAAGTCGCTGCGTTCGGGTCGCAGTCCCCACTGGAGGCGAGGGTTCGAATCCCAGAGATTCCCCCATAGGAATGAATGGTCGAAATGCCCCATTGAAATGAATGGCGGGCTACCAGGTGTCAAAGTCCCCCAATGAACCTGGGAAGGAAAGAGCTGTCAGGATGGCCGAGTGGTCTAAGTCGCTGCGCTCGGGTCGCAGTCCCCACTGGAGGCGCGGGTTCGAATCCCAGAGATTCCCCATAGGAATGAATGGTCGAAATGCCCAATTGAAATGAATGGCGGGCTACCAGGTGTCAAAGTCCCCCAATGAACCTGGGAAGGAAAGAGCTGTCAGGATGGCTGAGCGGTCTAAGTCGCTGCGCTCGGGTCGCAGTCCCCACTGGAGGCGCGGGTTCGAATCCCAGAGATTCCCCCATAGGAATGAATGGTCGAAATGCCCAATTGAAATGAATGGCGGGCTACCAGGTGTCAAAGTCCCCCAATGAACCTGGGAAGGAAAGAGCTGTCAGGATGGCTGAGCGGTCTAAGTCGCTGCGCTCGGGTCGCAGTCCCCACTGGAGGCGCGGGTTCGAATCCCAGAGATTCCCCCATAGGAATGAATGGTCGAAATGCCCAATTGAAATGAATGGCGGGATACCAGGTGTCAAAGTCCACCATTGAACCTGGGAAGGAAAGAGCTGTCAGGATGGCTGAGCGGTCTAAGTCGCTGCGCTCGGGTCGCAGTCCCCACTGGAGGCGCGGGTTCGAATCCCAGAGATTCCCCCATAGGAATGAATGGTCGAAATGCCCAATTGAAATGAATGGCGGGCTACCAGGTGTCAAAGTCCCCCAATGAACCTGGGAAGGAAAGAGCTGTCAGGATGGCTGAGCGGTCTAAGTCGCTGCGCTCGGGTCGCAGTCCCCACTGGAGGCGCGGGTTCGAATCCCAGAGATTCCCCCATAGGAATGAATGGTCGAAATGCCCAATTGAAATGAATGGCGGGCTACCAGGTGTCAAAGTCCCCCATTGAACATTGGAAGGAAAGAGCTGTCAGGATGGCTGAGCGGTCTAAGTCGCTGCGTTCGGGTCGCAGTCCCCACTGGAGGCGAGGGTTCGAATCCCAGAGATTCCCCCATAGGAATGAATGGTCGAAATGCCCCATTGAAATGAATGGCGGGCTACCATGTGTCAAAGTCCCCCAATGAACCTGGGAAGGAAAGAGCTGTCAGGATGGCCGAGCGGTCTAAGTCGCTGCGCTCGGGTCGCAGTCCCCACTGGAGGCGCGGGTTCGAATCCCAGAGATTCCCCCATAGGAATGAATGGTCGAAATGCCCAATTGAAATGAATGGCGGGCTACCAGGTGTCAAAGTCCCCCAATGAACCTGGGAAGGAAAGAGCTGTCAGGATGGCTGAGCGGTCTAAGTCGCTGCGCTCGGGTCGCAGTCCCCACTGGAGGCGCGGGTTCGAATCCCAGAGATTCCCCCATAGGAATGAATGGTCGAAATGCCCAATTGAAATGAATGGCGGGATACCAGGTGTCAAAGTCCACCATTGAACCTGGGAAGGAAAGAGCTGTCAGGATGGCCGAGCGGTCTAAGTCGCTGCGCTCGGGTCGCAGTCCCCACTGGAGGCGCGGGTTCGAATCCCAGAGATTCCCCCATAGGAATGAAAGGTCGAAATGCCCAATTGAAATAAATGGCGGGCTACCAGGTGTCAAAGTCCCCCAATGAACCTGGGAAGGAAAGAGCTGTCAGGATGGCTGAGCGGTCTAAGTCGCTGCGCTCGGGTCGCAGTCCCCACTGGAGGCGCGGGTTCGAATCCCAGAGATTCCCCCATAGGAATGAAAGGTCGAAATGCCCAATTGAAATAAATGGCGGGCTACCAGGTGTCAAAGTCCCCCAATGAACCTGGGAAGGAAAGAGCTGTCAGGATGGCTGAGCGGTCTAAGTCGCTGCGCTCGGGTCGCAGTCCCCACTGGAGGCGCGGGTTCGAATCCCAGAGATTCCCCCATAGGAATGAATGGTCGAAATGCCCAATTGAAATGAATGGCGGGCTACCAGGTGTCAAAGTCCCCCATTGAACATTGGAAGGAAAGAGCTGTCAGGATGGCTGAGCGGTCTAAGTCGCTGCGCTCGGGTCGCAGTCCCCACTGGAGGCGCGGGTTCGAATCCCAGAGATTCCCCCATAGGAATGAATGGTCGAAATGCCCAAATGAAATGAATGGCGGGCTACCAGGTGTCAAAGTCCCCCAATGAACCTGGGAAGGAAAGAGCTGTCAGGATGGCTGAGCGGTCTAAGTTGCTGCGTTCGGGTCGCAGTCCCCACTGGAGGCGAGGGTTCGAATCCCAGAGATTCCCCCATAGGAATGAATGGTCGAAATGCCCCATTGAAATGAATGGCGGGCTACCAGGTGTCAAAGTCCCCCAATGAACCTGGGAAGGAAAGAGCTGTCAGGATGGCCGAGTGGTCTAAGTCGCTGCGCTCGGGTCGCAGTCCCCACTGGAGGCGCGGGTTCGAATCCCAGAGATTCCCCCATAGGAATGAATGGTCGAAATGCCCAATTGAAATGAATGGCGGGCTACCAGGTGTCAAAGTCCCCCAATGAACCTGGGAAGGAAAGAGCTGTCAGGATGGCCGAGCGGTCTAAGTCGCTGCGCTCGGGTCGCAGTCCCCACTGGAGGCGCGGGTTCGAATCCCAGAGATTCCCCCATAGGAATGAATGGTCGAAATGTCCAATTGAAATGAATGGCGGGCTACCAGGTGTCAAAGTCCCCCAATGAACCTGGGAAGGAAAGAGCTGTCAGGATGGCTGAGCGGTCTAAGTCGCTGCGTTCGGGTCGCAGTCCCCACTGGAGGCGAGGGTTCGAATCCCAGAGATTCCCCCATAGGAATGAATGGTCGAAATGCCCCATTGAAATGAATGGCGGGCTACCAGGTGTCAAAGTCCCCCAATGAACCTGGGAAGGAAAGAGCTGTCAGGATGGCCGAGTGGTCTAAGTCGCTGCGCTCGGGTCGCAGTCCCCACTGGAGGCGCGGGTTCGAATCCCAGAGATTCCCCCATAGGAATGAATGGTCGAAATGCCCAATTGAAATGAATGGCGGGCTACCAGGTGTCAAAGTCCCCCAATGAACCTGGGAAGGAAAAAGCTGTCAGGATGGCTGAGCGGTCTAAGTCGCTGCGCTCGGGTCGCAGTCCCCACTGGAGGCGCGGGTTCGAATCCCAGAGATTCCCCCATAGGAATGAATGGTCGAAATGCCCAATTGAAATGAATGGCGGGATACCAGGTGTCAAAGTCCCCCAATGAACCTGGGAAGGAAAGAGCTGTCAGGATGGCCGAGCGGTCTAAGTCGCTGCGCTCGGGTCGCAGTCCCCACTGGAGGCGCGGGTTCGAATCCCAGAGATTCCCCCATAGGAATGAATGGTCGAAAAGCCCAATTGAAATGAATGGCGGGCTACCAGGTGTCAAAGTCCCCCAATGAACCTGGGAAGGAAAGAGCTGTCAGGATGGCCGAGCGGTCTAAGTCGCTGCGCTCGGGTCGCAGTCCCCACTAGAGGCGCGGGTTCGAATCCCAGAGATTCCCCCATAGGAATGAATGGTCGAAATGCCCAATTGAAATGAATGGCGGGCTACCAGGTGTCAAAGTCCCCCAATGAACCTGGGAAGGAAAGAGCTGTCAGGATGGCTGAGCGGTCTAAGTCGCTGCGTTCGGGTCGCAGTCCCCACTGGAGGCGAGGGTTCGAATCCCAGAGATTCCCCCATAGGAATGAATGGTCGAAATGCCCCATTGAAATGAATGGCGGGCTACCAGGTGTCAAAGTCCCCCAATGAACCTGGGAAGGAAAGAGCTGTCAGGATGGCCGAGTGGTCTAAGTCGCTGCGTTCGGGTCGCAGTCCCCACTGGAGGCGAGGGTTCGAATCCCAGAGATTCCCCCATAGGAATGAATGGTCGAAATGCCCCATTGAAATGAATGGCGGGCTACCAGGTGTCAAAGTCCCCCATTGAACCTGGGAAGGAAAGAGCTGTCAGGATGGCCGAGTGGTCTAAGTCGCTGCGCTCGGGTCGCAGTCCCCACTGGAGGCGCGGGTTCGAATCCCAGAGATTCCCCCATAGGAATGAATGGTCGAAATGCCCAATTGAAATGAATGGCGGGCTACCAGGTGTCAAAGTCCCCCAATGAACCTGGGAAGGAAAGAGCTGTCAGGATGGCTGAGCGGTCTAAGTCGCTGCGCTCGGGTCGCAGTCCCCACTGGAGGCGCGGGTTCGAATCCCAGAGATTCCCCCATAGGAATGAATGATCGAAATGCCCAATTGAAATGAATGGCGGGCTACCAGGTGTCAAAGTCCCCCATTGAACATTGGAAGGAAAGAGCTGTCAGGATGGCCGAGCGGTCTAAGTCGCTGCGCTCGGGTCGCAGTCCCCACTGGAGGCGCGGGTTCGAATCCCAGAGATTCCCCCATAGGAATGAATGGTCGAAATGCCCAATTGAAATGAATGGCGGGCTACCAGGTGTCAAAGTCCCCCAATGAACCTGGGAAGGAAAGAGCTGTCAGGATGGCTGAGCGGTCTAAGTCGCTGCGCTCGGGTCGCAGTCCCCACTGGAGGCGCGGGTTCGAATCCCAGAGATTCCCCCATAGGAATGAATGGTCGAAATGCCCAATTGAAATGAATGGCGGGCTACCAGGTGTCAAAGTCCCCCAATGAACCTGGGAAGGAAAGAGCTGTCAGGATGGCCGAGCGGTCTAAGTCGCTGCGCTCGGGTCGCAGTCCCCACTGGAGGCGCGGGTTCGAATCCCAGAGATTCCCCCATAGGAATGAATGGTCGAAAAGCCCAATTGAAATGAATGGCGGGCTACCAGGTGTCAAAGTCCCCCAATGAACCTGGGAAGGAAAGAGCTGTCAGGATGGCCGAGCGGTCTAAGTCGCTGCGCTCGGGTCGCAGTCCCCACTAGAGGCGCGGGTTCGAATCCCAGAGATTCCCCCATAGGAATGAATGGTCGAAATGCCCAATTGAAATGAATGGCGGGCTACCAGGTGTCAAAGTCCCCCAATGAACCTGGGAAGGAAAGAGCTGTCAGGATGGCTGAGCGGTCTAAGTCGCTGCGTTCGGGTCGCAGTCCCCACTGGAGGCGAGGGTTCGAATCCCAGAGATTCCCCCATAGGAATGAATGGTCGAAATGCCCCATTGAAATGAATGGCGGGCTACCAGGTGTCAAAGTCCCCCAATGAACCTGGGAAGGAAAGAGCTGTCAGGATGGCCGAGTGGTCTAAGTCGCTGCGCTCGGGTCGCAGTCCCCACTGGAGGCGCGGGTTCGAATCCCAGAGATTCCCCATAGGAATGAATGGTCGAAATGCCCAATTGAAATGAATGGCGGGCTACCAGGTGTCAAAGTCCCCCAATGAACCTGGGAAGGAAAGAGCTGTCAGGATGGCTGAGCGGTCTAAGTCGCTGCGCTCGGGTCGCAGTCCCCACTGGAGGCGCGGGTTCGAATCCCAGAGATTCCCCCATAGGAATGAATGGTCGAAATGCCCAATTGAAATGAATGGCGGGCTACCAGGTGTCAAAGTCCCCCAATGAACCTGGGAAGGAAAGAGCTGTCAGGATGGCCGAGCGGTCTAAGTCGCTGCGCTCGGGTCGCAGTCCCCACTGGAGGCGCGGGTTCGAATCCCAGAGATTCCCCCATAGGAATGAATGGTCGAAATGCCCAATTGAAATGAATGGCGGGCTACCAGGTGTCAAAGTCCCCCAATGAACCTGGGAAGGAAAGAGCTGTCAGGATGGCTGAGCGGTCTAAGTCGCTGCGCTCGGGTCGCAGTCCCCACTGGAGGCGCGGGTTCGAATCCCAGAGATTCCCCCATAGGAATGAATGGTCGAAATGCCCAATTGAAATGAATGGCGGGATACCAGGTGTCAAAGTCCACCATTGAACCTGGGAAGGAAAGAGCTGTCAGGATGGCCGAGCGGTCTAAGTCGCTGCGCTCGGGTCGCAGTCCCCACTGGAGGCGCGGGTTCGAATCCCAGAGATTCCCCCATAGGAATGAAAGGTCGAAATGCCCAATTGAAATAAATGGCGGGCTACCAGGTGTCAAAGTCCCCCAATGAACCTGGGAAGGAAAGAGCTGTCAGGATGGCTGAGCGGTCTAAGTCGCTGCGCTCGGGTCGCAGTCCCCACTGGAGGCGCGGGTTCGAATCCCAGAGATTCCCCCATAGGAATGAAAGGTCGAAATGCCCAATTGAAATAAATGGCGGGCTACCAGGTGTCAAAGTCCCCCAATGAACCTGGGAAGGAAAGAGCTGTCAGGATGGCTGAGCGGTCTAAGTCGCTGCGCTCGGGTCGCAGTCCCCACTGGAGGCGCGGGTTCGAATCCCAGAGATTCCCCCATAGGAATGAATGGTCGAAATGCCCAATTGAAATGAATGGCGGGCTACCAGGTGTCAAAGTCCCCCATTGAACATTGGAAGGAAAGAGCTGTCAGGATGGCTGAGCGGTCTAAGTCGCTGCGCTCGGGTCGCAGTCCCCACTGGAGGCGCGGGTTCGAATCCCAGAGATTCCCCCATAGGAATGAATGGTCGAAATGCCCAAATGAAATGAATGGCGGGCTACCAGGTGTCAAAGTCCCCCAATGAACCTGGGAAGGAAAGAGCTGTCAGGATGGCTGAGCGGTCTAAGTTGCTGCGTTCGGGTCGCAGTCCCCACTGGAGGCGAGGGTTCGAATCCCAGAGATTCCCCCATAGGAATGAATGGTCGAAATGCCCCATTGAAATGAATGGCGGGCTACCAGGTGTCAAAGTCCCCCAATGAACCTGGGAAGGAAAGAGCTGTCAGGATGGCCGAGTGGTCTAAGTCGCTGCGCTCGGGTCGCAGTCCCCACTGGAGGCGCGGGTTCGAATCCCAGAGATTCCCCCATAGGAATGAATGGTCGAAATGCCCAATTGAAATGAATGGCGGGCTACCAGGTGTCAAAGTCCCCCAATGAACCTGGGAAGGAAAGAGCTGTCAGGATGGCCGAGCGGTCTAAGTCGCTGCGCTCGGGTCGCAGTCCCCACTGGAGGCGCGGGTTCGAATCCCAGAGATTCCCCCATAGGAATGAATGGTCGAAATGTCCAATTGAAATGAATGGCGGGCTACCAGGTGTCAAAGTCCCCCAATGAACCTGGGAAGGAAAGAGCTGTCAGGATGGCTGAGCGGTCTAAGTCGCTGCGTTCGGGTCGCAGTCCCCACTGGAGGCGAGGGTTCGAATCCCAGAGATTCCCCCATAGGAATGAATGGTCGAAATGCCCCATTGAAATGAATGGCGGGCTACCAGGTGTCAAAGTCCCCCAATGAACCTGGGAAGGAAAGAGCTGTCAGGATGGCCGAGTGGTCTAAGTCGCTGCGCTCGGGTCGCAGTCCCCACTGGAGGCGCGGGTTCGAATCCCAGAGATTCCCCCATAGGAATGAATGGTCGAAATGCCCAATTGAAATGAATGGCGGGCTACCAGGTGTCAAAGTCCCCCAATGAACCTGGGAAGGAAAAAGCTGTCAGGATGGCTGAGCGGTCTAAGTCGCTGCGCTCGGGTCGCAGTCCCCACTGGAGGCGCGGGTTCGAATCCCAGAGATTCCCCCATAGGAATGAATGGTCGAAATGCCCAATTGAAATGAATGGCGGGATACCAGGTGTCAAAGTCCCCCAATGAACCTGGGAAGGAAAGAGCTGTCAGGATGGCCGAGCGGTCTAAGTCGCTGCGCTCGGGTCGCAGTCCCCACTGGAGGCGCGGGTTCGAATCCCAGAGATTCCCCCATAGGAATGAATGGTCGAAAAGCCCAATTGAAATGAATGGCGGGCTACCAGGTGTCAAAGTCCCCCAATGAACCTGGGAAGGAAAGAGCTGTCAGGATGGCCGAGCGGTCTAAGTCGCTGCGCTCGGGTCGCAGTCCCCACTAGAGGCGCGGGTTCGAATCCCAGAGATTCCCCCATAGGAATGAATGGTCGAAATGCCCAATTGAAATGAATGGCGGGCTACCAGGTGTCAAAGTCCCCCAATGAACCTGGGAAGGAAAGAGCTGTCAGGATGGCTGAGCGGTCTAAGTCGCTGCGTTCGGGTCGCAGTCCCCACTGGAGGCGAGGGTTCGAATCCCAGAGATTCCCCCATAGGAATGAATGGTCGAAATGCCCCATTGAAATGAATGGCGGGCTACCAGGTGTCAAAGTCCCCCAATGAACCTGGGAAGGAAAGAGCTGTCAGGATGGCCGAGTGGTCTAAGTCGCTGCGTTCGGGTCGCAGTCCCCACTGGAGGCGAGGGTTCGAATCCCAGAGATTCCCCCATAGGAATGAATGGTCGAAATGCCCCATTGAAATGAATGGCGGGCTACCAGGTGTCAAAGTCCCCCATTGAACCTGGGAAGGAAAGAGCTGTCAGGATGGCCGAGTGGTCTAAGTCGCTGCGCTCGGGTCGCAGTCCCCACTGGAGGCGCGGGTTCGAATCCCAGAGATTCCCCCATAGGAATGAATGGTCGAAATGCCCAATTGAAATGAATGGCGGGCTACCAGGTGTCAAAGTCCCCCAATGAACCTGGGAAGGAAAGAGCTGTCAGGATGGCTGAGCGGTCTAAGTCGCTGCGCTCGGGTCGCAGTCCCCACTGGAGGCGCGGGTTCGAATCCCAGAGATTCCCCCATAGGAATGAATGATCGAAATGCCCAATTGAAATGAATGGCGGGCTACCAGGTGTCAAAGTCCCCCATTGAACATTGGAAGGAAAGAGCTGTCAGGATGGCCGAGCGGTCTAAGTCGCTGCGCTCGGGTCGCAGTCCCCACTGGAGGCGCGGGTTCGAATCCCAGAGATTCCCCCATAGGAATGAATGGTCGAAATGCCCAATTGAAATGAATGGCGGGCTACCAGGTGTCAAAGTCCCCCAATGAACCTGGGAAGGAAAGAGCTGTCAGGATGGCTGAGCGGTCTAAGTCGCTGCGCTCGGGTCGCAGTCCCCACTGGAGGCGCGGGTTCGAATCCCAGAGATTCCCCCATAGGAATGAATGGTCGAAATGCCCAATTGAAATGAATGGCGGGCTACCAGGTGTCAAAGTCCCCCAATGAACCTGGGAAGGAAAGAGCTGTCAGGATGGCCGAGCGGTCTAAGTCGCTGCGCTCGGGTCGCAGTCCCCACTGGAGGCGCGGGTTCGAATCCCAGAGATTCCCCCATAGGAATGAATGGTCGAAAAGCCCAATTGAAATGAATGGCGGGCTACCAGGTGTCAAAGTCCCCCAATGAACCTGGGAAGGAAAGAGCTGTCAGGATGGCCGAGCGGTCTAAGTCGCTGCGCTCGGGTCGCAGTCCCCACTAGAGGCGCGGGTTCGAATCCCAGAGATTCCCCCATAGGAATGAATGGTCGAAATGCCCAATTGAAATGAATGGCGGGCTACCAGGTGTCAAAGTCCCCCAATGAACCTGGGAAGGAAAGAGCTGTCAGGATGGCTGAGCGGTCTAAGTCGCTGCGTTCGGGTCGCAGTCCCCACTGGAGGCGAGGGTTCGAATCCCAGAGATTCCCCCATAGGAATGAATGGTCGAAATGCCCCATTGAAATGAATGGCGGGCTACCAGGTGTCAAAGTCCCCCAATGAACCTGGGAAGGAAAGAGCTGTCAGGATGGCCGAGTGGTCTAAGTCGCTGCGCTCGGGTCGCAGTCCCCACTGGAGGCGCGGGTTCGAATCCCAGAGATTCCCCATAGGAATGAATGGTCGAAATGCCCAATTGAAATGAATGGCGGGCTACCAGGTGTCAAAGTCCCCCAATGAACCTGGGAAGGAAAGAGCTGTCAGGATGGCTGAGCGGTCTAAGTCGCTGCGCTCGGGTCGCAGTCCCCACTGGAGGCGCGGGTTCGAATCCCAGAGATTCCCCCATAGGAATGAATGGTCGAAATGCCCAATTGAAATGAATGGCGGGCTACCAGGTGTCAAAGTCCCCCAATGAACCTGGGAAGGAAAGAGCTGTCAGGATGGCTGAGCGGTCTAAGTCGCTGCGCTCGGGTCGCAGTCCCCACTGGAGGCGCGGGTTCGAATCCCAGAGATTCCCCCATAGGAATGAATGGTCGAAATGCCCAATTGAAATGAATGGCGGGATACCAGGTGTCAAAGTCCACCATTGAACCTGGGAAGGAAAGAGCTGTCAGGATGGCTGAGCGGTCTAAGTCGCTGCGCTCGGGTCGCAGTCCCCACTGGAGGCGCGGGTTCGAATCCCAGAGATTCCCCCATAGGAATGAATGGTCGAAATGCCCAATTGAAATGAATGGCGGGCTACCAGGTGTCAAAGTCCCCCAATGAACCTGGGAAGGAAAGAGCTGTCAGGATGGCTGAGCGGTCTAAGTCGCTGCGCTCGGGTCGCAGTCCCCACTGGAGGCGCGGGTTCGAATCCCAGAGATTCCCCCATAGGAATGAATGGTCGAAATGCCCAATTGAAATGAATGGCGGGCTACCAGGTGTCAAAGTCCCCCATTGAACATTGGAAGGAAAGAGCTGTCAGGATGGCTGAGCGGTCTAAGTCGCTGCGTTCGGGTCGCAGTCCCCACTGGAGGCGAGGGTTCGAATCCCAGAGATTCCCCCATAGGAATGAATGGTCGAAATGCCCCATTGAAATGAATGGCGGGCTACCAGGTGTCAAAGTCCCCCAATGAACCTGGGAAGGAAAGAGCTGTCAGGATGGCCGAGCGGTCTAAGTCGCTGCGCTCGGGTCGCAGTCCCCACTGGAGGCGCGGGTTCGAATCCCAGAGATTCCCCCATAGGAATGAATGGTCGAAATGCCCAATTGAAATGAATGGCGGGCTACCAGGTGTCAAAGTCCCCCAATGAACCTGGGAAGGAAAGAGCTGTCAGGATGGCTGAGCGGTCTAAGTCGCTGCGCTCGGGTCGCAGTCCCCACTGGAGGCGCGGGTTCGAATCCCAGAGATTCCCCCATAGGAATGAATGGTCGAAATGCCCAATTGAAATGAATGGCGGGATACCAGGTGTCAAAGTCCACCATTGAACCTGGGAAGGAAAGAGCTGTCAGGATGGCCGAGCGGTCTAAGTCGCTGCGCTCGGGTCGCAGTCCCCACTGGAGGCGCGGGTTCGAATCCCAGAGATTCCCCCATAGGAATGAAAGGTCGAAATGCCCAATTGAAATAAATGGCGGGCTACCAGGTGTCAAAGTCCCCCAATGAACCTGGGAAGGAAAGAGCTGTCAGGATGGCTGAGCGGTCTAAGTCGCTGCGCTCGGGTCGCAGTCCCCACTGGAGGCGCGGGTTCGAATCCCAGAGATTCCCCCATAGGAATGAAAGGTCGAAATGCCCAATTGAAATAAATGGCGGGCTACCAGGTGTCAAAGTCCCCCAATGAACCTGGGAAGGAAAGAGCTGTCAGGATGGCTGAGCGGTCTAAGTCGCTGCGCTCGGGTCGCAGTCCCCACTGGAGGCGCGGGTTCGAATCCCAGAGATTCCCCCATAGGAATGAATGGTCGAAATGCCCAATTGAAATGAATGGCGGGCTACCAGGTGTCAAAGTCCCCCATTGAACATTGGAAGGAAAGAGCTGTCAGGATGGCTGAGCGGTCTAAGTCGCTGCGCTCGGGTCGCAGTCCCCACTGGAGGCGCGGGTTCGAATCCCAGAGATTCCCCCATAGGAATGAATGGTCGAAATGCCCCATTGAAATGAATGGCGGGCTACCAGGTGTCAAAGTCCCCCAATGAACCTGGGAAGGAAAGAGCTGTCAGGATGGCCGAGTGGTCTAAGTCGCTGCGCTCGGGTCGCAGTCCCCACTGGAGGCGCGGGTTCGAATCCCAGAGATTCCCCATAGGAATGAATGGTCGAAATGCCCAATTGAAATGAATGGCGGGCTACCAGGTGTCAAAGTCCCCCAATGAACCTGGGAAGGAAAGAGCTGTCAGGATGGCTGAGCGGTCTAAGTCGCTGCGCTCGGGTCGCAGTCCCCACTGGAGGCGCGGGTTCGAATCCCAGAGATTCCCCCATAGGAATGAATGGTCGAAATGCCCAATTGAAATGAATGGCGGGCTACCAGGTGTCAAAGTCCCCCAATGAACCTGGGAAGGAAAGAGCTGTCAGGATGGCTGAGCGGTCTAAGTCGCTGCGCTCGGGTCGCAGTCCCCACTGGAGGCGCGGGTTCGAATCCCAGAGATTCCCCCATAGGAATGAATGGTCGAAATGCCCAATTGAAATGAATGGCGGGATACCAGGTGTCAAAGTCCACCATTGAACCTGGGAAGGAAAGAGCTGTCAGGATGGCTGAGCGGTCTAAGTCGCTGCGCTCGGGTCGCAGTCCCCACTGGAGGCGCGGGTTCGAATCCCAGAGATTCCCCCATAGGAATGAATGGTCGAAATGCCCAATTGAAATGAATGGCGGGCTACCAGGTGTCAAAGTCCCCCAATGAACCTGGGAAGGAAAGAGCTGTCAGGATGGCTGAGCGGTCTAAGTCGCTGCGCTCGGGTCGCAGTCCCCACTGGAGGCGCGGGTTCGAATCCCAGAGATTCCCCCATAGGAATGAATGGTCGAAATGCCCAATTGAAATGAATGGCGGGCTACCAGGTGTCAAAGTCCCCCAATGAACCTGGGAAGGAAAGAGCTGTCAGGATGGCTGAGCGGTCTAAGTCGCTGCGCTCGGGTCGCAGTCCCCACTGGAGGCGCGGGTTCGAATCCCAGAGATTCCCCCATAGGAATGAATGGTCGAAATGCCCAATTGAAATGAATGGCGGGCTACCAGGTGTCAAAGTCCCCCATTGAACATTGGAAGGAAAGAGCTGTCAGGATGGCTGAGCGGTCTAAGTCGCTGCGTTCGGGTCGCAGTCCCCACTGGAGGCGAGGGTTCGAATCCCAGAGATTCCCCCATAGGAATGAATGGTCGAAATGCCCCATTGAAATGAATGGCGGGCTACCAGGTGTCAAAGTCCCCCAATGAACCTGGGAAGGAAAGAGCTGTCAGGATGGCCGAGCGGTCTAAGTCGCTGCGCTCGGGTCGCAGTCCCCACTGGAGGCGCGGGTTCGAATCCCAGAGATTCCCCCATAGGAATGAATGGTCGAAATGCCCAATTGAAATGAATGGCGGGCTACCAGGTGTCAAAGTCCCCCAATGAACCTGGGAAGGAAAGAGCTGTCAGGATGGCTGAGCGGTCTAAGTCGCTGCGCTCGGGTCGCAGTCCCCACTGGAGGCGCGGGTTCGAATCCCAGAGATTCCCCCATAGGAATGAATGGTCGAAATGCCCAATTGAAATGAATGGCGGGATACCAGGTGTCAAAGTCCACCATTGAACCTGGGAAGGAAAGAGCTGTCAGGATGGCCGAGCGGTCTAAGTCGCTGCGCTCGGGTCGCAGTCCCCACTGGAGGCGCGGGTTCGAATCCCAGAGATTCCCCCATAGGAATGAAAGGTCGAAATGCCCAATTGAAATAAATGGCGGGCTACCAGGTGTCAAAGTCCCCCAATGAACCTGGGAAGGAAAGAGCTGTCAGGATGGCTGAGCGGTCTAAGTCGCTGCGCTCGGGTCGCAGTCCCCACTGGAGGCGCGGGTTCGAATCCCAGAGATTCCCCCATAGGAATGAAAGGTCGAAATGCCCAATTGAAATAAATGGCGGGCTACCAGGTGTCAAAGTCCCCCAATGAACCTGGGAAGGAAAGAGCTGTCAGGATGGCTGAGCGGTCTAAGTCGCTGCGCTCGGGTCGCAGTCCCCACTGGAGGCGCGGGTTCGAATCCCAGAGATTCCCCCATAGGAATGAATGGTCGAAATGCCCAATTGAAATGAATGGCGGGCTACCAGGTGTCAAAGTCCCCCATTGAACATTGGAAGGAAAGAGCTGTCAGGATGGCTGAGCGGTCTAAGTCGCTGCGCTCGGGTCGCAGTCCCCACTGGAGGCGCGGGTTCGAATCCCAGAGATTCCCCCATAGGAATGAATGGTCGAAATGCCCAAATGAAATGAATGGCGGGCTACCAGGTGTCAAAGTCCCCCAATGAACCTGGGAAGGAAAGAGCTGTCAGGATGGCCGAGCGGTCTAAGTCGCTGCGCTCGGGTCGCAGTCCCCACTGGAGGCGCGGGTTCGAATCCCAGAGATTCCCCCATAGGAATGAATGGTCGAAATGTCCAATTGAAATGAATGGCGGGCTACCAGGTGTCAAAGTCCCCCAATGAACCTGGGAAGGAAAGAGCTGTCAGGATGGCTGAGCGGTCTAAGTCGCTGCGTTCGGGTCGCAGTCCCCACTGGAGGCGAGGGTTCGAATCCCAGAGATTCCCCCATAGGAATGAATGGTCGAAATGCCCCATTGAAATGAATGGCGGGCTACCAGGTGTCAAAGTCCCCCAATGAACCTGGGAAGGAAAGAAAGGAAAGAGCTGTCAGGATGGCCGAGTGGTCTAAGTCGCTGCGCTCGGGTCGCAGTCACCACTGGAGGCGCGGGTTCGAATCCCAGAGATTCCCCCATAGGAATGAATGGTCGAAATGCCCAATTGAAATGAATGGCGGGCTACCAGGTGTCAAAGTCCCCCAATGAACCTGGGAAGGAAAGAGCTGTCAGGATGGCCGAGCGGTCTAAGTCGCTGCGCTCGGGTCACAGTCCCCACTGGAGGCGCGGGTTCGAATCCCAGAGATTCCCCCATAGGAATGAATGGTCGAAATGCCCCATTGAAATGAATGGCGGGCTACCAGGTGTCAAAGTCCCCCAATGAACCTGGGAAGGAAAGAGCTGTCAGGATGGCTGAGCGGTCTAAGTCGCTGCGTTCGGGTCGCAGTCCCCACTGGAGGCGAGGGTTCGAATCCCAGAGATTCCCCCATAGGAATGAATGGTCGAAATGCCCCATTGAAATGAATGGCGGGCTACCAGGTGTCAAAGTCCCCCAATGAACCTGGGAAGGAAAGAGCTGTCAGGATGGCCGAGTGGTCTAAGTCGCTGCGCTCGGGTCGCAGTCCCCACTGGAGGCGCGGGTTCGAATCCCAGAGATTCCCCCATAGGAATGAATGGTCGAAATGCCCAATTGAAATGAATGGCGGGCTACCAGGTGTCAAAGTCCCCCAATGAACCTGGGAAGGAAAAAGCTGTCAGGATGGCTGAGCGGTCTAAGTCGCTGCGCTCGGGTCGCAGTCCCCACTGGAGGCGCGGGTTCGAATCCCAGAGATTCCCCCATAGGAATGAATGGTCGAAATGCCCCATTGAAATGAATGGCGGGCTACCAGGTGTCAAAGTCCCCCAATGAACCTGGGAAGGAAAGAGCTGTCAGGATGGCCGAGTGGTCTAAGTCGCTGCGCTCGGGTCGCAGTCCCCACTGGAGGCGCGGGTTCGAATCCCAGAGATTCCCCATAGGAATGAATGGTCGAAATGCCCAATTGAAATGAATGGCGGGCTACCAGGTGTCAAAGTCCCCCAATGAACCTGGGAAGGAAAGAGCTGTCAGGATGGCTGAGCGGTCTAAGTCGCTGCGCTCGGGTCGCAGTCCCCACTGGAGGCGCGGGTTCGAATCCCAGAGATTCCCCCATAGGAATGAATGGTCGAAATGCCCAATTGAAATGAATGGCGGGCTACCAGGTGTCAAAGTCCCCCCATGAACCTGGGAAGGAAAGAGCTGTCAGGATGGCTGAGCGGTCTAAGTCGCTGCGCTCGGGTCGCAGTCCCCACTGGAGGCGCGGGTTCGAATCCCAGAGATTCCCCCATAGGAATGAATGGTCGAAATGCCCAATTGAAATGAATGGCGGGATACCAGGTGTCAAAGTCCACCATTGAACCTGGGAAGGAAAGAGCTGTCAGGATGGCTGAGCGGTCTAAGTCGCTGCGCTCGGGTCGCAGTCCCCACTGGAGGCGCGGGTTCGAATCCCAGAGATTCCCCCATAGGAATGAATGGTCGAAATGCCCAATTGAAATGAATGGCGGGCTACCAGGTGTCAAAGTCCCCCAATGAACCTGGGAAGGAAAGAGCTGTCAGGATGGCTGAGCGGTCTAAGTCGCTGCGCTCGGGTCGCAGTCCCCACTGGAGGCGCGGGTTCGAATCCCAGAGATTCCCCCATAGGAATGAATGGTCGAAATGCCCAATTGAAATGAATGGCGGGCTACCAGGTGTCAAAGTCCCCCATTGAACATTGGAAGGAAAGAGCTGTCAGGATGGCTGAGCGGTCTAAGTCGCTGCGTTCGGGTCGCAGTCCCCACTGGAGGCGAGGGTTCGAATCCCAGAGATTCCCCCATAGGAATGAATGGTCGAAATGCCCCATTGAAATGAATGGCGGGCTACCAGGTGTCAAAGTCCCCCAATGAACCTGGGAAGGAAAGAGCTGTCAGGATGGCCGAGCGGTCTAAGTCGCTGCGCTCGGGTCGCAGTCCCCACTGGAGGCGCGGGTTCGAATCCCAGAGATTCCCCCATAGGAATGAATGGTCGAAATGCCCAATTGAAATGAATGGCGGGCTACCAGGTGTCAAAGTCCCCCAATGAACCTGGGAAGGAAAGAGCTGTCAGGATGGCTGAGCGGTCTAAGTCGCTGCGCTCGGGTCGCAGTCCCCACTGGAGGCGCGGGTTCGAATCCCAGAGATTCCCCCATAGGAATGAATGGTCGAAATGCCCAATTGAAATGAATGGCGGGATACCAGGTGTCAAAGTCCACCATTGAACCTGGGAAGGAAAGAGCTGTCAGGATGGCCGAGCGGTCTAAGTCGCTGCGCTCGGGTCGCAGTCCCCACTGGAGGCGCGGGTTCGAATCCCAGAGATTCCCCCATAGGAATGAAAGGTCGAAATGCCCAATTGAAATAAATGGCGGGCTACCAGGTGTCAAAGTCCCCCAATGAACCTGGGAAGGAAAGAGCTGTCAGGATGGCTGAGCGGTCTAAGTCGCTGCGCTCGGGTCGCAGTCCCCACTGGAGGCGCGGGTTCGAATCCCAGAGATTCCCCCATAGGAATGAAAGGTCGAAATGCCCAATTGAAATAAATGGCGGGCTACCAGGTGTCAAAGTCCCCCAATGAACCTGGGAAGGAAAGAGCTGTCAGGATGGCTGAGCGGTCTAAGTCGCTGCGCTCGGGTCGCAGTCCCCACTGGAGGCGCGGGTTCGAATCCCAGAGATTCCCCCATAGGAATGAATGGTCGAAATGCCCAATTGAAATGAATGGCGGGCTACCAGGTGTCAAAGTCCCCCATTGAACATTGGAAGGAAAGAGCTGTCAGGATGGCTGAGCGGTCTAAGTCGCTGCGCTCGGGTCGCAGTCCCCACTGGAGGCGCGGGTTCGAATCCCAGAGATTCCCCCATAGGAATGAATGGTCGAAATGCCCAAATGAAATGAATGGCGGGCTACCAGGTGTCAAAGTCCCCCAATGAACCTGGGAAGGAAAGAGCTGTCAGGATGGCCGAGCGGTCTAAGTCGCTGCGCTCGGGTCGCAGTCCCCACTGGAGGCGCGGGTTCGAATCCCAGAGATTCCCCCATAGGAATGAATGGTCGAAATGTCCAATTGAAATGAATGGCGGGCTACCAGGTGTCAAAGTCCCCCAATGAACCTGGGAAGGAAAGAGCTGTCAGGATGGCTGAGCGGTCTAAGTCGCTGCGTTCGGGTCGCAGTCCCCACTGGAGGCGAGGGTTCGAATCCCAGAGATTCCCCCATAGGAATGAATGGTCGAAATGCCCCATTGAAATGAATGGCGGGCTACCAGGTGTCAAAGTCCCCCAATGAACCTGGGAAGGAAAGAAAGGAAAGAGCTGTCAGGATGGCCGAGTGGTCTAAGTCGCTGCGCTCGGGTCGCAGTCCCCACTGGAGGCGCGGGTTCGAATCCCAGAGATTCCCCCATAGGAATGAATGGTCGAAATGCCCAATTGAAATGAATGGCGGGCTACCAGGTGTCAAAGTCCCCCAATGAACCTGGGAAGGAAAAAGCTGTCAGGATGGCTGAGCGGTCTAAGTCGCTGCGCTCGGGTCGCAGTCCCCACTGGAGGCGCGGGTTCGAATCCCAGAGATTCCCCCATAGGAATGAATGGTCGAAATGCCCAATTGAAATGAATGGCGGGATACCAGGTGTCAAAGTCCACCATTGAACCTGGGAAGGAAAGAGCTGTCAGGATGGCTGAGCGGTCTAAGTCGCTGCGCTCGGGCCGCAGTCCCCACTGGAGGCGCGGGTTCGAATCCCAGAGATTCCCCCATAGGAATGAATGGTCGAAATGCCCAATTGAAATGAATGGCGGGCTACCAGGTGTCAAAGTCCCCCATTGAACATTGGAAGGAAAGAGCTGTCAGGATGGCTGAGCGGTCTAAGTTGCTGCGTTCGGGTCGCAGTCCCCACTGGAGGCGAGGGTTCGAATCCCAGAGATTCCCCCATAGGAATGAATGGTCGAAATGCCCCATTGAAATGAATGGCGGGCTACCAGGTGTCAAAGTCCCCCAATGAACCTGGGAAGGAAAGAGCTGTCAGGATGGCCGAGTGGTCTAAGTCGCTGCGCTCGGGTCGCAGTCCCCACTGGAGGCGCGGGTTCGAATCCCAGAGATTCCCCCATAGGAATGAATGGTCGAAATGCCCAATTGAAATGAATGGCGGGCTACCAGGTGTCAAAGTCCCCCAATGAACCTGGGAAGGAAAGAGCTGTCAGGATGGCCGAGCGGTCTAAGTCGCTGCGCTCGGGTCGCAGTCCCCACTGGAGGCGCGGGTTCGAATCCCAGAGATTCCCCCATAGGAATGAATGGTCGAAATGTCCAATTGAAATGAATGGCGGGCTACCAGGTGTCAAAGTCCCCCAATGAACCTGGGAAGGAAAGAGCTGTCAGGATGGCTGAGCGGTCTAAGTCGCTGCGTTCGGGTCGCAGTCCCCACTGGAGGCGAGGGTTCGAATCCCAGAGATTCCCCCATAGGAATGAATGGTCGAAATGCCCCATTGAAATGAATGGCGGGCTACCAGGTGTCAAAGTCCCCCAATGAACCTGGGAAGGAAAGAGCTGTCAGGATGGCCGAGTGGTCTAAGTCGCTGCGCTCGGGTCGCAGTCCCCACTGGAGGCGCGGGTTCGAATCCCAGAGATTCCCCCATAGGAATGAATGGTCGAAATGCCCAATTGAAATGAATGGCGGGCTACCAGGTGTCAAAGTCCCCCAATGAACCTGGGAAGGAAAAAGCTGTCAGGATGGCTGAGCGGTCTAAGTCGCTGCGCTCGGGTCGCAGTCCCCACTGGAGGCGCGGGTTCGAATCCCAGAGATTCCCCCATAGGAATGAATGGTCGAAATGCCCAATTGAAATGAATGGCGGGATACCAGGTGTCAAAGTCCCCCAATGAACCTGGGAAGGAAAGAGCTGTCAGGATGGCTGAGCGGTCTAAGTCGCTGCGCTCGGGTCGCAGTCCCCACTGGAGGCGCGGGTTCGAATCCCAGAGATTCCCCCATAGGAATGAATGGTCGAAATGCCCAATTGAAATGAATGGCGGGCTACCAGGTGTCAAAGTCCCCCAATGAACCTGGGAAGGAAAGAGCTGTCAGGATGGCTGAGCGGTCTAAGTCGCTGCGCTCGGGTCGCAGTCCCCACTGGAGGCGCGGGTTCGAATCCCAGAGATTCCCCCATAGGAATGAAAGGTCGAAATGCCCAATTGAAATAAATGGCGGGCTACCAGGTGTCAAAGTCCCCCAATGAACCTGGGAAGGAAAGAGCTGTCAGGATGGCTGAGCGGTCTAAGTCGCTGCGCTCGGGTCGCAGTCCCCACTGGAGGCGCGGGTTCGAATCCCAGAGATTCCCCCATAGGAATGAATGGTCGAAATGCCCAATTGAAATGAATGGCGGGCTACCAGGTGTCAAAGTCCCCCATTGAACATTGGAAGGAAAGAGCTGTCAGGATGGCTGAGCGGTCTAAGTCGCTGCGCTCGGGTCGCAGTCCCCACTGGAGGCGCGGGTTCGAATCCCAGAGATTCCCCCATAGGAATGAATGGTCGAAATGCCCAATTGAAATGAATGGCGGGCTACCAGGTGTCAAAGTCCCCCAATGAACCTGGGAAGGAAAGAGCTGTCAGGATGGCTGAGCGGTCTAAGTCGCTGCGCTCGGGTCGCAGTCCCCACTGGAGGCGCGGGTTCGAATCCCAGAGATTCCCCCATAGGAATGAATGGTCGAAATGCCCAATTGAAATGAATGGCGGGCTACCAGGTGTCAAAGTCCCCCATTGAACATTGGAAGGAAAGAGCTGTCAGGATGGCTGAGCGGTCTAAGTAGCTGCGTTCGGGTCGCAGTCCCCACTGGAGGCGAGGGTTCGAATCCCAGAGATTCCCCCATAGGAATGAATGGTCGAAATGCCCCATTGAAATGAATGGCGGGCTACCAGGTGTCAAAGTCCCCCAATGAACCTGGGAAGGAAAGAGCTGTCAGGATGGCCGAGCGGTCTAAGTCGCTGCGCTCGGGTCGCAGTCCCCACTGGAGGCGCGGGTTCGAATCCCAGAGATTCCCCCATAGGAATGAATGGTCGAAATGCCCAATTGAAATGAATGGCGGGCTACCAGGTGTCAAAGTCCCCCAATGAACCTGGGAAGGAAAAAGCTGTCAGGATGGCTGAGCGGTCTAAGTCGCTGCGCTCGGGTCGCAGTCCCCACTGGAGGCGCGGGTTCGAATCCCAGAGATTCCCCCATAGGAATGAATGGTCGAAATGCCCAATTGAAATGAATGGCGGGATACCAGGTGTCAAAGTCCCCCAATGAACCTGGGAAGGAAAGAGCTGTCAGGATGGCTGAGCGGTCTAAGTCGCTGCGCTCGGGTCGCAGTCCCCACTGGAGGCGCGGGTTCGAATCCCAGAGATTCCCCCATAGGAATGAATGGTCGAAATGCCCAATTGAAATGAATGGCGGGCTACCAGGTGTCAAAGTCCCCCAATGAACCTGGGAAGGAAAGAGCTGTCAGGATGGCTGAGCGGTCTAAGTCGCTGCGCTCGGGTCGCAGTCCCCACTGGAGGCGCGGGTTCGAATCCCAGAGATTCCCCCATAGGAATGAAAGGTCGAAATGCCCAATTGAAATAAATGGCGGGCTACCAGGTGTCAAAGTCCCCCA
This sequence comes from Vanacampus margaritifer, assembly GCF_051991255.1. Taxonomy (NCBI): domain Eukaryota; kingdom Metazoa; phylum Chordata; class Actinopteri; order Syngnathiformes; family Syngnathidae; genus Vanacampus; species Vanacampus margaritifer. Next base: position 124,820 of record NW_027520749.1, on the reverse strand, counting down.
ATGAACCTGGGAAGGAAAGAGCTGTCAGGATGGCTGAGCGGTCTAAGTCGCTGCGCTCGGGTCGCAGTCCCCACTGGAGGCGCGGGTTCGAATCCCAGAGATTCCCCCATAGGAATGAATGGTCGAAATGCCCAATTGAAATGAATGGCGGGCTACCAGGTGTCAAAGTCCCCCATTGAACATTGGAAGGAAAGAGCTGTCAGGATGGCTGAGCGGTCTAAGTCGCTGCGCTCGGGTCGCAGTCCCCACTGGAGGCGCGGGTTCGAATCCCAGAGATTCCCCCATAGGAATGAATGGTCGAAATGCCCAAATGAAATGAATGGCGGGCTACCAGGTGTCAAAGTCCCCCAATGAACCTGGGAAGGAAAGAGCTGTCAGGATGGCCGAGCGGTCTAAGTCGCTGCGCTCGTGTCGCAGTCCCCACTGGAGGCGCGGGTTCGAATCCCAGAGATTCCCCCATAGGAATGAATGGTCGAAATGTCCAATTGAAATGAATGGCGGGCTACCAGGTGTCAAAGTCCCCCAATGAACCTGGGAAGGAAAGAGCTGTCAGGATGGCTGAGCGGTCTAAGTCGCTGCGTTCGGGTCGCAGTCCCCACTGGAGGCGAGGGTTCGAATCCCAGAGATTCCCCCATAGGAATGAATGGTCGAAATGCCCCATTGAAATGAATGGCGGGCTACCAGGTGTCAAAGTCCCCCAATGAACCTGGGAAGGAAAGAAAGGAAAGAGCTGTCAGGATGGCCGAGTGGTCTAAGTCGCTGCGCTCGGGTCGCAGTCCCCACTGGAGGCGCGGGTTCGAATCCCAGAGATTCCCCCATAGGAATGAATGGTCGAAATGCCCAATTGAAATGAATGGCGGGCTACCAGGTGTCAAAGTCCCCCAATGAACCTGGGAAGGAAAAAGCTGTCAGGATGGCTGAGCGGTCTAAGTCGCTGCGCTCGGGTCGCAGTCCCCACTGGAGGCGCGGGTTCGAATCCCAGAGATTCCCCCATAGGAATGAATGGTCGAAATGCCCAATTGAAATGAATGGCGGGATACCAGGTGTCAAAGTCCACCATTGAACCTGGGAAGGAAAGAGCTGTCAGGATGGCTGAGCGGTCTAAGTCGCTGCGCTCGGGCCGCAGTCCCCACTGGAGGCGCGGGTTCGAATCCCAGAGATTCCCCCATAGGAATGAATGGTCGAAATGCCCAATTGAAATGAATGGCGGGCTACCAGGTGTCAAAGTCCCCCATTGAACATTGGAAGGAAAGAGCTGTCAGGATGGCTGAGCGGTCTAAGTTGCTGCGTTCGGGTCGCAGTCCCCACTGGAGGCGAGGGTTCGAATCCCAGAGATTCCCCCATAGGAATGAATGGTCGAAATGCCCCATTGAAATGAATGGCGGGCTACCAGGTGTCAAAGTCCCCCAATGAACCTGGGAAGGAAAGAGCTGTCAGGATGGCCGAGTGGTCTAAGTCGCTGCGCTCGGGTCGCAGTCCCCACTGGAGGCGCGGGTTCGAATCCCAGAGATTCCCCCATAGGAATGAATGGTCGAAATGCCCAATTGAAATGAATGGCGGGCTACCAGGTGTCAAAGTCCCCCAATGAACCTGGGAAGGAAAGAGCTGTCAGGATGGCCGAGCGGTCTAAGTCGCTGCGCTCGGGTCGCAGTCCCCACTGGAGGCGCGGGTTCGAATCCCAGAGATTCCCCCATAGGAATGAATGGTCGAAATGTCCAATTGAAATGAATGGCGGGCTACCAGGTGTCAAAGTCCCCCAATGAACCTGGGAAGGAAAGAGCTGTCAGGATGGCTGAGCGGTCTAAGTCGCTGCGTTCGGGTCGCAGTCCCCACTGGAGGCGAGGGTTCGAATCCCAGAGATTCCCCCATAGGAATGAATGGTCGAAATGCCCAATTGAAATGAATGGCGGGCTACCAGGTGTCAAAGTCCCCCAATGAACCTGGGAAGGAAAGAGCTGTCAGGATGGCTGAGCGGTCTAAGTCGCTGCGCTCGGGTCGCAGTCCCCACTGGAGGCGCGGGTTCGAATCCCAGAGATTCCCCCATAGGAATGAATGGTCGAAATGCCCCATTGAAATGAATGGCGGGCTACCAGGTGTCAAAGTCCCCCAATGAACCTGGGAAGGAAAGAGCTGTCAGGATGGCTGAGCGGTCTAAGTCGCTGCGCTCGGGTCGCAGTCCCCACTGGAGGCGCGGGTTCGAATCCCAGAGATTCCCCCATAGGAATGAATGGTCGAAATGCCCAATTGAAATAAATGGCGGGCTACCAGGTGTCAAAGTCCCCCATTGAACATTGGAAGGAAAGAGCTGTCAGGATGGCTGAGCGGTCTAAGTCGCTGCGCTCGGGTCGCAGTCCCCACTGGAGGCGCGGGTTCGAATCCCAGAGATTCCCCCATAGGAATGAATGGTCGAAATGTCCAATTGAAATGAATGGCGGGCTACCAGGTGTCAAAGTCCCCCAATGAACCTGGGAAGGAAAGAGCTGTCAGGATGGCTGAGCGGTCTAAGTCGCTGCGTTCGGGTCGCAGTCCCCACTGGAGGCGAGGGTTCGAATCCCAGAGATTCCCCCATAGGAATGAATGGTCGAAATGCCCAATTGAAATGAATGGCGGGCTACCAGGTGTCAAAGTCCCCCAATGAACCTGGGAAGGAAAGAGCTGTCAGGATGGCTGAGCGGTCTAAGTCGCTGCGCTCGGGTCGCAGTCCCCACTGGAGGCGCGGGTTCGAATCCCAGAGATTCCCCCATAGGAATGAATGGTCGAAATGCCCCATTGAAATGAATGGCGGGCTACCAGGTGTCAAAGTCCCCCAATGAACCTGGGAAGGAAAGAGCTGTCAGGATGGCTGAGCGGTCTAAGTCGCTGCGCTCGGGTCGCAGTCCCCACTGGAGGCGCGGGTTCGAATCCCAGAGATTCCCCCATAGGAATGAATGGTCGAAATGCCCAATTGAAATGAATGGCGGGCTACCAGGTGTCAAAGTCCCCCATTGAACATTGGAAGGAAAGAGCTGTCAGGATGGCTGAGCGGTCTAAGTCGCTGCGCTCGGGTCGCAGTCCCCACTGGAGGCGCGGGTTCGAATCCCAGAGATTCCCCCATAGGAATGAATGGTCGAAATGCCCAATTGAAATGAATGGCGGGCTACCAGGTGTCAAAGTCCCCCAATGAACCTGGGAAGGAAAGAGCTGTCAGGATGGCTGAGCGGTCTAAGTCGCTGCGTTCGGGTCGCAGTCCCCACTGGAGGCGAGGGTTCGAATCCCAGAGATTCCCCCATAGGAATGAATGGTCGAAATGCCCAATTGAAATGAATGGCGGGCTACCAGGTGTCAAAGTCCCCCAATGAACCTGGGAAGGAAAGAGCTGTCAGGATGGCTGAGCGGTCTAAGTCGCTGCGCTCGGGTCGCAGTCCCCACTGGAGGCGCGGGTTCGAATCCCAGAGATTCCCCCATAGGAATGAATGGTCGAAATGCCCAATTGAAATGAATGGCGGGATACCAGGTGTCAAAGTCCACCATTGAACCTGGGAAGGAAAGAGCTGTCAGGATGGCTGAGCGGTCTAAGTCGCTGCGCTCGGGTCGCAGTCCCCACTGGAGGCGCGGGTTCGAATCCCAGAGATTCCCCCATAGGAATGAATGGTCGAAATGCCCAATTGAAATGAATGGCGGGCTACCAGGTGTCAAAGTCCCCCAATGAACCTGGGAAGGAAAGAGCTGTCAGGATGGCTGAGCGGTCTAAGTCGCTGCGCTCGGGTCGCAGTCCCCACTGGAGGCGCGGGTTCGAATCCCAGAGATTCCCCCATAGGAATGAATGGTCGAAATGCCCAATTGAAATGAATGGCGGGCTACCAGGTGTCAAAGTCCCCCATTGAACATTGGAAGGAAAGAGCTGTCAGGATGGCTGAGCGGTCTAAGTCGCTGCGTTCGGGTCGCAGTCCCCACTGGAGGCGAGGGTTCGAATCCCAGAGATTCCCCCATCGGAATGAATGGTCGAAATGCCCCATTGAAATGAATGGCGGGCTACCAGGTGTCAAAGTCCCCCAATGAACCTGGGAAGGAAAGAGCTGTCAGGATGGCCGAGCGGTCTAAGTCGCTGCGCTCGGGTCGCAGTCCCCACTGGAGGCGCGGGTTCGAATCCCAGAGATTCCCCCATAGGAATGAATGGTCGAAATGCCCAATTGAAATGAATGGCGGGCTACCAGGTGTCAAAGTCCCCCAATGAACCTGGGAAGGAAAGAGCTGTCAGGATGGCTGAGCGGTCTAAGTCGCTGCGCTCGGGTCGCAGTCCCCACTGGAGGCGCGGGTTCGAATCCCAGAGATTCCCCCATAGGAATGAATGGTCGAAATGCCCAATTGAAATGAATGGCGGGATACCAGGTGTCAAAGTCCACCATTGAACCTGGGAAGGAAAGAGCTGTCAGGATGGCTGAGCGGTCTAAGTCGCTGCGCTCGGGTCGCAGTCCCCACTGGAGGCGCGGGTTCGAATCCCAGAGATTCCCCCATAGGAATGAATGGTCGAAATGCCCAATTGAAATGAATGGCGGGCTACCAGGTGTCAAAGTCCCCCAATGAACCTGGGAAGGAAAGAGCTGTCAGGATGGCTGAGCGGTCTAAGTCGCTGCGCTCGGGTCGCAGTCCCCACTGGAGGCGCGGGTTCGAATCCCAGAGATTCCCCCATAGGAATGAATGGTCGAAATGCCCAATTGAAATGAATGGCGGGCTACCAGGTGTCAAAGTCCCCCATTGAACATTGGAAGGAAAGAGCTGTCAGGATGGCCGAGCGGTCTAAGTCGCTGCGCTCGGGTCGCAGTCCCCACTAGAGGCGCGGGTTCGAATCCCAGAGATTCCCCCATAGGAATGAATGGTCGAAATGCCCAATTGAAATGAATGGCGGGCTACCAGGTGTCAAAGTCCCCCAATGAACCTGGGAAGGAAAGAGCTGTCAGGATGGCTGAGCGGTCTAAGTCGCTGCGTTCGGGTCGCAGTCCCCACTGGAGGCGAGGGTTCGAATCCCAGAGATTCCCCCATAGGAATGAATGGTCGAAATGCCCCATTGAAATGAATGGCGGGCTACCAGGTGTCAAAGTCCCCCAATGAACCTGGGAAGGAAAGAGCTGTCAGGATGGCCGAGTGGTCTAAGTCGCTGCGCTCGGGTCGCAGTCCCCACTGGAGGCGCGGGTTCGAATCCCAGAGATTCCCCATAGGAATGAATGGTCGAAATGCCCCATTGAAATGAATGGCGGGCTACCAGGTGTCAAAGTCCCCCAATGAACCTGGGAAGGAAAGAGCTGTCAGGATGGCCGAGCGGTCTAAGTCGCTGCGCTCGGTTCGCAGTCCCCACTGGAGGCGCGGGTTCGAATCCCAGAGATTCCCCCATAGGAATGAATGGTCGAAATGCCCAATTGAAATGAATGGCGGGCTACCAGGTGTCAAAGTCCCCCAATGAACCTGGGAAGGAAAGAGCTGTCAGGATGGCCGAGCGGTCTAAGTCGCTGCGCTCGGTTCGCAGTCCCCACTGGAGGCGCGGGTTCGAATCCCAGAGATTCCCCCATAGGAATGAATGGTCGAAATGCCCAATTGAAATGAATGGCGGGCTACCAGGTGTCAAAGTCCACCATTGAACCTGGGAAGGAAAGAGCTGTCAGGATGGCCGAGCGGTCTAAGTCGCTGCGTTCGGGTCGCAGTCCCCACTGGAGGCGAGGGTTCGAATCCCAGAGATTCCCCCATAGGAATGAATGGTCGAAATGCCCCATTGAAATGAATGGCGGGCTACCAGGTGTCAAAGTCCCCCAATGAACCTGGGAAGGAAAGAAAGGAAAGAGCTGTCAGGATGGCCGAGTGGTCTAAGTCGCTGCGCTCGGGTCGCAGTCCCCACTGGAGGCGCGGGTTCGAATCCCAGAGATTCCCCCATAGGAATGAATGGTCGAAATGCCCAATTGAAATGAATGGCGGGCTACCAGGTGTCAAAGTCCCCCAATGAACCTGGGAAGGAAAAAGCTGTCAGGATGGCTGAGCGGTCTAAGTCGCTGCGCTCGGGTCGCAGTCCCCACTGGAGGCGCGGGTTCGAATCCCAGAGATTCCCCCATAGGAATGAATGGTCGAAATGCCCAATTGAAATGAATGGCGGGATACCAGGTGTCAAAGTCCACCATTGAACCTGGGAAGGAAAGAGCTGTCAGGATGGCTGAGCGGTCTAAGTCGCTGCGCTCGGGCCGCAGTCCCCACTGGAGGCGCGGGTTCGAATCCCAGAGATTCCCCCATAGGAATGAATGGTCGAAATGCCCAATTGAAATGAATGGCGGGCTACCAGGTGTCAAAGTCCCCCATTGAACATTGGAAGGAAAGAGCTGTCAGGATGGCTGAGCGGTCTAAGTTGCTGCGTTCGGGTCGCAGTCCCCACTGGAGGCGAGGGTTCGAATCCCAGAGATTCCCCCATAGGAATGAATGGTCGAAATGCCCCATTGAAATGAATGGCGGGCTACCAGGTGTCAAAGTCCCCCAATGAACCTGGGAAGGAAAGAGCTGTCAGGATGGCCGAGTGGTCTAAGTCGCTGCGCTCGGGTCGCAGTCCCCACTGGAGGCGCGGGTTCGAATCCCAGAGATTCCCCCATAGGAATGAATGGTCGAAATGCCCAATTGAAATGAATGGCGGGCTACCAGGTGTCAAAGTCCCCCAATGAACCTGGGAAGGAAAGAGCTGTCAGGATGGCCGAGCGGTCTAAGTCGCTGCGCTCGGGTCGCAGTCCCCACTGGAGGCGCGGGTTCGAATCCCAGAGATTCCCCCATAGGAATGAATGGTCGAAATGTCCAATTGAAATGAATGGCGGGCTACCAGGTGTCAAAGTCCCCCAATGAACCTGGGAAGGAAAGAGCTGTCAGGATGGCTGAGCGGTCTAAGTCGCTGCGTTCGGGTCGCAGTCCCCACTGGAGGCGAGGGTTCGAATCCCAGAGATTCCCCCATAGGAATGAATGGTCGAAATGCCCAATTGAAATGAATGGCGGGCTACCAGGTGTCAAAGTCCCCCAATGAACCTGGGAAGGAAAGAGCTGTCAGGATGGCTGAGCGGTCTAAGTCGCTGCGCTCGGGTCGCAGTCCCCACTGGAGGCGCGGGTTCGAATCCCAGAGATTCCCCCATAGGAATGAATGGTCGAAATGCCCCATTGAAATGAATGGCGGGCTACCAGGTGTCAAAGTCCCCCAATGAACCTGGGAAGGAAAGAGCTGTCAGGATGGCCGAGCGGTCTAAGTCGCTGCGCTCGGGTCGCAGTCCCCACTGGAGGCGCGGGTTCGAATCCCAGAGATTCCCCCATAGGAATGAAAGGTCGAAATGCCCAATTGAAATAAATGGCGGGCTACCAGGTGTCAAAGTCCCCCAATGAACCTGGGAAGGAAAGAGCTGTCAGGATGGCTGAGCGGTCTAAGTCGCTGCGCTCGGGTCGCAGTCCCCACTGGAGGCGCGGGTTCGAATCCCAGAGATTCCCCCATAGGAATGAATGGTCGAAATGCCCAATTGAAATGAATGGCGGGCTACCAGGTGTCAAAGTCCCCCATTGAACATTGGAAGGAAAGAGCTGTCAGGATGGCTGAGCGGTCTAAGTCGCTGCGCTCGGGTCGCAGTCCCCACTGGAGGCGCGGGTTCGAATCCCAGAGATTCCCCCATAGGAATGAATGGTCGAAATGCCCAATTGAAATGAATGGCGGGCTACCAGGTGTCAAAGTCCCCCAATGAACCTGGGAAGGAAAGAGCTGTCAGGATGGCTGAGCGGTCTAAGTCGCTGCGTTCGGGTCGCAGTCCCCACTGGAGGCGAGGGTTCGAATCCCAGAGATTCCCCCATAGGAATGAATGGTCGAAATGCCCAATTGAAATGAATGGCGGGCTACCAGGTGTCAAAGTCCCCCAATGAACCTGGGAAGGAAAGAGCTGTCAGGATGGCTGAGCGGTCTAAGTCGCTGCGCTCGGGTCGCAGTCCCCACTGGAGGCGCGGGTTCGAATCCCAGAGATTCCCCCATAGGAATGAATGGTCGAAATGCCCAATTGAAATGAATGGCGGGATACCAGGTGTCAAAGTCCACCATTGAACCTGGGAAGGAAAGAGCTGTCAGGATGGCTGAGCGGTCTAAGTCGCTGCGCTCGGGTCGCAGTCCCCACTGGAGGCGCGGGTTCGAATCCCAGAGATTCCCCCATAGGAATGAATGGTCGAAATGCCCAATTGAAATGAATGGCGGGCTACCAGGTGTCAAAGTCCCCCATTGAACATTGGAAGGAAAGAGCTGTCAGGATGGCTGAGCGGTCTAAGTCGCTGCGTTCGGGTCGCAGTCCCCACTGGAGGCGAGGGTTCGAATCCCAGAGATTCCCCCATAGGAATGAATGGTCGAAATGCCCCATTGAAATGAATGGCGGGCTACCAGGTGTCAAAGTCCCCCAATGAACCTGGGAAGGAAAGAGCTGTCAGGATGGCCGAGCGGTCTAAGTCGCTGCGCTCGGGTCGCAGTCCCCACTGGAGGCGCGGGTTCGAATCCCAGAGATTCCCCCATAGGAATGAATGGTCGAAATGCCCAATTGAAATGAATGGCGGGCTACCAGGTGTCAAAGTCCCCCAATGAACCTGGGAAGGAAAGAGCTGTCAGGATGGCTGAGCGGTCTAAGTCGCTGCGCTCGGGTCGCAGTCCCCACTGGAGGCGCGGGTTCGAATCCCAGAGATTCCCCCATAGGAATGAATGGTCGAAATGCCCAATTGAAATGAATGGCGGGATACCAGGTGTCAAAGTCCACCATTGAACCTGGGAAGGAAAGAGCTGTCAGGATGGCCGAGCGGTCTAAGTCGCTGCGCTCGGGTCGCAGTCCCCACTGGAGGCGCGGGTTCGAATCCCAGAGATTCCCCCATAGGAATGAATGGTCGAAATGCCCCATTGAAATGAATGGCGGGCTACCAGGTGTCAAAGTCCCCCAATGAACCTGGGAAGGAAAGAGCTGTCAGGATGGCCGAGCGGTCTAAGTCGCTGCGCTCGGGTCGCAGTCCCCACTGGAGGCGCGGGTTCGAATCCCAGAGATTCCCCCATAGGAATGAATGGTCGAAATGCCCAATTGAAATGAATGGCGGGCTACCAGGTGTCAAAGTCCCCCAATGAACCTGGGAAGGAAAGAGCTGTCAGGATGGCTGAGCGGTCTAAGTCGCTGCGCTCGGGTCGCAGTCCCCACTGGAGGCGCGGGTTCGAATCCCAGAGATTCCCCCATAGGAATGAATGGTCGAAATGCCCAATTGAAATGAATGGCGGGCTACCAGGTGTCAAAGTCCCCCAATGAACCTGGGAAGGAAAGAGCTGTCAGGATGGCTGAGCGGTCTAAGTCGCTGCGCTCGGGTCGCAGTCCCCACTGGAGGCGCGGGTTCGAATCCCAGAGATTCCCCCATAGGAATGAATGGTCGAAATGCCCAATTGAAATGAATGGCGGGATACCAGGTGTCAAAGTCCACCATTGAACCTGGGAAGGAAAGAGCTGTCAGGATGGCTTAGCGGTCTAAGTCGCTGCGCTCGGGTCGCAGTCCCCACTGGAGGCGCGGGTTCGAATCCCAGAGATTCCCCCATAGGAATGAATGGTCGAAATGCCCAATTGAAATGAATGGCGGGCTACCAGGTGTCAAAGTCCCCCAATGAACCTGGGAAGGAAAGAGCTGTCAGGATGGCTGAGCGGTCTAAGTCGCTGCGCTCGGGTCGCAGTCCCCACTGGAGGCGCGGGTTCGAATCCCAGAGATTCCCCCATAGGAATGAATGGTCGAAATGCCCAATTGAAATGAATGGCGGGCTACCAGGTGTCAAAGTCCCCCATTGAACATTGGAAGGAAAGAGCTGTCAGGATGGCCGAGCGGTCTAAGTCGCTGCGCTCGGGTCGCAGTCCCCACTAGAGGCGCGGGTTCGAATCCCAGAGATTCCCCCATAGGAATGAATGGTCGAAATGCCCAATTGAAATGAATGGCGGGCTACCAGGTGTCAAAGTCCCCCAATGAACCTGGGAAGGAAAGAGCTGTCAGGATGGCTGAGCGGTCTAAGTCGCTGCGTTCGGGGCGCAGTCCCCACTGGAGGCGAGGGTTCGAATCCCAGAGATTCCCCCATAGGAATGAATGGTCGAAATGCCCCATTGAAATGAATGGCGGGCTACCAGGTGTCAAAGTCCCCCAATGAACCTGGGAAGGAAAGAGCTGTCAGGATGGCCGAGTGGTCTAAGTCGCTGCGCTCGGGTCGCAGTCCCCACTGGAGGCGCGGGTTCGAATCCCAGAGATTCCCCATAGGAATGAATGGTCGAAATGCCCCATTGAAATGAATGGCGGGCTACCAGGTGTCAAAGTCCCCCAATGAACCTGGGAAGGAAAGAGCTGTCAGGATGGCCGAGCGGTCTAAGTCGCTGCGCTCGGTTCGCAGTCCCCACTGGAGGCGCGGGTTCGAATCCCAGAGATTCCCCCATAGGAATGAATGGTCGAAATGCCCAATTGAAATGAATGGCGGGCTACCAGGTGTCAAAGTCCCCCAATGAACCTGGGAAGGAAAGAGCTGTCAGGATGGCCGAGCGGTCTAAGTCGCTGCGCTCGGTTCGCAGTCCCCACTGGAGGCGCGGGTTCGAATCCCAGAGATTCCCCCATAGGAATGAATGGTCGAAATGCCCAATTGAAATGAATGGCGGGCTACCAGGTGTCAAAGTCCCCCAATGAACCTGGGAAGGAAAGAGCTGTCAGGATGGCTGAGCGGTCTAAGTCGCTGCGTTCGGGTCGCAGTCCCCACTGGAGGCGAGGGTTCGAATCCCAGAGATTCCCCCATAGGAATGAATGGTCGAAATGCCCAATTGAAATGAATGGCGGGCTACCAGGTGTCAAAGTCCCCCAATGAACCTGGGAAGGAAAGAGCTGTCAGGATGGCTGAGCGGTCTAAGTCGCTGCGCTCGGGTCGCAGTCCCCACTGGAGGCGCGGGTTCGAATCCCAGAGATTCCCCCATAGGAATGAATGGTCGAAATGCCCAATTGAAATGAATGGCGGGATACCAGGTGTCAAAGTCCACCATTGAACCTGGGAAGGAAAGAGCTGTCAGGATGGCTGAGCGGTCTAAGTCGCTGCGCTCGGGTCGCAGTCCCCACTGGAGGCGCGGGTTCGAATCCCAGAGATTCCCCCATAGGAATGAATGGTCGAAATGCCCAATTGAAATGAATGGCGGGCTACCAGGTGTCAAAGTCCCCCATTGAACATTGGAAGGAAAGAGCTGTCAGGATGGCTGAGCGGTCTAAGTCGCTGCGTTCGGGTCGCAGTCCCCACTGGAGGCGAGGGTTCGAATCCCAGAGATTCCCCCATAGGAATGAATGGTCGAAATGCCCCATTGAAATGAATGGCGGGCTACCAGGTGTCAAAGTCCCCCAATGAACCTGGGAAGGAAAGAGCTGTCAGGATGGCCGAGCGGTCTAAGTCGCTGCGCTCGGGTCGCAGTCCCCACTGGAGGCGCGGGTTCGAATCCCAGAGATTCCCCCATAGGAATGAATGGTCGAAATGCCCAATTGAAATGAATGGCGGGCTACCAGGTGTCAAAGTCCCCCAATGAACCTGGGAAGGAAAGAGCTGTCAGGATGGCTGAGCGGTCTAAGTCGCTGCGCTCGGGTCGCAGTCCCCACTGGAGGCGCGGGTTCGAATCCCAGAGATTCCCCCATAGGAATGAATGGTCGAAATGCCCAATTGAAATGAATGGCGGGATACCAGGTGTCAAAGTCCACCATTGAACCTGGGAAGGAAAGAGCTGTCAGGATGGCCGAGCGGTCTAAGTCGCTGCGCTCGGGTCGCAGTCCCCACTGGAGGCGCGGGTTCGAATCCCAGAGATTCCCCCATAGGAATGAATGGTCGAAATGCCCCATTGAAATGAATGGCGGGCTACCAGGTGTCAAAGTCCCCCAATGAACCTGGGAAGGAAAGAGCTGTCAGGATGGCCGAGCGGTCTAAGTCGCTGCGCTCGGGTCGCAGTCCCCACTGGAGGCGCGGGTTCGAATCCCAGAGATTCCCCCATAGGAATGAATGGTCGAAATGCCCAATTGAAATGAATGGCGGGCTACCAGGTGTCAAAGTCCCCCAATGAACCTGGGAAGGAAAGAGCTGTCAGGATGGCTGAGCGGTCTAAGTCGCTGCGCTCGGGTCGCAGTCCCCACTGGAGGCGCGGGTTCGAATCCCAGAGATTCCCCCATAGGAATGAATGGTCGAAATGCCCAATTGAAATGAATGGCGGGCTACCAGGTGTCAAAGTCCCCCAATGAACCTGGGAAGGAAAGAGCTGTCAGGATGGCTGAGCGGTCTAAGTCGCTGCGCTCGGGTCGCAGTCCCCACTGGAGGCGCGGGTTCGAATCCCAGAGATTCCCCCATAGGAATGAATGGTCGAAATGCCCAATTGAAATGAATGGCGGGATACCAGGTGTCAAAGTCCACCATTGAACCTGGGAAGGAAAGAGCTGTCAGGATGGCTGAGCGGTCTAAGTCGCTGCGCTCGGGTCGCAGTCCCCACTGGAGGCGCGGGTTCGAATCCCAGAGATTCCCCCATAGGAATGAATGGTCGAAATGCCCAATTGAAATGAATGGCGGGCTACCAGGTGTCAAAGTCCCCCAATGAACCTGGGAAGGAAAGAGCTGTCAGGATGGCTGAGCGGTCTAAGTCGCTGCGCTCGGGTCGCAGTCCCCACTGGAGGCGCGGGTTCGAATCCCAGAGATTCCCCCATAGGAATGAATGGTCGAAATGCCCAATTGAAATGAATGGCGGGCTACCAGGTGTCAAAGTCCCCCATTGAACATTGGAAGGAAAGAGCTGTCAGGATGGCCGAGCGGTCTAAGTCGCTGCGCTCGGGTCGCAGTCCCCACTAGAGGCGCGGGTTCGAATCCCAGAGATTCCCCCATAGGAATGAATGGTCGAAATGCCCAATTGAAATGAATGGCGGGCTACCAGGTGTCAAAGTCCCCCAATGAACCTGGGAAGGAAAGAGCTGTCAGGATGGCTGAGCGGTCTAAGTCGCTGCGTTCGGGTCGCAGTCCCCACTGGAGGCGAGGGTTCGAATCCCAGAGATTCCCCCATAGGAATGAATGGTCGAAATGCCCCATTGAAATGAATGGCGGGCTACCAGGTGTCAAAGTCCCCCAATGAACCTGGGAAGGAAAGAGCTGTCAGGATGGCCGAGTGGTCTAAGTCGCTGCGCTCGGGTCGCAGTCCCCACTGGAGGCGCGGGTTCGAATCCCAGAGATTCCCCATAGGAATGAATGGTCGAAATGCCCCATTGAAATGAATGGCGGGCTACCAGGTGTCAAAGTCCCCCAATGAACCTGGGAAGGAAAGAGCTGTCAGGATGGCCGAGCGGTCTAAGTCGCTGCGCTCGGTTCGCAGTCCCCACTGGAGGCGCGGGTTCGAATCCCAGAGATTCCCCCATAGGAATGAATGGTCGAAATGCCCAATTGAAATGAATGGCGGGCTACCAGGTGTCAAAGTCCCCCAATGAACCTGGGAAGGAAAGAGCTGTCAGGATGGCCGAGCGGTCTAAGTCGCTGCGCTCGGTTCGCAGTCCCCACTGGAGGCGCGGGTTCGAATCCCAGAGATTCCCCCATAGGAATGAATGGTCGAAATGCCCAATTGAAATGAATGGCGGGCTACCAGGTGTCAAAGTCCCCCAATGAACCTGGGAAGGAAAGAGCTGTCAGGATGGCTGAGCGGTCTAAGTCGCTGCGCTCGGGTCGCAGTCCCCACTGGAGGCGCGGGTTCGAATCCCAGAGATTCCCCCATAGGAATGAATGGTCGAAATGCCCAATTGAAATGAATGGCGGGCTACCAGGTGTCAAAGTCCCCCAATGAACCTGGGAAGGAAAGAGCTGTCAGGATGGCTGAGCGGTCTAAGTCGCTGCGCTCGGGTCGCAGTCCCCACTGGAGGCGCGGGTTCGAATCCCAGAGATTCCCCCATAGGAATGAATGGTCGAAATGCCCAATTGAAATGAATGGCGGGATACCAGGTGTCAAAGTCCACCATTGAACCTGGGAAGGAAAGAGCTGTCAGGATGGCTGAGCGGTCTAAGTCGCTGCGCTCGGGTCGCAGTCCCCACTGGAGGCGCGGGTTCGAATCCCAGAGATTCCCCCATAGGAATGAATGGTCGAAATGCCCAATTGAAATGAATGGCGGGCTACCAGGTGTCAAAGTCCCCCAATGAACCTGGGAAGGAAAGAGCTGTCAGGATGGCTGAGCGGTCTAAGTCGCTGCGCTCGGGTCGCAGTCCCCACTGGAGGCGCGGGTTCGAATCCCAGAGATTCCCCCATAGGAATGAATGGTCGAAATGCCCAATTGAAATGAATGGCGGGCTACCAGGTGTCAAAGTCCCCCATTGAACATTGGAAGGAAAGAGCTGTCAGGATGGCCGAGCGGTCTAAGTCGCTGCGCTCGGGTCGCAGTCCCCACTAGAGGCGCGGGTTCGAATCCCAGAGATTCCCCCATAGGAATGAATGGTCGAAATGCCCAATTGAAATGAATGGCGGGCTACCAGGTGTCAAAGTCCCCCAATGAACCTGGGAAGGAAAGAGCTGTCAGGATGGCTGAGCGGTCTAAGTCGCTGCGTTCGGGTCGCAGTCCCCACTGGAGGCGAGGGTTCGAATCCCAGAGATTCCCCCATAGGAATGAATGGTCGAAATGCCCCATTGAAATGAATGGCGGGCTACCAGGTGTCAAAGTCCCCCAATGAACCTGGGAAGGAAAGAGCTGTCAGGATGGCCGAGTGGTCTAAGTCGCTGCGCTCGGGTCGCAGTCCCCACTGGAGGCGCGGGTTCGAATCCCAGAGATTCCCCATAGGAATGAATGGTCGAAATGCCCCATTGAAATGAATGGCGGGCTACCAGGTGTCAAAGTCCCCCAATGAACCTGGGAAGGAAAGAGCTGTCAGGATGGCCGAGCGGTCTAAGTCGCTGCGCTCGGTTCGCAGTCCCCACTGGAGGTGCGGGTTCGAATCCCAGAGATTCCCCCATAGGAATGAATGGTCGAAATGCCCAATTGAAATGAATGGCGGGCTACCAGGTGTCAAAGTCCCCCAATGAACCTGGGAAGGAAAGAGCTGTCAGGATGGCCGAGCGGTCTAAGTCGCTGCGCTCGGTTCGCAGTCCCCACTGGAGGCGCGGGTTCGAATCCCAGAGATTCCCCCATAGGAATGAATGGTCGAAATGCCCAATTGAAATGAATGGCGGGCTACCAGGTGTCAAAGTCCCCCAATGAACCTGGGAAGGAAAGAGCTGTCAGGATGGCTGAGCGGTCTAAGTCGCTGCGTTCGGGTCGCAGTCCCCACTGGAGGCGAGGGTTCGAATCCCAGAGATTCCCCCATAGGAATGAATGGTCGAAATGCCCAATTGAAATGAATGGCGGGCTACCAGGTGTCAAAGTCCCCCAATGAACCTGGGAAGGAAAGAGCTGTCAGGATGGCTGAGCGGTCTAAGTCGCTGCGCTCGGGTCGCAGTCCCCACTGGAGGCGCGGGTTCGAATCCCAGAGATTCCCCCATAGGAATGAATGGTCGAAATGCCCAATTGAAATGAATGGCGGGATACCAGGTGTCAAAGTCCACCATTGAACCTGGGAAGGAAAGAGCTGTCAGGATGGCTGAGCGGTCTAAGTCGCTGCGCTCGGGTCGCAGTCCCCACTGGAGGCGCGGGTTCGAATCCCAGAGATTCCCCCATAGGAATGAATGGTCGAAATGCCCAATTGAAATGAATGGCGGGCTACCAGGTGTCAAAGTCCCCCATTGAACATTGGAAGGAAAGAGCTGTCAGGATGGCTGAGCGGTCTAAGTCGCTGCGTTCGGGTCGCAGTCCCCACTGGAGGCGAGGGTTCGAATCCCAGAGATTCCCCCATAGGAATGAATGGTCGAAATGCCCCATTGAAATGAATGGCGGGCTACCAGGTGTCAAAGTCCCCCAATGAACCTGGGAAGGAAAGAGCTGTCAGGATGGCCGAGCGGTCTAAGTCGCTGCGCTCGGGTCGCAGTCCCCACTGGAGGCGCGGGTTCGAATCCCAGAGATTCCCCCATAGGAATGAATGGTCGAAATGCCCAATTGAAATGAATGGCGGGCTACCAGGTGTCAAAGTCCCCCAATGAACCTGGGAAGGAAAGAGCTGTCAGGATGGCTGAGCGGTCTAAGTCGCTGCGCTCGGGTCGCAGTCCCCACTGGAGGCGCGGGTTCGAATCCCAGAGATTCCCCCATAGGAATGAATGGTCGAAATGCCCAATTGAAATGAATGGCGGGATACCAGGTGTCAAAGTCCACCATTGAACCTGGGAAGGAAAGAGCTGTCAGGATGGCCGAGCGGTCTAAGTCGCTGCGCTCGGGTCGCAGTCCCCACTGGAGGCGCGGGTTCGAATCCCAGAGATTCCCCCATAGGAATGAATGGTCGAAATGCCCCATTGAAATGAATGGCGGGCTACCAGGTGTCAAAGTCCCCCAATGAACCTGGGAAGGAAAGAGCTGTCAGGATGGCCGAGCGGTCTAAGTCGCTGCGCTCGGGTCGCAGTCCCCACTGGAGGCGCGGGTTCGAATCCCAGAGATTCCCCCATAGGAATGAATGGTCGAAATGCCCAATTGAAATGAATGGCGGGCTACCAGGTGTCAAAGTCCCCCAATGAACCTGGGAAGGAAAGAGCTGTCAGGATGGCTGAGCGGTCTAAGTCGCTGCGCTCGGGTCGCAGTCCCCACTGGAGGCGCGGGTTCGAATCCCAGAGATTCCCCCATAGGAATGAATGGTCGAAATGCCCAATTGAAATGAATGGCGGGCTACCAGGTGTCAAAGTCCCCCAATGAACCTGGGAAGGAAAGAGCTGTCAGGATGGCTGAGCGGTCTAAGTCGCTGCGCTCGGGTCGCAGTCCCCACTGGAGGCGCGGGTTCGAATCCCAGAGATTCCCCCATAGGAATGAATGGTCGAAATGCCCAATTGAAATGAATGGCGGGATACCAGGTGTCAAAGTCCACCATTGAACCTGGGAAGGAAAGAGCTGTCAGGATGGCTGAGCGGTCTAAGTCGCTGCGCTCGGGTCGCAGTCCCCACTGGAGGCGCGGGTTCGAATCCCAGAGATTCCCCCATAGGAATGAATGGTCGAAATGCCCAATTGAAATGAATGGCGGGCTACCAGGTGTCAAAGTCCCCCAATGAACCTGGGAAGGAAAGAGCTGTCAGGATGGCTGAGCGGTCTAAGTCGCTGCGCTCGGGTCGCAGTCCCCACTGGAGGCGCGGGTTCGAATCCCAGAGATTCCCCCATAGGAATGAATGGTCGAAATGCCCAATTGAAATGAATGGCGGGCTACCAGGTGTCAAAGTCCCCCATTGAACATTGGAAGGAAAGAGCTGTCAGGATGGCCGAGCGGTCTAAGTCGCTGCGCTCGGGTCGCAGTCCCCACTAGAGGCGCGGGTTCGAATCCCAGAGATTCCCCCATAGGAATGAATGGTCGAAATGCCCAATTGAAATGAATGGCGGGCTACCAGGTGTCAAAGTCCCCCAATGAACCTGGGAAGGAAAGAGCTGTCAGGATGGCTGAGCGGTCTAAGTCGCTGCGTTCGGGTCGCAGTCCCCACTGGAGGCGAGGGTTCGAATCCCAGAGATTCCCCCATAGGAATGAATGGTCGAAATGCCCCATTGAAATGAATGGCGGGCTACCAGGTGTCAAAGTCCCCCAATGAACCTGGGAAGGAAAGAGCTGTCAGGATGGCCGAGTGGTCTAAGTCGCTGCGCTCGGGTCGCAGTCCCCACTGGAGGCGCGGGTTCGAATCCCAGAGATTCCCCATAGGAATGAATGGTCGAAATGCCCCATTGAAATGAATGGCGGGCTACCAGGTGTCAAAGTCCCCCAATGAACCTGGGAAGGAAAGAGCTGTCAGGATGGCCGAGCGGTCTAAGTCGCTGCGCTCGGTTCGCAGTCCCCACTGGAGGCGCGGGTTCGAATCCCAGAGATTCCCCCATAGGAATGAATGGTCGAAATGCCCAATTGAAATGAATGGCGGGCTACCAGGTGTCAAAGTCCCCCAATGAACCTGGGAAGGAAAGAGCTGTCAGGATGGCCGAGCGGTCTAAGTCGCTGCGCTCGGTTCGCAGTCCCCACTGGAGGCGCGGGTTCGAATCCCAGAGATTCCCCCATAGGAATGAATGGTCGAAATGCCCAATTGAAATGAATGGCGGGCTACCAGGTGTCAAAGTCCCCCAATGAACCTGGGAAGGAAAGAGCTGTCAGGATGGCTGAGCGGTCTAAGTCGCTGCGCTCGGGTCGCAGTCCCCACTGGAGGCGCGCGTTCGAATCCCAGAGATTCCCCCATAGGAATGAATGGTCGAAATGCCCAATTGAAATGAATGGCGGGATACCAGGTGTCAAAGTCCACCATTGAACCTGGGAAGGAAAGAGCTGTCAGGATGGCCGAGCGGTCTAAGTCGCTGCGCTCGGGTCGCAGTCCCCACTGGAGGCGCGGGTTCGAATCCCAGAGATTCCCCCATAGGAATGAATGGTCGAAATGCCCCATTGAAATGAATGGCGGGCTACCAGGTGTCAAAGTCCCCCAATGAACCTGGGAAGGAAAGAGCTGTCAGGATGGCCGAGCGGTCTAAGTCGCTGCGCTCGGGTCGCAGTCCCCACTGGAGGCGCGGGTTCGAATCCCAGAGATTCCCCCATAGGAATGAATGGTCGAAATGCCCAATTGAAATGAATGGCGGGCTACCAGGTGTCAAAGTCCCCCAATGAACCTGGGAAGGAAAGAGCTGTCAGGATGGCTGAGCGGTCTAAGTCGCTGCGCTCGGGTCGCAGTCCCCACTGGAGGCGCGGGTTCGAATCCCAGAGATTCCCCCATAGGAATGAATGGTCGAAATGCCCAATTGAAATGAATGGCGGGCTACCAGGTGTCAAAGTCCCCCAATGAACCTGGGAAGGAAAGAGCTGTCAGGATGGCTGAGCGGTCTAAGTCGCTGCGCTCGGGTCGCAGTCCCCACTGGAGGCGCGGGTTCGAATCCCAGAGATTCCCCCATAGGAATGAATGGTCGAAATGCCCAATTGAAATGAATGGCGGGATACCAGGTGTCAAAGTCCACCATTGAACCTGGGAAGGAAAGAGCTGTCAGGATGGCTGAGCGGTCTAAGTCGCTGCGCTCGGGTCGCAGTCCCCACTGGAGGCGCGGGTTCGAATCCCAGAGATTCCCCCATAGGAATGAATGGTCGAAATGCCCAATTGAAATGAATGGCGGGCTACCAGGTGTCAAAGTCCCCCAATGAACCTGGGAAGGAAAGAGCTGTCAGGATGGCTGAGCGGTCTAAGTCGCTGCGCTCGGGTCGCAGTCCCCACTGGAGGCGCGGGTTCGAATCCCAGAGATTCCCCCATAGGAATGAATGGTCGAAATGCCCAATTGAAATGAATGGCGGGCTACCAGGTGTCAAAGTCCCCCAATGAACCTGGGAAGGAAAGAGCTGTCAGGATGGCTGAGCGGTCTAAGTCGCTGCGCTCGGGTCGCAGTCCCCACTGGAGGCGCGGGTTCGAATCCCAGAGATTCCCCCATAGGAATGAATGGTCGAAATGCCCAATTGAAATGAATGGCGGGCTACCAGGTGTCAAAGTCCCCCATTGAACATTGGAAGGAAAGAGCTGTCAGGATGGCTGAGCGGTCTAAGTCGCTGCGTTCGGGTCGCAGTCCCCACTGGAGGCGAGGGTTCGAATCCCAGAGATTCCCCCATAGGAATGAATGGTCGAAATGCCCCATTGAAATGAATGGCGGGCTACCAGGTGTCAAAGTCCCCCAATGAACCTGGGAAGGAAAGAGCTGTCACGATGGCCGAGCGGTCTAAGTCGCTGCGCTCGGGTCGCAGTCCCCACTGGAGGCGCGGGTTCGAATCCCAGAGATTCCCCCATAGGAATGAAAGGTCGAAATGCCCAATTGAAATAAATGGCGGGCTACCAGGTGTCAAAGTCCCCCAATGAACCTGGGAAGGAAAGAGCTGTCAGGATGGCTGAGCGGTCTAAGTCGCTGCGCTCGGGTCGCAGTCCCCACTGGAGGCGCGGGTTCGAATCCCAGAGATTCCCCCATAGGAATGAATGGTCGAAATGCCCAATTGAAATGAATGGCGGGCTACCAGGTGTCAAAGTCCCCCATTGAACATTGGAAGGAAAGAGCTGTCAGGATGGCTGAGCGGTCTAAGTCGCTGCGCTCGGGTCGCAGTCCCCACTGGAGGCGCGGGTTCGAATCCCAGAGATTCCCCCATAGGAATGAATGGTCGAAATGCCCAAATGAAATGAATGGCGGGCTACCAGGTGTCAAAGTCCCCCAATGAACCTGGGAAGGAAAGAGCTGTCAGGATGGCCGAGCGGTCTAAGTCGCTGCGCTCGGGTCGCAGTCCCCACTGGAGGCGCGGGTTCGAATCCCAGAGATTCCCCCATAGGAATGAATGGTCGAAAAGCCCAATTGAAATGAATGGCGGGCTACCAGGTGTCAAAGTCCCCCAATGAACCTGGGAAGGAAAGAGCTGTCAGGATGGCCGAGCGGTCTAAGTCGCTGCGCTCGGGTCGCAGTCCCCACTGGAGGCGCGGGTTCGAATCCCAGAGATTCCCCCATAGGAATGAATGGTCGAAATGCCCAATTGAAATGAATGGCGGGCTACCAGGTGTCAAAGTCCCCCAATGAACCTGGGAAGGAAAGAGCTGTCAGGATGGCTGAGCGGTCTAAGTCGCTGCGCTCGGGTCGCAGTCCCCACTGGAGGCGCGGGTTCGAATCCCAGAGATTCCCCCATAGGAATGAATGGTCGAAATGCCCAATTGAAATGAATGGCGGGCTACCAGGTGTCAAAGTCCCCCATTGAACATTGGAAGGAAAGAGCTGTCAGGATGGCTGAGCGGTCTAAGTTGCTGCGTTCGGGTCGCAGTCCCCACTGGAGGCGCGGGTTCGAATCCCAGAGATTCCCCCATAGGAATGAATGGTCGAAATGCCCAATTGAAATGAATGGCGGGATACCAGGTGTCAAAGTCCCCCAATGAACCTGGGAAGGAAAGAGCTGTCAGGATGGCCGAGCGGTCTAAGTCGCTGCGCTCGGGTCGCAGTCCCCACTGGAGGCGCGGGTTCGAATCCCAGAGATTCCCCCATAGGAATGAATGGTCGAAATGCCCAATTGAAATGAATGGCGGGCTACCAGGTGTCAAAGTCCCCCATTGAACATTGGAAGGAAAGAGCTGTCAGGATGGCTGAGCGGTCTAAGTCGCTGCGTTCGGGTCGCAGTCCCCACTGGAGGCGAGGGTTCGAATCCCAGAGATTCCCCCATAGGAATGAATGGTCGAAATGCCCCATTGAAATGAATGGCGGGCTACCAGGTGTCAAAGTCCCCCAATGAACCTGGGAAGGAAAGAGCTGTCAGGATGGCCGAGCGGTCTAAGTCGCTGCGCTCGGGTCGCAGTCCCCACTGGAGGCGCGGGTTCGAATCCCAGAGATTGCCCCATAGGAATGAAAGGTCGAAATGCCCAATTGAAATAAATGGCGGGCTACCAGGTGTCAAAGTCCCCCAATGAACCTGGGAAGGAAAGAGCTGTCAGGATGGCTGAGCGGTCTAAGTCGCTGCGCTCGGGTCGCAGTCCCCACTGGAGGCGCGGGTTCGAATCCCAGAGATTCCCCCATAGGAATGAATGGTCGAAATGCCCAATTGAAATGAATGGCGGGCTACCAGGTGTCAAAGTCCCCCATTGAACATTGGAAGGAAAGAGCTGTCAGGATGGCTGAGCGGTCTAAGTCGCTGCGCTCGGGTCGCAGTCCCCACTGGAGGCGCGGGTTCGAATCCCAGAGATTCCCCCATAGGAATGAATGGTCGAAATGCCCAAATGAAATGAATGGCGGGCTACCAGGTGTCAAAGTCCCCCAATGAACCTGGGAAGGAAAGAGCTGTCAGGATGGCCGAGCGGTCTAAGTCGCTGCGCTCGGGTCGCAGTCCCCACTGGAGGCGCGGGTTCGAATCCCAGAGATTCCCCCATAGGAATGAATGGTCGAAAAGCCCAATTGAAATGAATGGCGGGCTACCAGGTGTCAAAGTCCCCCAATGAACCTGGGAAGGAAAGAGCTGTCAGGATGGCCGAGCGGTCTAAGTCGCTGCGCTCGGGTCGCAGTCCCCACTGGAGGCGCGGGTTCGAATCCCAGAGATTCCCCCATCGGAATGAATGGTCGAAATGCCCAATTGAAATGAATGGCGGGCTACCAGGTGTCAAAGTCCCCCAATGAACCTGGGAAGGAAAGAGCTGTCAGGATGGCTGAGCGGTCTAAGTCGCTGCGTTCGGGTCGCAGTCCCCACTGGAGGCGAGGGTTCGAATCCCAGAGATTCCCCCATAGGAATGAATGGTCGAAATGCCCCATTGAAATGAATGGCGGGCTACCAGGTGTCAAAGTCCCCCAATGAACCTGGGAAGGAAAGAGCTGTCAGGATGGCCGAGTGGTCTAAGTCGCTGCGCTCGGGTCGCAGTCCCCACTGGAGGCGCGGGTTCGAATCCCAGAGATTCCCCCATAGGAATGAATGGTCGAAATGCCCAATTGAAATGAATGGCCGAAATGCCCAATTGAAATGAATGGCGGGCTACCAGGTGTCAAAGTCCCCCAATGAACCTGGGAAGGAAAGAGCTGTCAGGATGGCTGAGCGGTCTAAGTCGCTGCGCTCGGGTCGCAGTCCCCACTGGAGGCGCGGGTTCGAATCCCAGAGATTCCCCCATAGGAATGAATGGTCGAAATGCCCAAATGAAATGAATGGCGGGCTACCAGGTGTCAAAGTCCCCCAATGAACCTGGGAAGGAAAGAGCTGTCAGGATGGCCGAGCGGTCTAAGTCGCTGCGCTCGGGTCGCAGTCCCCACTGGAGGCGCGGGTTCGAATCCCAGAGATTCCCCCATAGGAATGAATGGTCGAAATGCCCCATTGAAATGAATGGCGGGCTACCAGGTGTCAAAGTCCCCCAATGAACCTGGGAAGGAAAGAGCTGTCAGGATGGCCGAGCGGTCTAAGTCGCTGCGCTCGGGTCGCAGTCCCCACTGGAGGCGCGGGTTCGAATCCCAGAGATTCCCCCATAGGAATGAAAGGTCGAAATGCCCAATTGAAATAAATGGCGGGCTACCAGGTGTCAAAGTCCCCCAATGAACCTGGGAAGGAAAGAGCTGTCAGGATGGCTGAGCGGTCTAAGTCGCTGCGCTCGGGTCGCAGTCCCCACTGGAGGCGCGGGTTCGAATCCCAGAGATTCCCCCATAGGAATGAATGGTCGAAATGCCCAATTGAAATGAATGGCGGGCTACTAGGTGTCAAAGTCCCCCATTGAACATTGGAAGGAAAGAGCTGTCAGGATGGCTGAGCGGTCTAAGTCGCTGCGCTCGGGTCGCAGTCCCCACTGGAGGCGCGGGTTCGAATCCCAGAGATTCCCCCATAGGAATGAATGGTCGAAATGCCCAAATGAAATGAATGGCGGGCTACCAGGTGTCAAAGTCCCCCAATGAACCTGGGAAGGAAAGAGCTGTCAGGATGGCCGAGCGGTCTAAGTCGCTGCGCTCGGGTCGCAGTCCCCACTGGAGGCGCGGGTTCGAATCCCAGAGATTCCCCCATAGGAATGAATGGTCGAAAAGCCCAATTGAAATGAATGGCGGGCTACCAGGTGTCAAAGTCCCCCAATGAACTTGGGAAGGAAAGAGCTGTCAGGATGGCCGAGCGGTCTAAGTCGCTGCGCTCGGGTCGCAGTCCCCACTGGAGGCGCGGGTTCGAATCCCAGAGATTCCCCCATAGGAATGAATGGTCGAAATGCCCAATTGAAATGAATGGCGGGCTACCAGGTGTCAAAGTCCCCCAATGAACCTGGGAAGGAAAGAGCTGTCAGGATGGCTGAGCGGTCTAAGTCGCTGCGCTCGGGTCGCAGTCCCCACTGGAGGCGCGGGTTCGAATCCCAGAGATTCCCCCATAGGAATGAATGGTCGAAATGCCCAATTGAAATGAATGGCGGGCTACCAGGTGTCAAAGTCCCCCATTGAACATTGGAAGGAAAGAGCTGTCAGGATGGCTGAGCGGTCTAAGTTGCTGCGTTCGGGTCGCAGTCCCCACTGGAGGCGCGGGTTCGAATCCCAGAGATTCCCCCATAGGAATGAATGGTCGAAATGCCCAATTGAAATGAATGGCGGGATACCAGGTGTCAAAGTCCCCCAATGAACCTGGGAAGGAAAGAGCTGTCAGGATGGCCGAGCGGTCTAAGTCGCTGCGCTCGGGTCGCAGTCCCCACTGGAGGCGCGGGTTCGAATCCCAGAGATTCCCCCATAGGAATGAATGGTCGAAATGCCCAATTGAAATGAATGGCGGGCTACCAGGTGTCAAAGTCCCCCATTGAACATTGGAAGGAAAGAGCTGTCAGGATGGCTGAGCGGTCTAAGTCGCTGCGTTCGGGTCGCAGTCCCCACTGGAGGCGAGGGTTCGAATCCCAGAGATTCCCCCATAGGAATGAATGGTCGAAATGCCCCATTGAAATGAATGGCGGGCTACCAGGTGTCAAAGTCCCCCAATGAACCTGGGAAGGAAAGAGCTGTCAGGATGGCCGAGCGGTCTAAGTCGCTGCGCTCGGGTCGCAGTCCCCACTGGAGGCGCGGGTTCGAATCCCAGAGATTGCCCCATAGGAATGAAAGGTCGAAATGCCCAATTGAAATAAATGGCGGGCTACCAGGTGTCAAAGTCCCCCAATGAACCTGGGAAGGAAAGAGCTGTCAGGATGGCTGAGCGGTCTAAGTCGCTGCGCTCGGGTCGCAGTCCCCACTGGAGGCGCGGGTTCGAATCCCAGAGATTCCCCCATAGGAATGAATGGTCGAAATGCCCAATTGAAATGAATGGCGGGCTACCAGGTGTCAAAGTCCCCCATTGAACATTGGAAGGAAAGAGCTGTCAGGATGGCTGAGCGGTCTAAGTCGCTGCGCTCGGGTCGCAGTCCCCACTGGAGGCGCGGGTTCGAATCCCAGAGATTCCCCCATAGGAATGAATGGTCGAAATGCCCAAATGAAATGAATGGCGGGCTACCAGGTGTCAAAGTCCCCCAATGAACCTGGGAAGGAAAGAGCTGTCAGGATGGCCGAGCGGTCTAAGTCGCTGCGCTCGGGTCGCAGTCCCCACTGGAGGCGCGGGTTCGAATCCCAGAGATTCCCCCATAGGAATGAATGGTCGAAAAGCCCAATTGAAATGAATGGCGGGCTACCAGGTGTCAAAGTCCCCCAATGAACCTGGGAAGGAAAGAGCTGTCAGGATGGCCGAGCGGTCTAAGTCGCTGCGCTCGGGTCGCAGTCCCCACTGGAGGCGCGGGTTCGAATCCCAGAGATTCCCCCATCGGAATGAATGGTCGAAATGCCCAATTGAAATGAATGGCGGGCTACCAGGTGTCAAAGTCCCCCAATGAACCTGGGAAGGAAAGAGCTGTCAGGATGGCTGAGCGGTCTAAGTCGCTGCGTTCGGGTCGCAGTCCCCACTGGAGGCGAGGGTTCGAATCCCAGAGATTCCCCCATAGGAATGAATGGTCGAAATGCCCCATTGAAATGAATGGCGGGCTACCAGGTGTCAAAGTCCCCCAATGAACCTGGGAAGGAAAGAGCTGTCAGGATCGCCGAGTGGTCTAAGTCGCTGCGCTCGGGTCGCAGTCCCCACTGGAGGCGCGGGTTCGAATCCCAGAGATTCCCCCATAGGAATGAATGGTCGAAATGCCCAATTGAAATGAATGGCCGAAATGCCCAATTGAAATGAATGGCGGGCTACCAGGTGTCAAAGTCCCCCAATGAACCTGGGAAGGAAAGAGCTGTCAGGATGGCTGAGCGGTCTAAGTCGCTGCGCTCGGGTCGCAGTCCCCACTGGAGGCGCGGGTTCGAATCCCAGAGATTCCCCCATAGGAATGAATGGTCGAAATGCCCAAATGAAATGAATGGCGGGCTACCAGGTGTCAAAGTCCCCCAATGAACCTGGGAAGGAAAGAGCTGTCAGGATGGCCGAGCGGTCTAAGTCGCTGCGCTCGGGTCGCAGTCCCCACTGGAGGCGCGGGTTCGAATCCCAGAGATTCCCCCATAGGAATGAATGGTCGAAATGCCCAATTGAAATGAATGGCGGGCTACCAGGTGTCAAAGTCCCCCAATGAACCTGGGAAGGAAAGAGCTGTCAGGATGGCCGAGCGGTCTAAGTCGCTGCGCTCGGGTCGCAGTCCCCACTGGAGGCGCGGGTTCGAATCCCAGAGATTCCCCCATCGGAATGAATGGTCGAAATGCCCAATTGAAATGAATGGCGGGCTACCAGGTGTCAAAGTCCCCCAATGAACCTGGGAAGGAAAGAGCTGTCAGGATGGCTGAGCGGTCTAAGTCGCTGCGTTCGGGTCGCAGTCCCCACTGGAGGCGAGGGTTCGAATCCCAGAGATTCCCCCATAGGAATGAATGGTCGAAATGCCCCATTGAAATGAATGGCGGGCTACCAGGTGTCAAAGTCCCCCAATGAACCTGGGAAGGAAAGAGCTGTCAGGATGGCCGAGTGGTCTAAGTCGCTGCGCTCGGGTCGCAGTCCCCACTGGAGGTGCGGGTTCGAATCCCAGAGATTCCCCCATAGGAATGAATGGTCGAAATGCCCAATTGAAATGAATGGCCGAAATGCCCAATTGAAATGAATGGCGGGCTACCAGGTGTCAAAGTCCCCCAATGAACCTGGGAAGGAAAGAGCTGTCAGGATGGCTGAGCGGTCTAAGTCGCTGCGCTCGGGTCGCAGTCCCCACTGGAGGCGCGGGTTCGAATCCCAGAGATTCCCCCATAGGAATGAATGGTCGAAATGCCCAATTGAAATGAATGGCGGGCTACCAGGTGTCAAAGTCCCCCATTGAACATTGGAAGGAAAGAGCTGTCAGGATGGCTGAGCGGTCTAAGTCGCTGCGTTCGGGTCGCAGTCCCCACTGGAGGCGAGGGTTCGAATCCCAGAGATTCCCCCATAGGAATGAATGGTCGAAATGCCCCATTGAAATGAATGGCGGGCTACCAGGTGTCAAAGTCCCCCAATGAACCTGGGAAGGAAAGAGCTGTCAGGATGGCCGAGCGGTCTAAGTCGCTGCGCTCGGGTCGCAGTCCCCACTGGAGGCGCGGGTTCGAATCCCAGAGATTCCCCCATAGGAATGAATGGTCGAAATGCCCAATTGAAATGAATGGCGGGCTACCAGGTGTCAAAGTCCCCCAATGAACCTGGGAAGGAAAGAGCTGTCAGGATGGCTGAGCGGTCTAAGTCGCTGCGCTCGGGTCGCAGTCCCCACTGGAGGCGCGGGTTCGAATCCCAGAGATTCCCCCATAGGAATGAATGGTCGAAATGCCCAATTGAAATGAATGGCGGGATACCAGGTGTCAAAGTCCACCATTGAACCTGGGAAGGAAAGAGCTGTCAGGATGGCCGAGCGGTCTAAGTCGCTGCGCTCGGGTCGCAGTCCCCACTGGAGGCGCGGGTTCGAATCCCAGAGATTCCCCCATAGGAATGAAAGGTCGAAATGCCCAATTGAAATAAATGGCGGGCTACCAGGTGTCAAAGTCCCCCAATGAACCTGGGAAGGAAAGAGCTGTCAGGATGGCTGAGCGGTCTAAGTCGCTGCGCTCGGGTCGCAGTCCCCACTGGAGGCGCGGGTTCGAATCCCAGAGATTCCCCCATAGGAATGAATGGTCGAAATGCCCAATTGAAATGAATGGCGGGATACCAGGTGTCAAAGTCCACCATTGAACCTGGGAAGGAAAGAGCTGTCAGGATGGCCGAGCGGTCTAAGTCGCTGCGCTCGGGTCGCAGTCCCCACTGGAGGCGCGGGTTCGAATCCCAGAGATTCCCCCATAGGAATGAATGGTCGAAATGCCCCATTGAAATGAATGGCGGGCTACCAGGTGTCAAAGTCCCCCAATGAACCTGGGAAGGAAAGAGCTGTCAGGATGGCCGAGCGGTCTAAGTCGCTGCGCTCGGGTCGCAGTCCCCACTGTAGGCGCGGGTTCGAATCCCAGAGATTCCCCCATAGGAATGAATGGTCGAAATGCCCAATTGAAATGAATGGCGGGCTACCAGGTGTCAAAGTCCCCCAATGAACCTGGGAAGGAAAGAGCTGTCAGGATGGCTGAGCGGTCTAAGTCGCTGCGCTCGGGTCGCAGTCCCCACTGGAGGCGCGGGTTCGAATCCCAGAGATTCCCCCATAGGAATGAATGGTCGAAATGCCCAATTGAAATGAATGGCGGGCTACCAGGTGTCAAAGTCCCCCAATGAACCTGGGAAGGAAAGAGCTGTCAGGATGGCTGAGCGGTCTAAGTCGCTGCGCTCGGGTCGCAGTCCCCACTGGAGGCGCGGGTTCGAATCCCAGAGATTCCCCCATAGGAATGAATGGTCGAAATGCCCAATTGAAATGAATGGCGGGATACCAGGTGTCAAAGTCCCCCAATGAACCTGGGAAGGAAAGAGCTGTCAGGATGGCCGAGCGGTCTAAGTCGCTGCGCTCGGGTCGCAGTCCCCACTGGAGGCGCGGGTTCGAATCCCAGAGATTCCCCCATAGGAATGAATGGTCGAAATGCCCAATTGAAATGAATGGCGGGCTACCAGGTGTCAAAGTCCCCCATTGAACATTGGAAGGAAAGAGCTGTCAGGATGGCTGAGCGGTCTAAGTCGCTGCGTTCGGGTCGCAGTCCCCACTGGAGGCGAGGGTTCGAATCCCAGAGATTCCCCCATAGGAATGAATGGTCGAAATGCCCCATTGAAATGAATGGCGGGCTACCAGGTGTCAAAGTCCCCCAATGAACCTGGGAAGGAAAGAGCTGTCAGGATGGCCGAGCGGTCTAAGTCGCTGCGCTCGGGTCGCAGTCCCCACTGGAGGCGCGGGTTCGAATCCCAGAGATTGCCCCATAGGAATGAAAGGTCGAAATGCCCAATTGAAATAAATGGCGGGCTACCAGGTGTCAAAGTCCCCCAATGAACCTGGGAAGGAAAGAGCTGTCAGGATGGCTGAGCGGTCTAAGTCGCTGCGCTCGGGTCGCAGTCCCCACTGGAGGCGCGGGTTCGAATCCCAGAGATTCCCCCATAGGAATGAATGGTCGAAATGCCCAATTGAAATGAATGGCGGGCTACCAGGTGTCAAAGTCCCCCATTGAACATTGGAAGGAAAGAGCTGTCAGGATGGCTGAGCGGTCTAAGTCGCTGCGCTCGGGTCGCAGTCCCCACTGGAGGCGCGGGTTCGAATCCCAGAGATTCCCCCATAGGAATGAATGGTCGAAATGCCCAAATGAAATGAATGGCGGGCTACCAGGTGTCAAAGTCCCCCAATGAACCTGGGAAGGAAAGAGCTGTCAGGATGGCCGAGCGGTCTAAGTCGCTGCGCTCGGGTCGCAGTCCCCACTGGAGGCGCGGGTTCGAATCCCAGAGATTCCCCCATAGGAATGAATGGTCGAAAAGCCCAATTGAAATGAATGGCCGAAATGCCCAATTGAAATGAATGGCGGGCTACCAGGTGTCAAAGTCCCCCAATGAACCTGGGAAGGAAAGAGCTGTCAGGATGGCTGAGCGGTCTAAGTCGCTGCGCTCGGGTCGCAGTCCCCACTGGAGGCGCGGGTTCGAATCCCAGAGATTCCCCCATAGGAATGAATGGTCGAAATGCCCAAATGAAATGAATGGCGGGCTACCAGGTGTCAAAGTCCCCCAATGAACCTGGGAAGGAAAGAGCTGTCAGGATGGCCGAGCGGTCTAAGTCGCTGCGCTCGGGTCGCAGTCCCCACTGGAGGCGCGGGTTCGAATCCCAGAGATTCCCCCATAGGAATGAATGGTCGAAATGCCCAATTGAAATGAATGGCGGGCTACCAGGTGTCAAAGTCCCCCAATGAACCTGGGAAGGAAAGAGCTGTCAGGATGGCCGAGCGGTCTAAGTCGCTGCGCTCGGGTCGCAGTCCCCACTGGAGGCGCGGGTTCGAATCCCAGAGATTCCCCCATCGGAATGAATGGTCGAAATGCCCAATTGAAATGAATGGCGGGCTACCAGGTGTCAAAGTCCCCCAATGAACCTGGGAAGGAAAGAGCTGTCAGGATGGCTGAGCGGTCTAAGTCGCTGCGTTCGGGTCGCAGTCCCCACTGGAGGCGAGGGTTCGAATCCCAGAGATTCCCCCATAGGAATGAATGGTCGAAATGCCCCATTGAAATGAATGGCGGGCTACCAGGTGTCAAAGTCCCCCAATGAACCTGGGAAGGAAAGAGCTGTCAGGATGGCCGAGTGGTCTAAGTCGCTGCGCTCGGGTCGCAGTCCCCACTGGAGGTGCGGGTTCGAATCCCAGAGATTCCCCCATAGGAATGAATGGTCGAAATGCCCAATTGAAATGAATGGCCGAAATGCCCAATTGAAATGAATGGCGGGCTACCAGGTGTCAAAGTCCCCCAATGAACCTGGGAAGGAAAGAGCTGTCAGGATGGCTGAGCGGTCTAAGTCGCTGCGCTCGGGTCGCAGTCCCCACTGGAGGCGCGGGTTCGAATCCCAGAGATTCCCCCATAGGAATGAATGGTCGAAATGCCCAATTGAAATGAATGGCGGGCTACCAGGTGTCAAAGTCCCCCATTGAACATTGGAAGGAAAGAGCTGTCAGGATGGCTGAGCGGTCTAAGTCGCTGCGTTCGGGTCGCAGTCCCCACTGGAGGCGAGGGTTCGAATCCCAGAGATTCCCCCATAGGAATGAATGGTCGAAATGCCCCATTGAAATGAATGGCGGGCTACCAGGTGTCAAAGTCCCCCAATGAACCTGGGAAGGAAAGAGCTGTCAGGATGGCCGAGCGGTCTAAGTCGCTGCGCTCGGGTCGCAGTCCCCACTGGAGGCGCGGGTTCGAATCCCAGAGATTCCCCCATAGGAATGAATGGTCGAAATGCCCAATTGAAATGAATGGCGGGCTACCAGGTGTCAAAGTCCCCCAATGAACCTGGGAAGGAAAGAGCTGTCAGGATGGCTGAGCGGTCTAAGTCGCTGCGCTCGGGTCGCAGTCCCCACTGGAGGCGCGGGTTCGAATCCCAGAGATTCCCCCATAGGAATGAATGGTCGAAATGCCCAATTGAAATGAATGGCGGGATACCAGGTGTCAAAGTCCACCATTGAACCTGGGAAGGAAAGAGCTGTCAGGATGGCCGAGCGGTCTAAGTCGCTGCGCTCGGGTCGCAGTCCCCACTGGAGGCGCGGGTTCGAATCCCAGAGATTCCCCCATAGGAATGAAAGGTCGAAATGCCCAATTGAAATAAATGGCGGGCTACCAGGTGTCAAAGTCCCCCAATGAACCTGGGAAGGAAAGAGCTGTCAGGATGGCTGAGCGGTCTAAGTCGCTGCGCTCGGGTCGCAGTCCCCACTGGAGGCGCGGGTTCGAATCCCAGAGATTCCCCCATAGGAATGAATGGTCGAAATGCCCAATTGAAATGAATGGCGGGATACCAGGTGTCAAAGTCCACCATTGAACCTGGGAAGGAAAGAGCTGTCAGGATGGCCGAGCGGTCTAAGTCGCTGCGCTCGGGTCGCAGTCCCCACTGGAGGCGCGGGTTCGAATCCCAGAGATTCCCCCATAGGAATGAATGGTCGAAATGCCCCATTGAAATGAATGGCGGGCTACCAGGTGTCAAAGTCCCCCAATGAACCTGGGAAGGAAAGAGCTGTCAGGATGGCCGAGCGGTCTAAGTCGCTGCGCTCGGGTCGCAGTCCCCACTGTAGGCGCGGGTTCGAATCCCAGAGATTCCCCCATAGGAATGAATGGTCGAAATGCCCAATTGAAATGAATGGCGGGCTACCAGGTGTCAAAGTCCCCCAATGAACCTGGGAAGGAAAGAGCTGTCAGGATGGCTGAGCGGTCTAAGTCGCTGCGCTCGGGTCGCAGTCCCCACTGGAGGCGCGGGTTCGAATCCCAGAGATTCCCCCATAGGAATGAATGGTCGAAATGCCCAATTGAAATGAATGGCGGGCTACCAGGTGTCAAAGTCCCCCAATGAACCTGGGAAGGAAAGAGCTGTCAGGATGGCTGAGCGGTCTAAGTCGCTGCGCTCGGGTCGCAGTCCCCACTGGAGGCGCGGGTTCGAATCCCAGAGATTCCCCCATAGGAATGAATGGTCGAAATGCCCAATTGAAATGAATGGCGGGATACCAGGTGTCAAAGTCCCCCAATGAACCTGGGAAGGAAAGAGCTGTCAGGATGGCCGAGCGGTCTAAGTCGCTGCGCTCGGGTCGCAGTCCCCACTGGAGGCGCGGGTTCGAATCCCAGAGATTCCCCCATAGGAATGAATGGTCGAAATGCCCAATTGAAATGAATGGCGGGCTACCAGGTGTCAAAGTCCCCCATTGAACATTGGAAGGAAAGAGCTGTCAGGATGGCTGAGCGGTCTAAGTCGCTGCGTTCGGGTCGCAGTCCCCACTGGAGGCGAGGGTTCGAATCCCAGAGATTCCCCCATAGGAATGAATGGTCGAAATGCCCCATTGAAATGAATGGCGGGCTACCAGGTGTCAAAGTCCCCCAATGAACCTGGGAAGGAAAGAGCTGTCAGGATGGCCGAGCGGTCTAAGTCGCTGCGCTCGGGTCGCAGTCCCCACTGGAGGCGCGGGTTCGAATCCCAGAGATTGCCCCATAGGAATGAAAGGTCGAAATGCCCAATTGAAATAAATGGCGGGCTACCAGGTGTCAAAGTCCCCCAATGAACCTGGGAAGGAAAGAGCTGTCAGGATGGCTGAGCGGTCTAAGTCGCTGCGCTCGGGTCGCAGTCCCCACTGGAGGCGCGGGTTCGAATCCCAGAGATTCCCCCATAGGAATGAATGGTCGAAATGCCCAATTGAAATGAATGGCGGGCTACCAGGTGTCAAAGTCCCCCATTGAACATTGGAAGGAAAGAGCTGTCAGGATGGCTGAGCGGTCTAAGTCGCTGCGCTCGGGTCGCAGTCCCCACTGGAGGCGCGGGTTCGAATCCCAGAGATTCCCCCATAGGAATGAATGGTCGAAATGCCCAAATGAAATGAATGGCGGGCTACCAGGTGTCAAAGTCCCCCAATGAACCTGGGAAGGAAAGAGCTGTCAGGATGGCCGAGCGGTCTAAGTCGCTGCGCTCGGGTCGCAGTCCCCACTGGAGGCGCGGGTTCGAATCCCAGAGATTCCCCCATAGGAATGAATGGTCGAAAAGCCCAATTGAAATGAATTGCGGGCTACCAGGTGTCAAAGTCCCCCAATGAACCTGGGAAGGAAAGAGCTGTCAGGATGGCTGAGCGGTCTAAGTCGCTGCGTTCGGGTCGCAGTCCCCATTGGAGGCGAGGGTTCGAATCCCAGAGATTCCCCCATAGGAATGAATGGTCGAAATGCCCCATTGAAATGAATGGCGGGCTACCAGGTGTCAAAGTCCCCCAATGAACCTGGGAAGGAAAGAGCTGTCAGGATGGCCGAGTGGTCTAAGTCGCTGCGCTCGGGTCGCAGTCCCCACTGGAGGCGCGGGTTCGAATCCCAGAGATTCCCCCATAGGAATGAATGGTCGAAATGCCCAATTGAAATGAATGGCCGAAATGCCCAATTGAAATGAATGGCGGGCTACCAGGTGTCAAAGTCCCCCAATGAACCTGGGAAGGAAAGAGCTGTCAGGATGGCTGAGCGGTCTAAGTCGCTGCGCTCGGGTCGCAGTCCCCACTGGAGGCGCGGGTTCGAATCCCAGAGATTCCCCCATAGGAATGAATGGTCGAAATGCCCAATTGAAATGAATGGCGGGCTACCAGGTGTCAAAGTCCCCCATTGAACATTGGAAGGAAAGAGCTGTCAGGATGGCTGAGCGGTCTAAGTCGCTGCGTTCGGGTCGCAGTCCCCACTGGAGGCGAGGGTTCGAATCCCAGAGATTCCCCCATAGGAATGAATGGTCGAAATGCCCCATTGAAATGAATGGCGGGCTACCAGGTGTCAAAGTCCCCCAATGAACCTGGGAAGGAAAGAGCTGTCAGGATGGCCGAGCGGTCTAAGTCGCTGCGCTCGGGTCGCAGTCCCCACTGGAGGCGCGGGTTCGAATCCCAGAGATTCCCCCATAGGAATGAATGGTCGAAATGCCCAATTGAAATGAATGGCGGGCTACCAGGTGTCAAAGTCCCCCAATGAACCTGGGAAGGAAAGAGCTGTCAGGATGGCTGAGCGGTCTAAGTCGCTGCGCTCGGGTCGCAGTCCCCACTGGAGGCGCAGGTTCGAATCCCAGAGATTCCCCCATAGGAATGAATGGTCGAAATGCCCAATTGAAATGAATGGCGGGATACCAGGTGTCAAAGTCCACCATTGAACCTGGGAAGGAAAGAGCTGTCAGGATGGCCGAGCGGTCTAAGTCGCTGCGCTCGGGTCGCAGTCCCCACTGGAGGCGCGGGTTCGAATCCCAGAGATTCCCCCATAGGAATGAAAGGTCGAAATGCCCAATTGAAATAAATGGCGGGCTACCAGGTGTCAAAGTCCCCCAATGAACCTGGGAAGGAAAGCGCTGTCAGGATGGCTGAGCGGTCTAAGTCGCTGCGCTCGGGTCGCAGTCCCCACTGGAGGCGCGGGTTCGAATCCCAGAGATTGCCCCATAGGAATGAAAGGTCGAAATGCCCAATTGAAATAAATGGCGGGCTACCAGGTGTCAAAGTCCCCCAATGAACCTGGGAAGGAAAGAGCTGTCAGGATGGCTGAGCGGTCTAAGTCGCTGCGCTCGGGTCGCAGTCCCCACTGGAGGCGCGGGTTCGAATCCCAGAGATTCCCCCATAGGAATGAATGGTCGAAATGCCCAATTGAAATGAATGGCGGGCTACCAGGTGTCAAAGTCCCCCATTGAACATTGGAAGGAAAGAGCTGTCAGGATGGCTGAGCGGTCTAAGTCGCTGCGCTCGGGTCGCAGTCCCCACTGGAGGCGCGGGTTCGAATCCCAGAGATTCCCCCATAGGAATGAATGGTCGAAATGCCCAAATGAAATGAATGGCGGGCTACCAGGTGTCAAAGTCCCCCAATGAACCTGGGAAGGAAAGAGCTGTCAGGATGGCCGAGCGGTCTAAGTCGCTGCGCTCGGGTCGCAGTCCCCACTGGAGGCGCGGGTTCGAATCCCAGAGATTCCCCCATAGGAATGAATGGTCGAAAAGCCCAATTGAAATGAATGGCCGAAATGCCCAATTGAAATGAATGGCGGGCTACCAGGTGTCAAAGTCCCCCAATGAACCTGGGAAGGAAAGAGCTGTCAGGATGGCTGAGCGGTCTAAGTCGCTGCGCTCGGGTCGCAGTCCCCACTGGAGGCGCGGGTTCGAATCCCAGAGATTCCCCCATAGGAATGAATGGTCGAAATGCCCAAATGAAATGAATGGCGGGCTACCAGGTGTCAAAGTCCCCCAATGAACCTGGGAAGGAAAGAGCTGTCAGGATGGCCGAGCGGTCTAAGTCGCTGCGCTCGGGTCGCAGTCCCCACTGGAGGCGCGGGTTCGAATCCCAGAGATTCCCCCATAGGAATGAATGGTCGAAATGCCCAATTGAAATGAATGGCGGGCTACCAGGTGTCAAAGTCCCCCAATGAACCTGGGAAGGAAAGAGCTGTCAGGATGGCCGAGCGGTCTAAGTCGCTGCGCTCGGGTCGCAGTCCCCACTGGAGGCGCGGGTTCGAATCCCAGAGATTCCCCCATCGGAATGAATGGTCGAAATGCCCAATTGAAATGAATGGCGGGCTACCAGGTGTCAAAGTCCCCCAATGAACCTGGGAAGGAAAGAGCTGTCAGGATGGCTGAGCGGTCTAAGTCGCTGCGTTCGGGTCGCAGTCCCCACTGGAGGCGAGGGTTCGAATCCCAGAGATTCCCCCATAGGAATGAATGGTCGAAATGCCCCATTGAAATGAATGGCGGGCTACCAGGTGTCAAAGTCCCCCAATGAACCTGGGAAGGAAAGAGCTGTCAGGATGGCCGAGTGGTCTAAGTCGCTGCGCTCGGGTCGCAGTCCCCACTGGAGGTGCGGGTTCGAATCCCAGAGATTCCCCCATAGGAATGAATGGTCGAAATGCCCAATTGAAATGAATGGCCGAAATGCCCAATTGAAATGAATGGCGGGCTACCAGGTGTCAAAGTCCCCCAATGAACCTGGGAAGGAAAGAGCTGTCAGGATGGCTGAGCGGTCTAAGTCGCTGCGCTCGGGTCGCAGTCCCCACTGGAGGCGCGGGTTCGAATCCCAGAGATTCCCCCATAGGAATGAATGGTCGAAATGCCCAATTGAAATGAATGGCGGGCTACCAGGTGTCAAAGTCCCCCATTGAACATTGGAAGGAAAGAGCTGTCAGGATGGCTGAGCGGTCTAAGTCGCTGCGTTCGGGTCGCAGTCCCCACTGGAGGCGAGGGTTCGAATCCCAGAGATTCCCCCATAGGAATGAATGGTCGAAATGCCCCATTGAAATGAATGGCGGGCTACCAGGTGTCAAAGTCCCCCAATGAACCTGGGAAGGAAAGAGCTGTCAGGATGGCCGAGCGGTCTAAGTCGCTGCGCTCGGGTCGCAGTCCCCACTGGAGGCGCGGGTTCGAATCCCAGAGATTCCCCCATAGGAATGAATGGTCGAAATGCCCAATTGAAATGAATGGCGGGCTACCAGGTGTCAAAGTCCCCCAATGAACCTGGGAAGGAAAGAGCTGTCAGGATGGCTGAGCGGTCTAAGTCGCTGCGCTCGGGTCGCAGTCCCCACTGGAGGCGCGGGTTCGAATCCCAGAGATTCCCCCATAGGAATGAATGGTCGAAATGCCCAATTGAAATGAATGGCGGGATACCAGGTGTCAAAGTCCACCATTGAACCTGGGAAGGAAAGAGCTGTCAGGATGGCCGAGCGGTCTAAGTCGCTGCGCTCGGGTCGCAGTCCCCACTGGAGGCGCGGGTTCGAATCCCAGAGATTCCCCCATAGGAATGAAAGGTCGAAATGCCCAATTGAAATAAATGGCGGGCTACCAGGTGTCAAAGTCCCCCAATGAACCTGGGAAGGAAAGAGCTGTCAGGATGGCTGAGCGGTCTAAGTCGCTGCGCTCGGGTCGCAGTCCCCACTGGAGGCGCGGGTTCGAATCCCAGAGATTCCCCCATAGGAATGAATGGTCGAAATGCCCAATTGAAATGAATGGCGGGATACCAGGTGTCAAAGTCCACCATTGAACCTGGGAAGGAAAGAGCTGTCAGGATGGCCGAGCGGTCTAAGTCGCTGCGCTCGGGTCGCAGTCCCCACTGGAGGCGCGGGTTCGAATCCCAGAGATTCCCCCATAGGAATGAATGGTCGAAATGCCCCATTGAAATGAATGGCGGGCTACCAGGTGTCAAAGTCCCCCAATGAACCTGGGAAGGAAAGAGCTGTCAGGATGGCCGAGCGGTCTAAGTCGCTGCGCTCGGGTCGCAGTCCCCACTGTAGGCGCGGGTTCGAATCCCAGAGATTCCCCCATAGGAATGAATGGTCGAAATGCCCAATTGAAATGAATGGCGGGCTACCAGGTGTCAAAGTCCCCCAATGAACCTGGGAAGGAAAGAGCTGTCAGGATGGCTGAGCGGTCTAAGTCGCTGCGCTCGGGTCGCAGTCCCCACTGGAGGCGCGGGTTCGAATCCCAGAGATTCCCCCATAGGAATGAATGGTCGAAATGCCCAATTGAAATGAATGGCGGGCTACCAGGTGTCAAAGTCCCCCAATGAACCTGGGAAGGAAAGAGCTGTCAGGATGGCTGAGCGGTCTAAGTCGCTGCGCTCGGGTCGCAGTCCCCACTGGAGGCGCGGGTTCGAATCCCAGAGATTCCCCCATAGGAATGAATGGTCGAAATGCCCAATTGAAATGAATGGCGGGATACCAGGTGTCAAAGTCCCCCAATGAACCTGGGAAGGAAAGAGCTGTCAGGATGGCCGAGCGGTCTAAGTCGCTGCGCTCGGGTCGCAGTCCCCACTGGAGGCGCGGGTTCGAATCCCAGAGATTCCCCCATAGGAATGAATGGTCGAAATGCCCAATTGAAATGAATGGCGGGCTACCAGGTGTCAAAGTCCCCCATTGAACATTGGAAGGAAAGAGCTGTCAGGATGGCTGAGCGGTCTAAGTCGCTGCGTTCGGGTCGCAGTCCCCACTGGAGGCGAGGGTTCGAATCCCAGAGATTCCCCCATAGGAATGAATGGTCGAAATGCCCCATTGAAATGAATGGCGGGCTACCAGGTGTCAAAGTCCCCCAATGAACCTGGGAAGGAAAGAGCTGTCAGGATGGCCGAGCGGTCTAAGTCGCTGCGCTCGGGTCGCAGTCCCCACTGGAGGCGCGGGTTCGAATCCCAGAGATTGCCCCATAGGAATGAAAGGTCGAAATGCCCAATTGAAATAAATGGCGGGCTACCAGGTGTCAAAGTCCCCCAATGAACCTGGGAAGGAAAGAGCTGTCAGGATGGCTGAGCGGTCTAAGTCGCTGCGCTCGGGTCGCAGTCCCCACTGGAGGCGCGGGTTCGAATCCCAGAGATTCCCCCATAGGAATGAATGGTCGAAATGCCCAATTGAAATGAATGGCGGGCTACCAGGTGTCAAAGTCCCCCATTGAACATTGGAAGGAAAGAGCTGTCAGGATGGCTGAGCGGTCTAAGTCGCTGCGCTCGGGTCGCAGTCCCCACTGGAGGCGCGGGTTCGAATCCCAGAGATTCCCCCATAGGAATGAATGGTCGAAATGCCCAAATGAAATGAATGGCGGGCTACCAGGTGTCAAAGTCCCCCAATGAACCTGGGAAGGAAAGAGCTGTCAGGATGGCCGAGCGGTCTAAGTCGCTGCGCTCGGGTCGCAGTCCCCACTGGAGGCGCGGGTTCGAATCCCAGAGATTCCCCCATAGGAATGAATGGTCGAAAAGCCCAATTGAAATGAATTGCGGGCTACCAGGTGTCAAAGTCCCCCAATGAACCTGGGAAGGAAAGAGCTGTCAGGATGGCTGAGCGGTCTAAGTCGCTGCGTTCGGGTCGCAGTCCCCATTGGAGGCGAGGGTTCGAATCCCAGAGATTCCCCCATAGGAATGAATGGTCGAAATGCCCCATTGAAATGAATGGCGGGCTACCAGGTGTCAAAGTCCCCCAATGAACCTGGGAAGGAAAGAGCTGTCAGGATGGCCGAGTGGTCTAAGTCGCTGCGCTCGGGTCGCAGTCCCCACTGGAGGCGCGGGTTCGAATCCCAGAGATTCCCCCATAGGAATGAATGGTCGAAATGCCCAATTGAAATGAATGGCCGAAATGCCCAATTGAAATGAATGGCGGGCTACCAGGTGTCAAAGTCCCCCAATGAACCTGGGAAGGAAAGAGCTGTCAGGATGGCTGAGCGGTCTAAGTCGCTGCGCTCGGGTCGCAGTCCCCACTGGAGGCGCGGGTTCGAATCCCAGAGATTCCCCCATAGGAATGAATGGTCGAAATGCCCAATTGAAATGAATGGCGGGCTACCAGGTGTCAAAGTCCCCCATTGAACATTGGAAGGAAAGAGCTGTCAGGATGGCTGAGCGGTCTAAGTCGCTGCGTTCGGGTCGCAGTCCCCACTGGAGGCGAGGGTTCGAATCCCAGAGATTCCCCCATAGGAATGAATGGTCGAAATGCCCCATTGAAATGAATGGCGGGCTACCAGGTGTCAAAGTCCCCCAATGAACCTGGGAAGGAAAGAGCTGTCAGGATGGCCGAGCGGTCTAAGTCGCTGCGCTCGGGTCGCAGTCCCCACTGGAGGCGCGGGTTCGAATCCCAGAGATTCCCCCATAGGAATGAATGGTCGAAATGCCCAATTGAAATGAATGGCGGGCTACCAGGTGTCAAAGTCCCCCAATGAACCTGGGAAGGAAAGAGCTGTCAGGATGGCTGAGCGGTCTAAGTCGCTGCGCTCGGGTCGCAGTCCCCACTGGAGGCGCAGGTTCGAATCCCAGAGATTCCCCCATAGGAATGAATGGTCGAAATGCCCAATTGAAATGAATGGCGGGATACCAGGTGTCAAAGTCCACCATTGAACCTGGGAAGGAAAGAGCTGTCAGGATGGCCGAGCGGTCTAAGTCGCTGCGCTCGGGTCGCAGTCCCCACTGGAGGCGCGGGTTCGAATCCCAGAGATTCCCCCATAGGAATGAAAGGTCGAAATGCCCAATTGAAATAAATGGCGGGCTACCAGGTGTCAAAGTCCCCCAATGAACCTGGGAAGGAAAGCGCTGTCAGGATGGCTGAGCGGTCTAAGTCGCTGCGCTCGGGTCGCAGTCCCCACTGGAGGCGCGGGTTCGAATCCCAGAGATTGCCCCATAGGAATGAAAGGTCGAAATGCCCAATTGAAATAAATGGCGGGCTACCAGGTGTCAAAGTCCCCCAATGAACCTGGGAAGGAAAGAGCTGTCAGGATGGCTGAGCGGTCTAAGTCGCTGCGCTCGGGTCGCAGTCCCCACTGGAGGCGCGGGTTCGAATCCCAGAGATTCCCCCATAGGAATGAATGGTCGAAATGCCCAATTGAAATGAATGGCGGGCTACCAGGTGTCAAAGTCCCCCATTGAACATTGGAAGGAAAGAGCTGTCAGGATGGCTGAGCGGTCTAAGTCGCTGCGCTCGGGTCGCAGTCCCCACTGGAGGCGCGGGTTCGAATCCCAGAGATTCCCCCATAGGAATGAATGGTCGAAATGCCCAAATGAAATGAATGGCGGGCTACCAGGTGTCAAAGTCCCCCAATGAACCTGGGAAGGAAAGAGCTGTCAGGATGGCCGAGCGGTCTAAGTCGCTGCGCTCGGGTCGCAGTCCCCACTGGAGGCGCGGGTTCGAATCCCAGAGATTCCCCCATAGGAATGAATGGTCGAAAAGCCCAATTGAAATGAATTGCGGGCTACCAGGTGTCAAAGTCCCCCAATGAACCTGGGAAGGAAAGAGCTGTCAGGATGGCTGAGCGGTCTAAGTCGCTGCGTTCGGGTCGCAGTCCCCACTGGAGGCGAGGGTTCGAATCCCAGAGATTCCCCCATAGGAATGAATGGTCGAAATGCCCCATTGAAATGAATGGCGGGCTACCAGGTGTCAAAGTCCCCCAATGAACCTGGGAAGGAAAGAGCTGTCAGGATGGCCGAGTGGTCTAAGTCGCTGCGCTCGGGTCGCAGTCCCCACTGGAGGCGCGGGTTCGAATCCCAGAGATTCCCCCATAGGAATGAATGGTCGAAATGCCCAATTGAAATGAATGGCCGAAATGCCCAATTGAAATGAATGGCGGGCTACCAGGTGTCAAAGTCCCCCAATGAACCTGGGAAGGAAAGAGCTGTCAGGATGGCTGAGCGGTCTAAGTCGCTGCGCTCGGGTCGCAGTCCCCACTGGAGGCGCGGGTTCGAATCCCAGAGATTCCCCCATAGGAATGAATGGTCGAAATGCCCAATTGAAATGAATGGCGGGCTACCAGGTGTCAAAGTCCCCCATTGAACATTGGAAGGAAAGAGCTGTCAGGATGGCTGAGCGGTCTAAGTCGCTGCGTTCGGGTCGCAGTCCCCACTGGAGGCGAGGGTTCGAATCCCAGAGATTCCCCCATAGGAATGAATGGTCGAAATGCCCCATTGAAATGAATGGCGGGCTACCAGGTGTCAAAGTCCCCCAATGAACCTGGGAAGGAAAGAGCTGTCAGGATGGCCGAGCGGTCTAAGTCGCTGCGCTCGGGTCGCAGTCCCCACTGGAGGCGCGGGTTCGAATCCCAGAGATTCCCCCATAGGAATGAATGGTCGAAATGCCCAATTGAAATGAATGGCGGGCTACCAGGTGTCAAAGTCCCCCAATGAACCTGGGAAGGAAAGAGCTGTCAGGATGGCTGAGCGGTCTAAGTCGCTGCGCTCGGGTCGCAGTCCCCACTGGAGGCGCAGGTTCGAATCCCAGAGATTCCCCCATAGGAATGAATGGTCGAAATGCCCAATTGAAATGAATGGCGGGATACCAGGTGTCAAAGTCCACCATTGAACCTGGGAAGGAAAGAGCTGTCAGGATGGCCGAGCGGTCTAAGTCGCTGCGCTCGGGTCGCAGTCCCCACTGGAGGCGCGGGTTCGAATCCCAGAGATTCCCCCATAGGAATGAAAGGTCGAAATGCCCAATTGAAATAAATGGCGGGCTACCAGGTGTCAAAGTCCCCCAATGAACCTGGGAAGGAAAGAGCTGTCAGGATGGCTGAGCGGTCTAAGTCGCTGCGCTCGGGTCGCAGTCCCCACTGGAGGCGCGGGTTCGAATCCCAGAGATTCCCCCATAGGAATGAATGGTCGAAATGCCCAATTGAAATGAATGGCGGGATACCAGGTGTCAAAGTCCACCATTGAACCTGGGAAGGAAAGAGCTGTCAGGATGGCCGAGCGGTCTAAGTCGCTGCGCTCGGGTCGCAGTCCCCACTGGAGGCGCGGGTTCGAATCCCAGAGATTCCCCCATAGGAATGAATGGTCGAAATGCCCCATTGAAATGAATGGCGGGCTACCAGGTGTCAAAGTCCCCCAATGAACCTGGGAAGGAAAGAGCTGTCAGGATGGCCGAGCGGTCTAAGTCGCTGCGCTCGGGTCGCAGTCCCCACTGTAGGCGCGGGTTCGAATCCCAGAGATTCCCCCATAGGAATGAATGGTCGAAATGCCCAATTGAAATGAATGGCGGGCTACCAGGTGTCAAAGTCCCCCAATGAACCTGGGAAGGAAAGAGCTGTCAGGATGGCTGAGCGGTCTAAGTCGCTGCGCTCGGGTCGCAGTCCCCACTGGAGGCGCGGGTTCGAATCCCAGAGATTCCCCCATAGGAATGAATGGTCGAAATGCCCAATTGAAATGAATGGCGGGCTACCAGGTGTCAAAGTCCCCCAATGAACCTGGGAAGGAAAGAGCTGTCAGGATGGCTGAGCGGTCTAAGTCGCTGCGCTCGGGTCGCAGTCCCCACTGGAGGCGCGGGTTCGAATCCCAGAGATTCCCCCATAGGAATGAATGGTCGAAATGCCCAATTGAAATGAATGGCGGGATACCAGGTGTCAAAGTCCAACATTGAACCTGGGAAGGAAAGAGCTGTCAGGATGGCTGAGCGGTCTAAGTCGCTACGCTCGGGTCGCAGTCCCCACTGGAGGCGCGGGTTCGAATCCCAGAGATTCCCCCATAGGAATGAATGGTCGAAATGCCCAATTGAAATGAATGGCGGGCTACCAGGTGTCAAAGTCCCCCAATGAACCTGGGAAGGAAAGAGCTGTCAGGATGGCTGAGCGGTCTAAGTCGCTGCGCTCGGGTCGCAGTCCCCACTGGAGGCGCGGGTTCGAATCCCAGAGATTCCCCCATAGGAATGAATGGTCGAAATGCCCAATTGAAATGAATGGCGGGCTACCAGGTGTCAAAGTCCCCCATTGAACATTGGAAGGAAAGAGCTGTCAGGATGGCTGAGCGGTCTAAGTCGCTGCGTTCGGGTCGCAGTCCCCACTGGAGGCGAGGGTTCGAATCCCAGAGATTCCCCCATAGGAATGAATGGTCGAAATGCCCCATTGAAATGAATGGCGGGCTACCAGGTGTCAAAGTCCCCCAATGAACCTGGGAAGGAAAGAGCTGTCAGGATGGCCGAGCGGTCTAAGTCGCTGCGCTCGGGTCGCAGTCCCCACTGGAGGCGCGGGTTCGAATCCCAGAGATTCCCCCATAGGAATGAATGGTCGAAATGCCCAATTGAAATGAATGGCGGGCTACCAGGTGTCAAAGTCCCCCAATGAACCTGGGAAGGAAAGAGCTGTCAGGATGGCTGAGCGGTCTAAGTCGCTGCGCTCGGGTCGCAGTACCCACTGGAGGCGCGGGTTCGAATCCCAGAGATTCCCCCATAGGAATGAATGGTCGAAATGCCCAATTGAAATGAATGGCGGGATACCAGGTGTCAAAGTCCACCATTGAACCTGGGAAGGAAAGAGCTGTCAGGATGGCCGAGCGGTCTAAGTCGCTGCGCTCGGGTCGCAGTCCCCACTGGAGGCGCGGGTTCGAATC
Organism: Vanacampus margaritifer; assembly: GCF_051991255.1. Lineage (NCBI taxonomy): Eukaryota > Metazoa > Chordata > Actinopteri > Syngnathiformes > Syngnathidae > Vanacampus > Vanacampus margaritifer. The sequence continues at coordinate 80,878 of NW_027520749.1, read as the reverse complement.
CCAGAGATTCCCCCATAGGAATGAATGGTCGAAATGCCCCATTGAAATGAATGGCGGGCTACCAGGTGTCAAAGTCCCCCAATGAACCTGGGAAGGAAAGAGCTGTCAGGATGGCCGAGCGGTCTAAGTCGCTGCGCTCGGGTCGCAGTCCCCACTGGAGGCGCGGGTTCGAATCCCAGAGATTCCCCCATAGGAATGAATGGTCGAAATGCCCAATTGAAATGAATGGCGGGCTACCAGGTGTCAAAGTCCCCCAATGAACCTAGGAAGGAAAGAGCTGTCAGGATGGCTGAGCGGTCTAAGTCGCTGCGCTCGGGTCGCAGTCCCCACTGGAGGCGCGGGTTCGAATCCCAGAGATTCCCCCATAGGAATGAATGGTCGAAATGCCCAATTGAAATGAATGGCGGGATACCAGGTGTCAAAGTCCACCATTGAACCTGGGAAGGAAAGAGCTGTCAGGATGGCCGAGCGGTCTAAGTCGCTGCGCTCGGGTCGCAGTCCCCACTGGAGGCGCGGGTTCGAATCCCAGAGATTCCCCCATAGGAATGAAAGGTCGAAATGCCCAATTGAAATAAATGGCGGGCTACCAGGTGTCAAAGTCCCCCAATGAACCTGGGAAGGAAAGAGCTGTCAGGATGGCTGAGCGGTCTAAGTCGCTGCGCTCGGGTCGCAGTCCCCACTGGAGGCGCGGGTTCGAATCCCAGAGATTCCCCCATAGGAATGAATGGTCGAAATGCCCAATTGAAATGAATGGCGGGCTACCAGGTGTCAAAGTCCCCCATTGAACATTGGAAGGAAAGAGCTGTCAGGATGGCTGAGCGGTCTAAGTCGCTGCGCTCGGGTCGCAGTCCCCACTGGAGGCGCGGGTTCGAATCCCAGAGATTCCCCCATAGGAATGAATGGTCGAAATGCCCAATTGAAATGAATGGCGGGCTACCAGGTGTCAAAGTCCCCCAATGAACCTGGGAAGGAAAGAGCTGTCAGGATGGCTGAGCGGTCTAAGTCGCTGCGCTCGGGTCGCAGTCCCCACTGGAGGCGCGGGTTCGAATCCCAGAGATTCCCCCATAGGAATGAATGGTCGAAATGCCCAATTGAAATGAATGGCGGGCTACCAGGTGTCAAAGTCCCCCAATGAACCTGGGAAGGAAAGAGCTGTCAGGATGGCTGAGCGGTCTAAGTCGCTGCGCTCGGGTCGCAGTCCCCACTGGAGGCGCGGGTTCGAATCCCAGAGATTCCCCCATAGGAATGAATGGTCGAAATGCCCAATTGAAATGAATGGCGGGATACCAGGTGTCAAAGTCCACCATTGAACCTGGGAAGGAAAGAGCTGTCAGGATGGCCGAGCGGTCTAAGTCGCTGCGCTCGGGTCGCAGTCCCCACTGGAGGCGCGGGTTCGAATCCCAGAGATTCCCCCATAGGAATGAAAGGTCGAAATGCCCAATTGAAATAAATGGCGGGCTACCAGGTGTCAAAGTCCCCCAATGAACCTGGGAAGGAAAGAGCTGTCAGGATGGCTGAGCGGTCTAAGTCGCTGCGCTCGGGTCGCAGTCCCCACTGGAGGCGCGGGTTCGAATCCCAGAGATTCCCCCATAGGAATGAATGGTCGAAATGCCCAATTGAAATGAATGGCGGGCTACCAGGTGTCAAAGTCCCCCATTGAACATTGGAAGGAAAGAGCTGTCAGGATGGCTGAGCGGTCTAAGTCGCTGCGCTCGGGTCGCAGTCCCCACTGGAGGCGCGGGTTCGAATCCCAGAGATTCCCCCATAGGAATGAATGGTCGAAATGCCCAAATGAAATGAATGGCGGGCTACCAGGTGTCAAAGTCCCCCAATGAACCTGGGAAGGAAAGAGCTGTCAGGATGGCCGAGCGGTCTAAGTCGCTGCGCTCGGGTCGCAGTCCCCACTGGAGGCGCGGGTTCGAATCCCAGAGATTCCCCCATAGGAATGAATGGTCGAAATGCCCCATTGAAATGAATGGCGGGCTACCAGGTGTCAAAGTCCCCCAATGAACCTGGGAAGGAAAGAACTGTCAGGATGGCTGAGCGGTCTAAGTCGCTGCGTTCGGGTCGCAGTCCCCACTGGAGGCGAGGGTTCGAATCCCAGAGATTCCCCCATAGGAATGAATGGTCGAAATGCCCCATTGAAATGAATGGCGGGCTACCAGGTGTCAAAGTCCCCCAATGAACCTGGGAAGGAAAGAGCTGTCAGGATGGCCGAGTGGTCTAAGTCGCTGCGCTCGGGTCGCAGTCCCCACTGGAGGCGCGGGTTCGAATCCCAGAGATTCCCCCATAGGAATGAATGGTCGAAATGCCCCATTGAAATGAATGGCGGGCTACCAGGTGTCAAAGTCCCCCAATGAACCTGGGAAGGAAAGAGCTGTCAGGATGGCTGAGCGGTCTAAGTCGCTGTGTATGGGTCGCAGTCCCCACTGGAGGCGCGGGTTCGAATCCCAGAGTTTCCCCCATAGGAATGAAAGGTCGAAATGCCCAATTGAAATGAATGGCGGGCTACCAGGTGTCAAAGTCCCCCAATGAACCTGGGAAGGATAGAGCTGTCAGGATGGCTGAGCGGTCTAAGTCGCTGCGCTCGGGTCGCAGTCCCCACTGGAGGCGCGGGTTCGAATCCCAGAGATTCCCCCATAGGAATGAATGGTCGAAATGCCCAAATGAAATGAATGGCGGGCTACCAGGTGTCAAAGTCCCCCAATGAACCTGGGAAGGAAAGAGCTGTCAGGATGGCCGAGCGGTCTAAGTCGCTGCGCTCGGGTCGCAGTCCCCACTGGAGGCGCGGGTTCGAATCCCAGAGATTCCCCCATAGGAATGAATGGTCAAAATTTCCAATTGAAATGAATGGCGGGCTACCAGGTGTCAAAGTCCCCCAATGAACCTGGGAAGGAAAGAGCTGTCAGGATGGCCGAGCGGTCTAAGTCGCTGCGCTAGTGTCGCAGTCCCCACTGGAGGCGCGGGTTCGAATCCCAGAGATTCCCCTATAGGAATGAATGGTCGAAATGCCCAATTGAAATGAATGGCGGGCTACCAGGTGTCAAAGTCCCCCAATGAACCTGGGAAGGAAAGAGCTGTCAGGATGGCTGAGCGGTCTAAGTCGCTGTGTATGGGTCGCAGTCCCCACTGGAGGCGCGGGTTCGAATCCCAGAGTTTCCCCCATAGGAATGAAAGGTCGAAATGCCCAATTGAAATGAATGGCGGGCTACCAGGTGTCAAAGTCCCCCAATGAACCTGGGAAGGAAAGAGCTGTCAGGATGGCTGAGCGGTCTAAGTCGCTGCGCTCGGGTCGCAGTCCCCACTGGAGGCGCGGGTTCGAATCCCAGAGATTCCCCCATAGGAATGAATGGTCGAAATGCCCAATTGAAATGAATGGCGGGCTACCAGGTGTCAAAGTCCCCCATTGAACCTTGGAAGGAAAGAGCTGTCATGATGGCCGAGCGGTCTAAGTCGCTGCGCTCGGGTCGCAGTCCCCACTGGAGGCGCGGGTTCGAATCCCAGAGATTCCCCCATAGGAATGAAAGGTCGAAATGCCCAATTGAAATGAATGGCGGGCTACCAGGTGTCAAAGTCCCCCAATGAACCTGGGAAGGAAAGAGCTGTCAGGATGGCTGAGCGGTCTAAGTCGCTGCGCTCGGGTCGCAGTCCCCACTGGAGGCGAGGGTTCGAATCCCAAAAATTCCCCCATAGGAATGAATGGTCGAAATGCCCAATTGAAATGAATGGCGGGCTACCAGGTCTCAAAGTCCCCCAATGAACCAGGGAAGGAAAGAGCTGTCAGGATGGCTGAGCGGTCTAAGTCGCTGCGCTCGGGTCGCAGTCCCCACTGGAGGCGCGGGTTCGAATCACAGAGATTCCCCCATAGGAATGAATGGTCGAAATGCCCAGTTGAAATGAATGGCGGGCTACCAGGTCTCAAAGTCCCCCAATGAACCAGGGAAGGAAAGAGCTGTCAGGATGGCTGAGCGGTCTAAGTCGCTGCGCTCGGGTCGCAGTCCCCACTGGAGGCGCGGGTTCGAATCCCAGAGATTCCCCCATAGGAATGAATGGTCGAAATGCCCAATTGAAATGAATGGCGGGCTACCAGGTGTCAAAGTCCCCCATTGAACCTTGGAAGGAAAGAGCTGTCAGGATGGCCGAGCGGTCTAAGTCGCTGCGCTAGTGTCGCAGTCCCCACTGGAGGCGCGGGTTCGAATCCCAGAGATTCCCCCATAGGAATGAATGGTCGAAATGCCCAATTGAAATGAATGGCGGGCTACCAGGTGTCAAAGTCCCCCATTGAACCTTGGAAGGAAAGAGCTGTCAGGATGGCCGAGCGGTCTAAGTCGCTGCGCTAGTGTCGCAGTCCCCACTGGAGGCGCGGGTTCGAATCCCAGAGATTCCCCTATAGGAATGAATGGTCGAAATGCCCAATTGAAATGAATGGCGGGCTACCAGGTGTCAAAGTCCCCCAATGAACCTGGGAAGGAAAGAGCTGTCAGGATGGCTGAGCGGTCTAAGTCGCTGCGCTCGGGTCGCAGTCCCCACTGGAGGCGCGGGTTCGAATCACAGAGATTCCCCCATAGGAATGAATGGTCAAAATGCCCAATTGAAATGAATGGCGGGCTACCAGGTGTCAAAGTCCCCCAATGAACCAGGGAAGGAAAGAGCTGTCAGGATGGCCGAGCGGTCTAAGTCGCTGCGCTCGGGTCACAGTCCCCACTGGAGGCGCGGGTTCGAATCCCAGAGATTCCCCCATAGGAATGAATGGTCGAAATGCCCCATTGAAATGAATGGCGGGCTACCAGGTGTCAAAGTCCCCCAATGAACCTGGGAAGGAAAGAGCTGTCAGGATGGCTGAGCGGTCTAAGTCGCTGCGTTCGGGTCGCAGTCCCCACTGGAGGCGAGGGTTCGAATCCCAGAGATTCCCCCATAGGAATGAATGGTCAAAATGCCCAATTGAAATGAATGGCGGGCTACCAGGTGTCAAAGTCCCCCAATGAACCTGGGAAGGAAAGAGCTGTCAGGATGGCCGAGCGGTCTAAGTCGCTGCGCTCGGGTCGCAGTCCCCACTGGAGGGGCGGGTTCGAATCCCAGAGATTCCCCCATAGGAATGAATGGTCGAAAAGCCCAATTGAAATGAATGGTGGGCTACCAGGTGTCAAAGTCCCCCATTGAACCTTGGAAGGAAAGAGCTGTCAGGATGGCCGAGCGGTCTAAGTCGCTGCGCTCGGGTCGCAGTCCCCACTGGAGGCGCGGGTTCGAATCCCAGAGATTCCCCCATAGGAATGAAAGGTCGAAATGCCCAATTGAAATGAATGGCGGGCTACCAGGTGTCAAAGTCCCCCAATGAACCTGGGAAGGAAAGAGCTGTCAGTTTGGCTGAGCGGTCTAAGTCGCTGCGCTCGGGTCGCAGTCCCCACTGGAGGCGAGGGTTCGAATCCCAGAGATTCCCCCATAGGAATGAATGGTCGAAATGCCCCATTGAAATGAATGGCGGGCTACCAGGTGTCAAAGTCCCCCAATGAACCTGGGAAGGAAAGAGCTGTCAGGATGGCTGAGCGGTCTAAGTCGCTGCGCTCGGGTCGCAGTCCCCACTGGAGGCGAGGGTTCGAATCCCAGAGATTCCCCCTTTGGAATGAATGGTCGAAATGCCCCATTGAAATGAATGGCGGGCTACCAGGTGTCAAAGTCCCCCAATGAACCTGGGAAGGAAAGAGCTGTCAGGATGGCTGAGCGGTCTAAGTCGCTGCGCTCGGGTCGCAGTCCCCACTGGAGGCGCGGGTTCGAATCACAGAGATTCCCCCATAGGAATGAATGGTCAAAATGCCCAATTGAAATGAATGGCGGGATACCAGGTGTCAAAGTCCACCATTGAACCTGGGAAGGAAAGAGCTGTCAGGATGGCCGAGCGGTCTAAGTCGCTGCGCTCGGGTCGCAGTCCCCACTGGAGGCGCGGGTTCGAATCCCAGAGATTCCCCCATAGGAATGAATGGTCGAAATGCCCCATTGAAATGAATGGCGGGCTACCAGGTGTCAAAGTCCCCCAATGAACCTGGGAAGGAAAGAGCTGTCAGGATGGCCGAGCGGTCTAAGTCGCTGCGCTCGGGTCGCAGTCCCCACTGGAGGCGCGGGTTCGAATCCCAGAGATTCCCCCATAGGAATGAATGGTCAAAATTTCCAATTGAAATGAATGGCGGGCTACCAGGTGTCAAAGTCCCCCAATGAACCTGGGAAGGAAAGAGCTGTCAGGATGGCCGAGCGGTCTAAGTCGCTGCGCTAGTGTCGCAGTCCCCACTGGAGGCGCGGGTTCGAATCCCAGAGATTCCCCTATAGGAATGAATGGTCGAAATGCCCAATTGAAATGAATGGCGGGCTACCAGGTGTCAAAGTCCCCCAATGAACCTGGGAAGGAAAGAGCTGTCAGGATGGCTGAGCGGTCTAAGTCGCTGTGTATGGGTCGCAGTCCCCACTGGAGGCGCGGGTTCGAATCCCAGAGTTTCCCCCATAGGAATGAAAGGTCGAAATGCCCAATTGAAATGAATGGCGGGCTACCAGGTGTCAAAGTCCCCCAATGAACCTGGGAAGGAAAGAGCTGTCAGGATGGCTGAGCGGTCTAAGTCGCTGCGCTCGGGTCGCAGTCCCCACTGGAGGCGCGGGTTCGAATCCCAGAGATTCCCCCATAGGAATGAATGGTCGAAATGCCCAATTGAAATGAATGGCGGGCTACCAGGTGTCAAAGTCCCCCATTGAACCTTGGAAGGAAAGAGCTGTCATGATGGCCGAGCGGTCTAAGTCGCTGCGCTCGGGTCGCAGTCCCCACTGGAGGCGCGGGTTCGAATCCCAGAGATTCCCCCATAGGAATGAAAGGTCGAAATGCCCAATTGAAATGAATGGCGGGCTACCAGGTGTCAAAGTCCCCCAATGAACCTGGGAAGGAAAGAGCTGTCAGGATGGCTGAGCGGTCTAAGTCGCTGCGCTCGGGTCGCAGTCCCCACTGGAGGCGAGGGTTCGAATCCCAAAAATTCCCCCATAGGAATGAATGGTCGAAATGCCCAATTGAAATGAATGGCGGGCTACCAGGTCTCAAAGTCCCCCAATGAACCAGGGAAGGAAAGAGCTGTCAGGATGGCTGAGCGGTCTAAGTCGCTGCGCTCGGGTCGCAGTCCCCACTGGAGGCGCGGGTTCGAATCACAGAGATTCCCCCATAGGAATGAATGGTCGAAATGCCCAGTTGAAATGAATGGCGGGCTACCAGGTCTCAAAGTCCCCCAATGAACCAGGGAAGGAAAGAGCTGTCAGGATGGCTGAGCGGTCTAAGTCGCTGCGCTCGGGTCGCAGTCCCCACTGGAGGCGCGGGTTCGAATCCCAGAGATTCCCCCATAGGAATGAATGGTCGAAATGCCCAATTGAAATGAATGGCGGGCTACCAGGTGTCAAAGTCCCCCATTGAACCTTGGAAGGAAAGAGCTGTCAGGATGGCCGAGCGGTCTAAGTCGCTGCGCTAGTGTCGCAGTCCCCACTGGAGGCGCGGGTTCGAATCCCAGAGATTCCCCTATAGGAATGAATGGTCGAAATGCCCAATTGAAATGAATGGCGGGCTACCAGGTGTCAAAGTCCCCCAATGAACCTGGGAAGGAAAGAGCTGTCAGGATGGCTGAGCGGTCTAAGTCGCTGCGCTCGGGTCGCAGTCCCCACTGGAGGCGCGGGTTCGAATCACAGAGATTCCCCCATAGGAATGAATGGTCAAAATGCCCAATTGAAATGAATGGCGGGCTACCAGGTGTCAAAGTCCCCCAATGAACCAGGGAAGGAAAGAGCTGTCAGGATGGCCGAGCGGTCTAAGTCGCTGCGCTCGGGTCACAGTCCCCACTGGAGGCGCGGGTTCGAATCCCAGAGATTCCCCCATAGGAATGAATGGTCGAAATGCCCCATTGAAATGAATGGCGGGCTACCAGGTGTCAAAGTCCCCCAATGAACCTGGGAAGGAAAGAGCTGTCAGGATGGCTGAGCGGTCTAAGTCGCTGTGTATGGGTCGCAGTCCCCACTGGAGGCGCGGGTTCGAATCCCAGAGTTTCCCCCATAGGAATGAAAGGTCGAAATGCCCAATTGAAATGAATGGCGGGCTACCAGGTGTCAAAGTCCCCCAATGAACCTGGGAAGGAAAGAGCTGTCAGGATGGCTGAGCGGTCTAAGTCGCTGCGCTCGGGTCGCAGTCCCCACTGGAGGCGCGGGTTCGAATCCCAGAGATTCCCCCATAGGAATGAATGGTCGAAATGCCCAATTGAAATGAATGGCGGGCTACCAGGTCTCAAAGTCCCCCAATGAACCAGGGAAGGAAAGAGCTGTCAGGATGGCTGAGCGGTCTAAGTCGCTGCGCTCGGGTCGCAGTCCCCACTGGAGGCGCGGGTTCGAATCCCAGAGATTCCCCCATAGGAATGAATGGTCGAAATGCCCAATTGAAATGAATGGCGGGCTACCAGGTGTCAAAGTCCCCCATTGAACCTTGGAAGGAAAGAGCTGTCAGGATGGCCGAGCGGTCTAAGTCGCTGCGCTAGTGTCGCAGTCCCCACTGGAGGCGCGGGTTCGAATCCCAGAGATTCCCCTATAGGAATGAATGGTCGAAATGCCCAATTGAAATGAATGGCGGGCTACCAGGTGTCAAAGTCCCCCAATGAACCTGGGAAGGAAAGAGCTGTCAGGATGGCTGAGCTGTCTAAGTCGCTGCGCTCGGGTCGCAGTCCCCACTGGAGGCGCGGGTTCGAATCACAGAGATTCCCCCATAGGAATGAATGGTCAAAATGCCCAATTGAAATGAATGGCGGGCTACCAGGTGTCAAAGTCCCCCAATGAACCAGGGAAGGAAAGAGCTGTCAGGATGGCCGAGCGGTCTAAGTCGCTGCGCTCGGGTCACAGTCCCCACTGGAGGCGCGGGTTCGAATCCCAGAGATTCCCCCATAGGAATGAATGGTCGAAATGCCCCATTGAAATGAATGGCGGGCTACCAGGTGTCAAAGTCCCCCAATGAACCTGGGAAGGAAAGAGCTGTCAGGATGGCTGAGCGGTCTAAGTCGCTGCGTTCGGGTCGCAGTCCCCACTGGAGGCGAGGGTTCGAATCCCAGAGATTCCCCCATAGGAATGAATGGTCAAAATGCCCAATTGAAATGAATGGCGGGCTACCAGGTGTCAAAGTCCCCCAATGAACCTGGGAAGGAAAGAGCTGTCAGGATGGCCGAGCGGTCTAAGTCGCTGCGCTCGGGTCGCAGTCCCCACTGGAGGGGCGGGTTCGAATCCCAGAGATTCCCCCATAGGAATGAATGGTCGAAAAGCCCAATTGAAATGAATGGTGGGCTACCAGGTGTCAAAGTCCCCCATTGAACCTTGGAAGGAAAGAGCTGTCAGGATGGCCGAGCGGTCTAAGTCGCTGCGCTCGGGTCGCAGTCCCCACTGGAGGCGCGGGTTCGAATCCCAGAGATTCCCCCATAGGAATGAAAGGTCGAAATGCCCAATTGAAATGAATGGCGGGCTACCAGGTGTCAAAGTCCCCCAATGAACCTGGGAAGGAAAGAGCTGTCAGTTTGGCTGAGCGGTCTAAGTCGCTGCGCTCGGGTCGCAGTCCCCACTGGAGGCGAGGGTTCGAATCCCAGAGATTCCCCCATAGGAATGAATGGTCGAAATGCCCCATTGAAATGAATGGCGGGCTACCAGGTGTCAAAGTCCCCCAATGAACCTGGGAAGGAAAGAGCTGTCAGGATGGCTGAGCGGTCTAAGTCGCTGCGCTCGGGTCGCAGTCCCCACTGGAGGCGAGGGTTCGAATCCCAGAGATTCCCCCTTTGGAATGAATGGTCGAAATGCCCCATTGAAATGAATGGCGGGCTACCAGGTGTCAAAGTCCCCCAATGAACCTGGGAAGGAAAGAGCTGTCAGGATGGCTGAGCGGTCTAAGTCGCTGCGCTCGGGTCGCAGTCCCCACTGGAGGCGCGGGTTCGAATCACAGAGATTCCCCCATAGGAATGAATGGTCAAAATGCCCAATTGAAATGAATGGCGGGATACCAGGTGTCAAAGTCCACCATTGAACCTGGGAAGGAAAGAGCTGTCAGGATGGCCGAGCGGTCTAAGTCGCTGCGCTCGGGTCGCAGTCCCCACTGGAGGCGCGGGTTCGAATCCCAGAGATTCCCCCATAGGAATGAATGGTCGAAATGCCCCATTGAAATGAATGGCGGGCTACCAGGTGTCAAAGTCCCCCAATGAACCTGGGAAGGAAAGAGCTGTCAGGATGGCCGAGCGGTCTAAGTCGCTGCGCTCGGGTCGCAGTCCCCACTGGAGGCGCGGGTTCGAATCCCAGAGATTCCCCCATAGGAATGAATGGTCGAAATGCCCAATTGAAATGAATGGCGGGCTACCAGGTGTCAAAGTCCCCCAATGAACCTGGGAAGGAAAGAGCTGTCAGGATGGCTGAGCGGTCTAAGTCGCTGCGCTCGGGTCGCAGTCCCCACTGGAGGCGCGGGTTCGAATCCCAGAGATTCCCCCATAGGAATGAATGGTCGAAATGCCCAATTGAAATGAATGGCGGGCTACCAGGTCTCAAAGTCCACCATTGAACCTGGGAAGGAAAGAGCTGTCAGGATGGCTGAGCGGTCTAAGTCGCTGCGCTCGGGTCGCAGTCCCCACTGGAGGCGCGGGTTCGAATCCCAGAGATTCCCCCATAGGAATGAAAGGTCGAAATGCCCAATTGAAATGAATGGCGGGCTACCAGGTGTCAAAGTCCCCCAATGAACCTGGGAAGGAAAGAGCTGTCAGTTTGGCTGAGCGGTCTAAGTCGCTGCGCTCGGGTCGCAGTCCCCACTGGAGGCGAGGGTTCGAATCCCAGAGATTCCCCCATAGGAATGAATGGTCGAAATGCCCCATTGAAATGAATGGCGGGCTACCAGGTGTCAAAGTCCCCCAATGAACCTGGGAAGGAAAGAGCTGTCAGGATGGCTGAGCGGTCTAAGTCGCTGCGCTCGGGTCGCAGTCCCCACTGGAGGCGAGGGTTCGAATCCCAGAGATTCCCCCTTTGGAATGAATGGTCGAAATGCCCCATTGAAATGAATGGCGGGCTACCAGTTGTCAAAGTCCCCCAATGAACCTGGGAAGGAAAGAGCTGTCAGGATGGCTGAGCGGTCTAAGTCGCTGCGCTCGGGTCGCAGTCCCCACTGGAGGCGCGGGTTCGAATCACAGAGATTCCCCCATAGGAATGAATGGTCAAAATGCCCAATTGAAATGAATGGCGGGATACCAGGTGTCAAAGTCCACCATTGAACCTGGGAAGGAAAGAGCTGTCAGGATGGCCGAGCGGTCTAAGTCGCTGCGCTCGGGTCGCAGTCCCCACTGGAGGCGCGGGTTCGAATCCCAGAGATTCCCCCATAGGAATGAATGGTCGAAATGCCCCATTGAAATGAATGGCGGGCTACCAGGTGTCAAAGTCCCCCAATGAACCTGGGAAGGAAAGAGCTGTCAGGATGGCCGAGCGGTCTAAGTCGCTGCGCTCGGGTCGCAGTCCCCACTGGAGGCGCGGGTTCGAATCCCAGAGATTCCCCCATAGGAATGAATGGTCGAAATGCCCAATTGAAATGAATGGCGGGCTACCAGGTGTCAAAGTCCCCCAATGAACCTGGGAAGGAAAGAGCTGTCAGGATGGCTGAGCGGTCTAAGTCGCTGCGCTCGGGTCGCAGTCCCCACTGGAGGCGCGGGTTCGAATCCCAGAGATTCCCCCATAGGAATGAATGGTCGAAATGCCCAATTGAAATGAATGGCGGGCTACCAGGTCTCAAAGTCCACCATTGAACCTGGGAAGGAAAGAGCTGTCAGGATGGCTGAGCGGTCTAAGTCGCTGCGCTCGGGTCGCAGTCCCCACTGGAGGCGCGGGTTCGAATCACAGAGATTCCCCCATAGGAATGAATGGTCGAAATGCCCAGTTGAAATGAATGGCGGGCTACCAGGTCTCAAAGTCCCCCAATGAACCAGGGAAGGAAAGAGCTGTCAGGATGGCTGAGCGGTCTAAGTCGCTGCGCTCGGGTCGCAGTCCCCACTGGAGGCGCGGGTTCGAATCCCAGAGATTCCCCCATAGGAATGAATGGTCGAAATGCCCAATTGAAATGAATGGCGGGCTACCAGGTGTCAAAGTCCCCCATTGAACCTTGGAAGGAAAGAGCTGTCAGGATGGCCGAGCGGTCTAAGTCGCTGCGCTAGTGTCGCAGTCCCCACTGGAGGCGCGGGTTCGAATCCCAGAGATTCCCCTATAGGAATGAATGGTCGAAATGCCCAATTGAAATGAATGGCGGGCTACCAGGTGTCAAAGTCCCCCAATGAACCTGGGAAGGAAAGAGCTGTCAGGATGGCTGAGCGGTCTAAGTCGCTGCGCTCGGGTCGCAGTCCCCACTGGAGGCGCGGGTTCGAATCACAGAGATTCCCCCATAGGAATGAATGGTCAAAATGCCCAATTGAAATGAATGGCGGGCTACCAGGTGTCAAAGTCCCCCAATGAACCAGGGAAGGAAAGAGCTGTCAGGATGGCCGAGCGGTCTAAGTCGCTGCGCTCGGGTCACAGTCCCCACTGGAGGCGCGGGTTCGAATCCCAGAGATTCCCCCATAGGAATGAATGGTCGAAATGCCCCATTGAAATGAATGGCGGGCTACCAGGTGTCAAAGTCCCCCAATGAACCTGGGAAGGAAAGAGCTGTCAGGATGGCTGAGCGGTCTAAGTCGCTGTGTATGGGTCGCAGTCCCCACTGGAGGCGCGGGTTCGAATCCCAGAGTTTCCCCCATAGGAATGAAAGGTCGAAATGCCCAATTGAAATGAATGGCGGGCTACCAGGTGTCAAAGTCCCCCAATGAACCTGGGAAGGAAAGAGCTGTCAGGATGGCTGAGCGGTCTAAGTCGCTGCGCTCGGGTCGCAGTCCCCACTGGAGGCGCGGGTTCGAATCCCAGAGATTCCCCCATAGGAATGAATGGTCGAAATGCCCAATTGAAATGAATGGCGGGCTACCAGGTCTCAAAGTCCCCCAATGAACCAGGGAAGGAAAGAGCTGTCAGGATGGCTGAGCGGTCTAAGTCGCTGCGCTCGGGTCGCAGTCCCCACTGGAGGCGCGGGTTCGAATCCCAGAGATTCCCCCATAGGAATGAATGGTCGAAATGCCCAATTGAAATGAATGGCGGGCTACCAGGTGTCAAAGTCCCCCATTGAACCTTGGAAGGAAAGAGCTGTCAGGATGGCCGAGCGGTCTAAGTCGCTGCGCTAGTGTCGCAGTCCCCACTGGAGGCGCGGGTTCGAATCCCAGAGATTCCCCTATAGGAATGAATGGTCGAAATGCCCAATTGAAATGAATGGCGGGCTACCAGGTGTCAAAGTCCCCCAATGAACCTGGGAAGGAAAGAGCTGTCAGGATGGCTGAGCGGTCTAAGTCGCTGCGCTCGGGTCGCAGTCCCCACTGGAGGCGCGGGTTCGAATCACAGAGATTCCCCCATAGGAATGAATGGTCAAAATGCCCAATTGAAATGAATGGCGGGCTACCAGGTGTCAAAGTCCCCCAATGAACCTGGGAAGGAAAGAGCTGTCAGGATGGCTGAGCGGTCTAAGTCGCTGCGCTCGGGTCGCAGTCCCCACTGGAGGCGAGGGTTCGAATCCCAGAGATTCCCCCTTTGGAATGAATGGTCGAAATGCCCCATTGAAATAAATGGCGGGCTACCAGGTGTCAAAGTCCCCCAATGAACCTGGGAAGGAAAGAGCTGTCAGGATGGCTGAGCGGTCTAAGTCGCTGCGCTCGGGTCGCAGTCCCCACTGGAGGCGCGGGTTCGAATCACAGAGATTCCCCCAGAGGAATGAATGGTCAAAATGCCCAATTGAAATGAATGGCGGGATACCAGGTGTCAAAGTCCACCATTGAACCTGGGAAGGAAAGAGCTGTCAGGATGGCCGAGCGGTCTAAGTCGCTGCGCTCGGGTCGCAGTCCCCACTGGAGGCGCGGGTTCGAATCCCAGAGATTCCCCCATAGGAATGAATGGTCGAAATGCCCCATTGAAATGAATGGCGGGCTACCAGGTGTCAAAGTCCCCCAATGAACCTGGGAAGGAAAGAGCTGTCAGGATGGCCGAGCGGTCTAAGTCGCTGCGCTCGGGTCGCAGTCCCCACTGGAGGCGCGGGTTCGAATCCCAGAGATTCCCCCATAGGAATGAAAGGTCGAAATGCCCAATTGAAATAAATGGCGGGCTACCAGGTGTCAAAGTCCCCCAATGAACCTGGGAAGGAAAGAGCTGTCAGGATGGCTGAGCGGTCTAAGTCGCTGCGCTCGGGTCGCAGTCCCCACTGGAGGCGCGGGTTCGAATCCCAGAGATTCCCCCATAGGAATGAAAGGTCGAAATGCCCAATTGAAATAAATGGCGGGCTACCAGGTGTCAAAGTCCCCCAATGAACCTGGGAAGGAAAGAGCTGTCAGGATGGCTGAGCGGTCTAAGTCGCTGCGCTCGGGTCGCAGTCCCCACTGGAGGGGCGGGTTCGAATCCCAGAGATTCCTCCATAGGAATGAATGGTCGAAAAGCCCAATTGAAATGAATGGTGGGCTACCAGGTGTCAAAGTCCCCCATTGAACCTTGGAAGGAAAGAGCTGTCAGGATGGCCGAGCGGTCTAAGTCGCTGCGCTCGGGTCGCAGTCCCCACTGGAGGCGCGGGTTCGAATCTCAGAGATTCCCCCATAGGAATGAAAGGTCGAAATGCCCAATTGAAATGAATGGCGGGCTACCAGGTGTCAAAGTCCCCCAATGAACCTGGGAAGGAAAGAGCTGTCAGGATGGCCGAGCGGTCTAAGTCGCTGCGCTCGGGTCGCAGTCCCCACTGGAGGGGCGGGTTCGAATCCCAGAGATTCCTCCATAGGAATGAATGGTCGAAAAGCCCAATTGAAATGAATGGTGGGCTACCAGGTGTCAAAGTCCCCCATTGAACCTTGGAAGGAAAGAGCTGTCAGGATGGCCGAGCGGTCTAAGTCGCTGCGCTCGGGTCGCAGTCCCCACTGGAGGCGCGGGTTCGAATCCCAGAGATTCCCCCATAGGAATGAAAGGTCGAAATGCCCAATTGAAATGAATGGCGGGCTACCAGGTGTCAAAGTCCCCCAATGAACCTGGGAAGGAAAGAGCTGTCAGGATGGCCGAGCGGTCTAAGTCGCTGCGCTCGGGTCGCAGTCCCCACTGGAGGCGCGGGTTCGAATCCCAGAGATTCCCCCATAGGAATGAAAGGTCGAAATGCCCAATTGAAATAAATGGCGGGCTACCAGGTGTCAAAGTCCCCCAATGAACCTGGGAAGGAAAGAGCTGTCAGGATGGCTGAGCGGTCTAAGTCGCTGCGCTCGGGTCGCAGTCCCCACTGGAGGCGCGGGTTCGAATCCCAGAGATTCCCCCATAGGAATGAAAGGTCGAAATGCCCCATTGAAATAAATGGCGGGCTACCAGGTGTCAAAGTCCCCCAATGAACCTGGGAAGGAAAGAGCTGTCAGGATGGCTGAGCGGTCTAAGTCGCTGCGCTCGGGTCGCAGTCCCCACTGGAGGGGCGGGTTCGAATCCCAGAGATTCCTCCATAGGAATGAATGGTCGAAAAGCCCAATTGAAATGAATGGTGGGCTACCAGGTGTCAAAGTCCCCCATTGAACCTTGGAAGGAAAGAGCTGTCAGGATGGCCGAGCGGTCTAAGTCGCTGCGCTCGGGTCGCAGTCCCCACTGGAGGCGCGGGTTCGAATCTCAGAGATTCCCCCATAGGAATGAAAGGTCGAAATGCCCAATTGAAATGAATGGCGGGCTACCAGGTGTCAAAGTCCCCCAATGAACCTGGGAAGGAAAGAGCTGTCAGGATGGCTGAGCGGTCTAAGTCGCTGCGCTCGGGTCGCAGTCCCCACTGGAGGGGCGGGTTCGAATCCCAGAGATTCCTCCATAGGAATGAATGGTCGAAAAGCCCAATTGAAATGAATGGTGGGCTACCAGGTGTCAAAGTCCCCCATTGAACCTTGGAAGGAAAGAGCTGTCAGGATGGCCGAGCGGTCTAAGTCGCTGCGCTCGGGTCGCAGTCCCCACTGGAGGCGCGGGTTCGAATCCCAGAGATTCCCCCATAGGAATGAAAGGTCGAAATGCCCAATTGAAATGAATGGCGGGCTACCAGGTGTCAAAGTCCCCCAATGAACCTGGGAAGGAAAGAGCTGTCAGTTTGGCTGAGCGGTCTAAGTCGCTGCGCTCGGGTCGCAGTCACCACTGGAGGCGAGGGTTCGAATCCCAGAGATTCCCCCATAGGAATGAATGGTCGAAATGCCCCATTGAAATGAATGGCGGGCTACCAGGTGTCAAAGTCCCCCAATGAACCTGGGAAGGAAAGAGCTGTCAGGATGGCTGAGCGGTCTAAGTTGCTGCGCTCGGGTCGCAGTCCCCACTGGAGGCGAGAGTTCGAATCCCAGAGATTCCCCCTTTGGAATGAATGGTCGAAATGCCCCATTGAAATAAATGGCGGGCTACCAGGTGTCAAAGTCCCCCAATGAACCTGGGAAGGAAAGAGCTGTCAGGATGGCTGAGCGGTCTAAGTCGCTGCGCTCGGGTCGCAGTCCCCACTGGAGGCGCGGGTTCGAATCACAGAGATTCCCCCATAGGAATGAATGGTCAAAATGCCCAATTGAAATGAATGGCGGGATACCAGGTGTCAAAGTCCACCATTGAACCTGGGAAGGAAAGAGCTGTCAGGATGGCCGAGCGGTCTAAGTCGCTGCGCTCGGGTCGCAGTCCCCACTGGAGGCGCGGGTTCGAATCCCAGAGATTCCCCCATAGGAATGAATGGTCGAAATGCCCCATTGAAATGAATGGCGGGCTACCAGGTGTCAAAGTCCCCCAATGAACCTGGGAAGGAAAGAGCTGTCAGGATGGCCGAGCGGTCTAAGTCGCTGCGCTCGGGTCGCAGTCCCCACTGGAGGCGCGGGTTCGAATCCCAGAGATTCCCCCATAGGAATGAAAGGTCGAAATGCCCAATTGAAATAAATGGCGGGCTACCAGGTGTCAAAGTCCCCCAATGAACCTGGGAAGGAAAGAGCTGTCAGGATGGCTGAGCGGTCTAAGTCGCTGCGCTCGGGTCGCAGTCCCCACTGGAGGCGCGGGTTCGAATCCCAGAGATTCCCCCATAGGAATGAATGGTCGAAATGCCCAATTGAAATGAATGGCGGGCTACCAGGTGTCAAAGTCCCCCATTGAACATTGGAAGGAAAGAGCTGTCAGGATGGCTGAGCGGTCTAAGTCGCTGCGCTCGGGTCGCAGTCCCCACTGGAGGCGCGGGTTCAAATCCCAGAGATTCCCCCATAGGAATGAATGGTCGAAATGTCCCATTGAAATGAATGGCGGGCTACCAGGTGTCAAAGTCCCCCAATGAACCTGGGAAGGAAAGAGCTGTCAGGATGGCCGAGCGGTCTAAGTCGCTGCGCTCGGGTCGCAGTCCCCACTGGAGGCGCGGGTTCGAATCCCAGAGATTCCCCCATAGGAATGAAAGGTCGAAATGCCCAATTGAAATAAATGGCGGGCTACCAGGTGTCAAAGTCCCCCAATGAACCTGGGAAGGAAAGAGCTGTCAGGATGGCTGAGCGGTCTAAGTCGCTGCGCTCGGGTCGCAGTCCCCACTGGAGGCGCGGGTTCGAATCCCAGAGATTCCCCCATAGGAATGAATGGTCGAAATGCCCAATTGAAATGAATGGCGGGCTACCAGGTGTCAAAGTCCCCCATTGAACATTGGAAGGAAAGAGCTGTCAGGATGGCTGAGCGGTCTAAGTCGCTGCGCTCGGGTCGCAGTCCCCACTGGAGGCGCGGGTTCAAATCCCAGAGATTCCCCCATAGGAATGAATGGTCGAAATGCCCAATTGAAATGAATGGCGGGCTACCAGGTGTCAAAGTCCCCCATTGAACCTTGGAAGGAAAGAGCTGTCAGGATGGCCGAGCGGTCTAAGTCGCTGCGCTAGTGTCGCAGTCCCCACTGGAGGCGCGGGTTCGAATCCCAGAGATTCCCCTATAGGAATGAATGGTCGAAATGCCCAATTGAAATGAATGGCGGGCTACCAGGTGTCAAAGTCCCCCAATGAACCTGGGAAGGAAAGAGCTGTCAGGATGGCTGAGCGGTCTAAGTCGCTGCGCTCGGGTCGCAGTCCCCACTGGAGGCGCGGGTTCGAATCACAGAGATTCCCCCATAGGAATGAATGGTCAAAATGCCCAATTGAAATGAATGGCGGGCTACCAGGTGTCAAAGTCCCCCAATGAACCAGGGAAGGAAAGAGCTGTCAGGATGGCCGAGCGGTCTAAGTCGCTGCGCTCGGGTCACAGTCCCCACTGGAGGCGCGGGTTCGAATCCCAGAGATTCCCCCATAGGAATGAATGGTCGAAATGCCCCATTGAAATGAATGGCGGGCTACCAGGTGTCAAAGTCCCCCAATGAACCTGGGAAGGAAAGAGCTGTCAGGATGGCTGAGCGGTCTAAGTCGCTGCGTTCGGGTCGCAGTCCCCACTGGAGGCGAGGGTTCGAATCCCAGAGATTCCCCCATAGGAATGAATGGTCAAAATGCCCAATTGAAATGAATGGCGGGCTACCAGGTGTCAAAGTCCCCCAATGAACCTGGGAAGGAAAGAGCTGTCAGGATGGCCGAGCGGTCTAAGTCGCTGCGCTCGGGTCGCAGTCCCCACTGGAGGGGCGGGTTCGAATCCCAGAGATTCCCCCATAGGAATGAATGGTCGAAAAGCCCAATTGAAATGAATGGTGGGCTACCAGGTGTCAAAGTCCCCCATTGAACCTTGGAAGGAAAGAGCTGTCAGGATGGCCGAGCGGTCTAAGTCGCTGCGCTCGGGTCGCAGTCCCCACTGGAGGCGCGGGTTCGAATCCCAGAGATTCCCCCATAGGAATGAAAGGTCGAAATGCCCAATTGAAATGAATGGCGGGCTACCAGGTGTCAAAGTCCCCCAATGAACCTGGGAAGGAAAGAGCTGTCAGTTTGGCTGAGCGGTCTAAGTCGCTGCGCTCGGGTCGCAGTCCCCACTGGAGGCGAGGGTTCGAATCCCAGAGATTCCCCCATAGGAATGAATGGTCGAAATGCCCCATTGAAATGAATGGCGGGCTACCAGGTGTCAAAGTCCCCCAATGAACCTGGGAAGGAAAGAGCTGTCAGGATGGCTGAGCGGTCTAAGTCGCTGCGCTCGGGTCGCAGTCCCCACTGGAGGCGAGGGTTCGAATCCCAGAGATTCCCCCTTTGGAATGAATGGTCGAAATGCCCCATTGAAATGAATGGCGGGCTACCAGGTGTCAAAGTCCCCCAATGAACCTGGGAAGGAAAGAGCTGTCAGGATGGCTGAGCGGTCTAAGTCGCTGCGCTCGGGTCGCAGTCCCCACTGGAGGCGCGGGTTCGAATCACAGAGATTCCCCCATAGGAATGAATGGTCAAAATGCCCAATTGAAATGAATGGCGGGATACCAGGTGTCAAAGTCCACCATTGAACCTGGGAAGGAAAGAGCTGTCAGGATGGCCGAGCGGTCTAAGTCGCTGCGCTCGGGTCGCAGTCCCCACTGGAGGCGCGGGTTCGAATCCCAGAGATTCCCCCATAGGAATGAATGGTCGAAATGCCCCATTGAAATGAATGGCGGGCTACCAGGTGTCAAAGTCCCCCAATGAACCTGGGAAGGAAAGAGCTGTCAGGATGGCCGAGCGGTCTAAGTCGCTGCGCTCGGGTCGCAGTCCCCACTGGAGGCGCGGGTTCGAATCCCAGAGATTCCCCCATAGGAATGAATGGTCGAAATGCCCAATTGAAATGAATGGCGGGCTACCAGGTGTCAAAGTCCCCCAATGAACCTGGGAAGGAAAGAGCTGTCAGGATGGCTGAGCGGTCTAAGTCGCTGCGCTCGGGTCGCAGTCCCCACTGGAGGCGCGGGTTCGAATCCCAGAGATTCCCCCATAGGAATGAATGGTCGAAATGCCCAATTGAAATGAATGGCGGGCTACCAGGTCTCAAAGTCCACCATTGAACCTGGGAAGGAAAGAGCTGTCAGGATGGCTGAGCGGTCTAAGTCGCTGCGCTCGGGTCGCAGTCCCCACTGGAGGCGCGGGTTCGAATCCCAGAGATTCCCCCATAGGAATGAAAGGTCGAAATGCCCAATTGAAATGAATGGCGGGCTACCAGGTGTCAAAGTCCCCCAATGAACCTGGGAAGGAAAGAGCTGTCAGTTTGGCTGAGCGGTCTAAGTCGCTGCGCTCGGGTCGCAGTCCCCACTGGAGGCGAGGGTTCGAATCCCAGAGATTCCCCCATAGGAATGAATGGTCGAAATGCCCCATTGAAATGAATGGCGGGCTACCAGGTGTCAAAGTCCCCCAATGAACCTGGGAAGGAAAGAGCTGTCAGGATGGCTGAGCGGTCTAAGTCGCTGCGCTCGGGTCGCAGTCCCCACTGGAGGCGAGGGTTCGAATCCCAGAGATTCCCCCTTTGGAATGAATGGTCGAAATGCCCCATTGAAATGAATGGCGGGCTACCAGGTGTCAAAGTCCCCCAATGAACCTGGGAAGGAAAGAGCTGTCAGGATGGCTGAGCGGTCTAAGTCGCTGCGCTCGGGTCGCAGTCCCCACTGGAGGCGCGGGTTCGAATCACAGAGATTCCCCCATAGGAATGAATGGTCAAAATGCCCAATTGAAATGAATGGCGGGATACCAGGTGTCAAAGTCCACCATTGAACCTGGGAAGGAAAGAGCTGTCAGGATGGCCGAGCGGTCTAAGTCGCTGCGCTCGGGTCGCAGTCCCCACTGGAGGCGCGGGTTCGAATCCCAGAGATTCCCCCATAGGAATGAATGGTCGAAATGCCCCATTGAAATGAATGGCGGGCTACCAGGTGTCAAAGTCCCCCAATGAACCTGGGAAGGAAAGAGCTGTCAGGATGGCCGAGCGGTCTAAGTCGCTGCGCTCGGGTCGCAGTCCCCACTGGAGGCGCGGGTTCGAATCCCAGAGATTCCCCCATAGGAATGAATGGTCGAAATGCCCAATTGAAATGAATGGCGGGCTACCAGGTGTCAAAGTCCCCCAATGAACCTGGGAAGGAAAGAGCTGTCAGGATGGCTGAGCGGTCTAAGTCGCTGCGCTCGGGTCGCAGTCCCCACTGGAGGCGCGGGTTCGAATCCCAGAGATTCCCCCATAGGAATGAATGGTCGAAATGCCCAATTGAAATGAATGGCGGGCTACCAGGTCTCAAAGTCCACCATTGAACCTGGGAAGGAAAGAGCTGTCAGGATGGCTGAGCGGTCTAAGTCGCTGCGCTCGGGTCGCAGTCCCCACTGGAGGCGCGGGTTCGAATCACAGAGATTCCCCCATAGGAATGAATGGTCGAAATGCCCAGTTGAAATGAATGGCGGGCTACCAGGTCTCAAAGTCCCCCAATGAACCAGGGAAGGAAAGAGCTGTCAGGATGGCTGAGCGGTCTAAGTCGCTGCGCTCGGGTCGCAGTCCCCACTGGAGGCGCGGGTTCGAATCCCAGAGATTCCCCCATAGGAATGAATGGTCGAAATGCCCAATTGAAATGAATGGCGGGCTACCAGGTGTCAAAGTCCCCCATTGAACCTTGGAAGGAAAGAGCTGTCAGGATGGCCGAGCGGTCTAAGTCGCTGCGCTAGTGTCGCAGTCCCCACTGGAGGCGCGGGTTCGAATCCCAGAGATTCCCCTATAGGAATGAATGGTCGAAATGCCCAATTGAAATGAATGGCGGGCTACCAGGTGTCAAAGTCCCCCAATGAACCTGGGAAGGAAAGAGCTGTCAGGATGGCTGAGCGGTCTAAGTCGCTGCGCTCGGATCGCAGTCCCCACTGGAGGCGCGGGTTCGAATCACAGAGATTCCCCCATAGGAATGAATGGTCAAAATGCCCAATTGAAATGAATGGCGGGCTACCAGGTGTCAAAGTCCCCCAATGAACCAGGGAAGGAAAGAGCTGTCAGGATGGCCGAGCGGTCTAAGTCGCTGCGCTCGGGTCACAGTCCCCACTGGAGGCGCGGGTTCGAATCCCAGAGATTCCCCCATAGGAATGAATGGTCGAAATGCCCCATTGAAATGAATGGCGGGCTACCAGGTGTCAAAGTCCCCCAATGAACCTGGGAAGGAAAGAGCTGTCAGGATGGCTGAGCGGTCTAAGTCGCTGTGTATGGGTCGCAGGCCCCACTGGAGGCGCGGGTTCGAATCCCAGAGTTTCCCCCATAGGAATGAAAGGTCGAAATGCCCAATTGAAATGAATGGCGGGCTACCAGGTGTCAAAGTCCCCCAATGAACCTGGGAAGGAAAGAGCTGTCAGGATGGCTGAGCGGTCTAAGTCGCTGCGCTCGGGTCGCAGTCCCCACTGGAGGCGCGGGTTCGAATCCCAGAGATTCCCCCATAGGAATGAATGGTCGAAATGCCCAATTGAAATGAATGGCGGGCTACCAGGTCTCAAAGTCCCCCAATGAACCAGGGAAGGAAAGAGCTGTCAGGATGGCTGAGCGGTCTAAGTCGCTGCGCTCGGGTCGCAGTCCCCACTGGAGGCGCGGGTTCGAATCCCAGAGATTCCCCCATAGGAATGAATGGTCGAAATGCCCAATTGAAATGAATGGCGGGCTACCAGGTGTCAAAGTCCCCCATTGAACCTTGGAAGGAAAGAGCTGTCAGGATGGCCGAGCGGTCTAAGTCGCTGCGCTAGTGTCGCAGTCCCCACTGGAGGCGCGGGTTCGAATCCCAGAGATTCCCCTATAGGAATGAATGGTCGAAATGCCCAATTGAAATGAATGGCGGGCTACCAGGTGTCAAAGTCCCCCAATGAACCTGGGAAGGAAAGAGCTGTCAGGATGGCTGAGCGGTCTAAGTCGCTGCGCTCGGGTCGCAGTCCCCACTGGAGGCGCGGGTTCGAATCACAGAGATTCCCCCATAGGAATGAATGGTCAAAATGCCCAATTGAAATGAATGGCGGGCTACCAGGTGTCAAAGTCCCCCAATGAACCAGGGAAGGAAAGAGCTGTCAGGATGGCCGAGCGGTCTAAGTCGCTGCGCTCGGGTCACAGTCCCCACTGGAGGCGCGGGTTCGAATCCCAGAGATTCCCCCATAGGAATGAATGGTCGAAATGCCCCATTGAAATGAATGGCGGGCTACCAGGTGTCAAAGTCCCCCAATGAACCTGGGAAGGAAAGAGCTGTCAGGATGGCTGAGCGGTCTAAGTCGCTGCGCTCGGGTCGCAGTCCCCACTGGAGGCGCGGGTTCGAATCACAGAGATTCCCCCATAGGAATGAATGGTCAAAATGCCCAATTGAAATGAATGGCGGGCTACCAGGTGTCAAAGTCCCCCAATGAACCAGGGAAGGAAAGAGCTGTCAGGATGGCCGAGCGGTCTAAGTCGCTGCGCTCGGGTCACAGTCCCCACTGGAGGCGCGGGTTCGAATCCCAGAGATTCCCCCATAGGAATGAATGGTCGAAATGCCCCATTGAAATGAATGGCGGGCTACCAGGTGTCAAAGTCCCCCAATGAACCTGGGAAGGAAAGAGCTGTCAGGATGGCTGAGCGGTCTAAGTCGCTGTGTATGGGTCGCAGTCCCCACTGGAGGCGCGGGTTCGAATCCCAGAGTTTCCCCCATAGGAATGAAAGGTCGAAATGCCCAATTGAAATGAATGGCGGGCTACCAGGTGTCAAAGTCCCCCAATGAACCTGGGAAGGAAAGAGCTGTCAGGATGGCTGAGCGGTCTAAGTCGCTGCGCTCGGGTCGCAGTCCCCACTGGAGGCGCGGGTTCGAATCCCAGAGATTCCCCCATAGGAATGAATGGTCGAAATGCCCAATTGAAATGAATGGCGGGCTACCAGGTCTCAAAGTCCCCCAATGAACCAGGGAAGGAAAGAGCTGTCAGGATGGCTGAGCGGTCTAAGTCGCTGCGCTCGGGTCGCAGTCCCCACTGGAGGCGCGGGTTCGAATCCCAGAGATTCCCCCATAGGAATGAATGGTCGAAATGCCCAATTGAAATGAATGGCGGGCTACCAGGTGTCAAAGTCCCCCATTGAACCTTGGAAGGAAAGAGCTGTCAGGATGGCCGAGCGGTCTAAGTCGCTGCGCTAGTGTCGCAGTCCCCACTGGAGGCGCGGGTTCGAATCCCAGAGATTCCCCTATAGGAATGAATGGTCGAAATGCCCAATTGAAATGAATGGCGGGCTACCAGGTGTCAAAGTCCCCCAATGAACCTGGGAAGGAAAGAGCTGTCAGGATGGCTGAGCGGTCTAAGTCGCTGCGCTCGGGTCGCAGTCCCCACTGGAGGCGCGGGTTCGAATCACAGAGATTCCCCCATAGGAATGAATGGTCAAAATAACCAATTGAAATGAATGGCGGGCTACCAGGTGTCAAAGTCCCCCAATGAACCAGGGAAGGAAAGAGCTGTCAGGATGGCCGAGCGGTCTAAGTCGCTGCGCTCGGGTCACAGTCCCCACTGGAGGCGCGGGTTCGAATCCCAGAGATTCCCCCATAGGAATGAATGGTCGAAATGCCCCATTGAAATGAATGGCGGGCTACCAGGTGTCAAAGTCCCCCAATGAACCTGGGAAGGAAAGAGCTGTCAGGATGGCTGAGCGGTCTAAGTCGCTGCGTTCGGGTCGCAGTCCCCACTGGAGGCGAGGGTTCGAATCCCAGAGATTCCCCCATAGGAATGAATGGTCAAAATGCCCAATTGAAATGAATGGCGGGCTACCAGGTGTCAAAGTCCCCCAATGAACCTGGGAAGGAAAGAGCTGTCAGGATGGCCGAGCGGTCTAAGTCGCTGCGCTCGGGTCGCAGTCCCCACTGGAGGGGCGGGTTCGAATCCCAGAGATTCCCCCATAGGAATGAATGGTCAAAAAGCCCAATTGAAATGAATGGTGGGCTACCAGGTGTCAAAGTCCCCCAATGAACCTGGGAAGGAAAGAGCTGTCAGGATGGCTGAGCGGTCTAAGTCGCTGCGCTCGGGTCGCAGTCCCCACTGGAGGCGCGGGTTCGAATCACAGAGATTCCCCCATAGGAATGAATGGTCAAAATGCCCAATTGAAATGAATGGCGGGATACCAGGTGTCAAAGTCCACCATTGAACCTGGGAAGGAAAGAGCTGTCAGGATGGCCGAGCGGTCTAAGTCGCTGCGCTCGGGTCGCAGTCCCCACTGGAGGCGCGGGTTCGAATCCCAGAGATTCCCCCATAGGAATGAATGGTCGAAATGCCCCATTGAAATGAATGGCGGGCTACCAGGTGTCAAAGTCCCCCAATGAACCTGGGAAGGAAAGAGCTGTCAGGATGGCCGAGCGGTCTAAGTCGCTGCGCTCGGGTCGCAGTCCCCACTGGAGGCGCGGGTTCGAATCCCAGAGATTCCCCCATAGGAATGAAAGGTCGAAATGCCCAATTGAAATAAATGGCGGGCTACCAGGTGTCAAAGTCCCCCAATGAACCTGGGAAGGAAAGAGCTGTCAGGATGGCTGAGCGGTCTAAGTCGCTGCGCTCGGGTCGCAGTCCCCACTGGAGGCGCGGGTTCGAATCCCAGAGATTCCCCCATAGGAATGAAAGGTCGAAATGCCCAATTGAAATAAATGGCGGGCTACCAGGTGTCAAAGTCCCCCAATGAACCTGGGAAGGAAAGAGCTGTCAGGATGGCTGAGCGGTCTAAGTCGCTGCGCTCGGGTCGCAGT
Organism: Vanacampus margaritifer; assembly: GCF_051991255.1. Lineage (NCBI taxonomy): Eukaryota > Metazoa > Chordata > Actinopteri > Syngnathiformes > Syngnathidae > Vanacampus > Vanacampus margaritifer. The sequence goes on along the minus strand of NW_027520749.1, from coordinate 55,179 downwards.
CCCCACTGGAGGGGCGGGTTCGAATCCCAGAGATTCCTCCATAGGAATGAATGGTCGAAAAGCCCAATTGAAATGAATGGTGGGCTACCAGGTGTCAAAGTCCCCCATTGAACCTTGGAAGGAAAGAGCTGTCAGGATGGCCGAGCGGTCTAAGTCGCTGCGCTCGGGTCGCAGTCCCCACTGGAGGCGCGGGTTCGAATCCCAGAGATTCCCCCATAGGAATGAAAGGTCGAAATGCCCAATTGAAATGAATGGCGGGCTACCAGGTGTCAAAGTCCCCCAATGAACCTGGGAAGGAAAGAGCTGTCAGTTTGGCTGAGCGGTCTAAGTCGCTGCGCTCGGGTCGCAGTCCCCACTGGAGGCGAGGGTTCGAATCCCAGAGATTCCCCCATAGGAATGAATGGTCGAAATGCCCCATTGAAATGAATGGCGGGCTACCAGGTGTCAAAGTCCCCCAATGAACCTGGGAAGGAAAGAGCTGTCAGGATGGCTGAGCGGTCTAAGTTGCTGCGCTCGGGTCGCAGTCCCCACTGGAGGCGAGAGTTCGAATCCCAGAGATTCCCCCTTTGGAATGAATGGTCGAAATGCCCCATTGAAATAAATGGCGGGCTACCAGGTGTCAAAGTCCCCCAATGAACCTGGGAAGGAAAGAGCTGTCAGGATGGCTGAGCGGTCTAAGTCGCTGCGCTCGGGTCGCAGTCCCCACTGGAGGCGCGGGTTCGAATCACAGAGATTCCCCCATAGGAATGAATGGTCAAAATGCCCAATTGAAATGAATGGCGGGATACCAGGTGTCAAAGTCCACCATTGAACCTGGGAAGGAAAGAGCTGTCAGGATGGCCGAGCGGTCTAAGTCGCTGCGCTCGGGTCGCAGTCCCCACTGGAGGCGCGGGTTCGAATCCCAGAGATTCCCCCATAGGAATGAATGGTCGAAATGCCCCATTGAAATGAATGGCGGGCTACCAGGTGTCAAAGTCCCCCAATGAACCTGGGAAGGAAAGAGCTGTCAGGATGGCCGAGCGGTCTAAGTCGCTGCGCTCGGGTCGCAGTCCCCACTGGAGGCGCGGGTTCGAATCCCAGAGATTCCCCCATAGGAATGAAAGGTCGAAATGCCCAATTGAAATAAATGGCGGGCTACCAGGTGTCAAAGTCCCCCAATGAACCTGGGAAGGAAAGAGCTGTCAGGATGGCTGAGCGGTCTAAGTCGCTGCGCTCGGGTCGCAGTCCCCACTGGAGGCGCGGGTTCGAATCCCAGAGATTCCCCCATAGGAATGAATGGTCGAAATGCCCAATTGAAATGAATGGCGGGCTACCAGGTGTCAAAGTCCCCCATTGAACATTGGAAGGAAAGAGCTGTCAGGATGGCTGAGCGGTCTAAGTCGCTGCGCTCGGGTCGCAGTCCCCACTGGAGGCGCGGGTTCAAATCCCAGAGATTCCCCCATAGGAATGAATGGTCGAAATGCCCAAATGAAATGAATGGCGGGCTACCAGGTGTCAAAGTCCCCCAATGAACCTGGGAAGGAAAGAGCTGTCAGGATGGCCGAGCGGTCTAAGTCGCTGCGCTCGGGTCGCAGTCCCCACTGGAGGCGCGGGTTCGAATCCCAGAGATTCCCCCATAGGAATGAATGGTCGAAATGTCCAATTGAAATGAATGGCGGGCTACCAGGTGTCAAAGTCCCCCAATGAACCTGGGAAGGAAAGAGCTGTCAGGATGGCTGAGCGGTCTAAGTCGCTGCGTTCGGGTCGCAGTCCCCACTGGAGGCGAGGGTTCGAATCCCAGAGATTCCCCCATAGGAATGAATGGTCGAAATGCCCCATTGAAATGAATGGCGGGCTACCAGGTGTCAAAGTCCCCCAATGAACCTGGGAAGGAAAGAGCTGTCAGGATGGCCGAGTGGTCTAAGTCGCTGCGCTCGGGTCGCAGTCCCCACTGGAGGCGCGGGTTCGAATCCCAGAGATTCCCCCATAGGAATGAATGGTCGAAATGCCCAATTGAAATGAATGGCGGGCTACCAGGTGTCAAAGTCCCCCAATGAACCTGGGAAGGAAAGAGCTGTCAGGATGGCTGAGCGGTCTAAGTCGCTGCGCTCGGGTCGCAGTCCCCACTGGAGGCGCGGGTTCGAATCCCAGAGATTCCCCCATAGGAATGAATGGTCGAAATGCCCAATTGAAATGAATGGCGGGCTACCAGGTGTCAAAGTCCCCCAATGAACCTGGGAAGGAAAAAGCTGTCAGGATGGCTGAGCGGTCTAAGTCGCTGCGCTCGGGTCGCAGTCCCCACTGGAGGCGCGGGTTCGAATCCCAGAGATTCCCCCATAGGAATGAATGGTCGAAATGCCCAATTGAAATGAATGGCGGGATACCAGGTGTCAAAGTCCACCATTGAACCTGGGAAGGAAAGAGCTGTCAGGATGGCTGAGCGGTCTAAGTCGCTGCGCTCGGGTCGCAGTCCCCACTGGAGGCGCGGGTTCGAATCCCAGAGATTCCCCCATAGGAATGAATGGTCGAAATGCCCAATTGAAATGAATGGCGGGCTACCAGGTGTCAAAGTCCCCCATTGAACATTGGAAGGAAAGGGCTGTCAGGATGGCTGAGCGGTCTAAGTTGCTGCGTTCGGGTCGCAGTCCCCACTGGAGGCGAGGGTTCGAATCCCAGAGATTCCCCCATAGGAATGAATGGTCGAAATGCCCAATTGAAATGAATGGCGGGCTACCAGGTGTCAAAGTCCCCCAATGAACCTGGGAAGGAAAGAGCTGTCAGGATGGCCGAGCGGTCTAAGTCGCTGCGCTCGGGTCGCAGTCCCCACTGGAGGCGCGGGTTCGAATCCCAGAGATTCCCCCATAGGAATGAATGGTCGAAATGCCCAATTGAAATGAATGGCGGGCTACCAGGTGTCAAAGTCCCCCATTGAACCTTGGAAGGAAAGAGCTGTCAGGATGGCTGAGCGGTCTAAGTCGCTGCGCTCGGGTCGCAGTCCCCACTGGAGGCGCGGGTTCGAATCCCAGAGATTCCCCCATAGGAATGAATGGTCGAAATGCCCAATTGAAATGAATGGCGGGCTACCAGGTGTCAAAGTCCCCCAATGAACCTGGGAAGGAAAGAGCTGTCAGGATGGCCGAGCGGTCTAAGTCGCTGCGCTCGGTTCGCAGTCCCCACTGGAGGTGCGGGTTCGAATCCCAGAGATTCCCCCATAGGAATGAATGGTCGAAATGCCCAATTGAAATGAATGGCGGGCTACCAGGTGTCAAAGTCCCCCAATGAACCTGGGAAGGAAAGAGCTGTCAGGATGGCCGAGTGGTCTAAGTCGCTGCGCTCGGGTCACAGTCCCCACTGGAGGCGCGGGTTCGAATCCCAGAGATTCCCCCATAGGAATGAAAGGTCGAAATGCCCAATTGAAATAAATGGCGGGCTACCAGGTGTCAAAGTCCCCCAATGAACCTGGGAAGGAAAGAGCTGTCAGGATGGCTGAGCGGTCTAAGTCGCTGCGCTCGGGTCGCAGTCCCCACTGGAGGCGCGGGTTCGAATCCCAGAGATTCCCCCATAGGAATAAATGGTCGAAATGCCCAATTGAAATAAATGGCGGGCTACCAGGTGTCAAAGTCCCCCAATGAACCTGGGAAGGAAAGAGCTGTCAGGATGGCTGAGCGGTCTAAGTCGCTGCGCTCGGGTCGCAGTCCCCACTGGAGGCGCGGGTTCAAATCCCAGAGATTCCCCCATAGGAATGAATGGTCGAAATGCCCAAATGAAATGAATGGCGGGCTACCAGGTGTCAAAGTCCCCCAATGAACCTGGGAAGGAAAGAGCTGTCAGGATGGCTGAGCGGTCTAAGTCGCTGCGCTCGGGTCGCAGTCCCCACTGGAGGCGCGGGTTCGAATCCCAGAGATTCCCCCATAGGAATGAATGGTCGAAATGCCCAATTGAAATGAATGGCGGGCTACCAGGTGTCAAAGTCCCCCAATGAACCTGGGAAGGAAAAAGCTGTCAGGATGGCTGAGCGGTCTAAGTCGCTGCGCTCGGGTCGCAGTCCCCACTGGAGGCGCGGGTTCGAATCCCAGAGATTCCCCCATAGGAATGAATGGTCGAAATGCCCAACTGAAATGAATGGCGGGATACCAGGTGTCAAAGTCCACCATTGAACCTGGGAAGGAAAGAGCTGTCAGGATGGCTGAGCGGTCTAAGTCGCTGCGCTCGGGTCGCAGTCCCCACTGGAGGCGCGGGTTCGAATCCCAGAGATTCCCCCATAGGAATGAATGGTCGAAATGCCCAATTGAAATGAATGGCGGGCTACCAGGTGTCAAAGTCCCCCATTGAACATTGGAAGGAAAGGGCTGTCAGGATGGCTGAGCGGTCTAAGTTGCTGCGTTCGGGTCGCAGTCCCCACTGGAGGCGAGGGTTCGAATCCCAGAGATTCCCCCATAGGAATGAATGGTCGAAATGCCCAATTGAAATGAATGGCGGGCTACCAGGTGTCAAAGTCCCCCAATGAACCTTGGAAGGAAAGAGCTGTCAGGATGGCCGAGCGGTCTAAGTCGCTGCGCTCGGGTCGCAGTCCCCACTGGAGGCGCGGGTTCGAATCCCAGAGATTCCCCCATAGGAATGAATGGTCGAAATGCCCAATTGAAATGAATGGCGGGCTACCAGGTGTCAAAGTCCCCCATTGAACCTTGGAAGGAAAGAGCTGTCAGGATGGCTGAGCGGTCTAAGTCGCTGCGCTCGGGTCGCAGTCCCCACTGGAGGCGCGGGTTCGAATCACAGAGATTCCCCCATAGGAATGAATGGTCAAAATGCCCAATTGAAATGAATGGCGGGCTACCAGGTGTCAAAGTCCCCCAATGAACCAGGGAAGGAAAGAGCTGTCAGGATGGCCGAGCGGTCTAAGTCGCTGCGCTCGGGTCACAGTCCCCACTGGAGGCGCGGGTTCGAATCCCAGAGATTCCCCCATAGGAATGAATGGTCGAAATGCCCCATTGAAATGAATGGCGGGCTACCAGGTGTCAAAGTCCCCCAATGAACCTGGGAAGGAAAGAGCTGTCAGGATGGCTGAGCGGTCTAAGTCGCTGCGCTCGGGTCGCAGTCCCCACTGGAGGCGCGGGTTCGAATCACAGAGATTCCCCCATAGGAATGAATGGTCAAAATGCCCAATTGAAATGAATGGCGGGCTACCAGGTGTCAAAGTCCCCCAATGAACCAGGGAAGGAAAGAGCTGTCAGGATGGCCGAGCGGTCTAAGTCGCTGCGCTCGGGTCACAGTCCCCACTGGAGGCGCGGGTTCGAATCCCAGAGATTCCCCCATAGGAATGAATGGTCGAAATGCCCCATTGAAATGAATGGCGGGCTACCAGGTGTCAAAGTCCCACAATGAACCTGGGAAGGAAAGAGCTGTCAGGATGGCTGAGCGGTCTAAGTCGCTGTGTATGGGTCGCAGTCCCCACTGGAGGCGCGGGTTCGAATCCCAGAGATTCCCCCATAGGAATGAATGGTCGAAATGCCCAATTGAAATGAATGGCGGGCTACCAGGTCTCAAAGTCCCCCAATGAACCAGGGAAGGAAAGAGCTGTCAGGATGGCTGAGCGGTCTAAGTCGCTGCGCTCGGGTCGCAGTCCCCACTGGAGGCGCGGGTTCGAATCCCAGAGATTCCCCCATAGGAATGAATGGTCGAAATGCCCAATTGAAATGAATGGCGGGCTACCAGGTGTCAAAGTCCCCCATTGAACCTTGGAAGGAAAGAGCTGTCAGGATGGCCGAGCGGTCTAAGTCGCTGCGCTACTGTCGCAGTCCCCACTGGAGGCGCGGGTTCGAATCCCAGAGATTCCCCTATAGGAATGAATGGTCGAAATGCCCAATTGAAATGAATGGCGGGCTACCAGGTGTCAAAGTCCCCCAATGAACCTGGGAAGGAAAGAGCTGTCAGGATGGCTGAGCGGTCTAAGTCGCTGCGCTCGGGTCGCAGTCCCCACTGGAGGCGCGGGTTCGAATCACAGAGATTCCCCCATAGGAATGAATGGTCAAAATAACCAATTGAAATGAATGGCGGGCTACCAGGTGTCAAAGTCCCCCAATGAACCAGGGAAGGAAAGAGCTGTCAGGATGGCCGAGCGGTCTAAGTCGCTGCGCTCGGGTCACAGTCCCCACTGGAGGCGCGGGTTCGAATCCCAGAGATTCCCCCATAGGAATGAATGGTCGAAATGCCCCATTGAAATGAATGGCGGGCTACCAGGTGTCAAAGTCCCCCAATGAACCTGGGAAGGAAAGAGCTGTCAGGATGGCTGAGCGGTCTAAGTCGCTGCGTTCGGGTCGCAGTCCCCACTGGAGGCGAGGGTTCGAATCCCAGAGATTCCCCCATAGGAATGAATGGTCAAAATGCCCAATTGAAATGAATGGCGGGCTACCAGGTGTCAAAGTCCCCCAATGAACCTGGGAAGGAAAGAGCTGTCAGGATGGCCGAGCGGTCTAAGTCGCTGCGCTCGGGTCGCAGTCCCCACTGGAGGGGCGGGTTCGAATCCCAGAGATTCCCCCATAGGAATGAATGGTCGAAAAGCCCAATTGAAATGAATGGTGGGCTACCAGGTGTCAAAGTCCCCCATTGAACCTTGGAAGGAAAGAGCTGTCAGGATGGCCGAGCGGTCTAAGTCGCTGCGCTCGGGTCGCAGTCCCCACTGGAGGCGCGGGTTCGAATCCCAGAGATTTCCCCATAGGAATGAAAGGTCGAAATGCCCAATTGAAATGAATGGCGGGCTACCAGGTGTCAAAGTCCCCCAATGAACCTGGGAAGGAAAGAGCTGTCAGTTTGGCTGAGCGGTCTAAGTCGCTGCGCTCGGGTCGCAGTCCCCACTGGAGGCGAGGGTTCGAATCCCAGAGATTCCCCCATAGGAATGAATGGTCGAAATGCCCCATTGAAATGAATGGCGGGCTACCAGGTGTCAAAGTCCCCCAATGAACCTGGGAAGGAAAGAGCTGTCAGGATGGCTGAGCGGTCTAAGTCGCTGCGCTCGGGTCGCAGTCCCCACTGGAGGCGAGGGTTCGAATCCCAGAGATTCCCCCTTTGGAATGAATGGTCGAAATGCCCCATTGAAATAAATGGCGGGCTACCAGGTGTCAAAGTCCCCCAATGAACCTGGGAAGGAAAGAGCTGTCAGGATGGCTGAGCGGTCTAAGTCGCTGCGCTCGGGTCGCAGTCCCCACTGGAGGCGCGGGTTCGAATCACAGAGATTCCCCCATAGGAATGAATGGTCAAAATGCCCAATTGAAATGAATGGCGGGATACCAGGTGTCAAAGTCCACCATTGAACCTGGGAAGGAAAGAGCTGTCAGGATGGCCGAGCGGTCTAAGTCGCTGCGCTCGGGTCGCAGTCCCCACTGGAGGCGCGGGTTCGAATCCCAGAGATTCCCCCATAGGAATGAATGGTCGAAATGCCCCATTGAAATGAATGGCGGGCTACCAGGTGTCAAAGTCCCCCAATGAACCTGGGAAGGAAAGAGCTGTCAGGATGGCCGAGCGGTCTAAGTCGCTGCGCTCGGGTCGCAGTCCCCACTGGAGGCGCGGGTTCGAATCCCAGAGATTCCCCCATAGGAATGAAAGGTCGAAATGCCCAATTGAAATAAATGGCGGGCTACCAGGTGTCAAAGTCCCCCAATGAACCTGGGAAGGAAAGAGCTGTCAGGATGGCTGAGCGGTCTAAGTCGCTGCGCTCGGGTCGCAGTCCCCACTGGAGGCGCGGGTTCGAATCCCAGAGATTCCCCCATAGGAATGAAAGGTCGAAATGCCCAATTGAAATAAATGGCGGGCTACCAGGTGTCAAAGTCCCCCAATGAACCTGGGAAGGAAAGAGCTGTCAGGATGGCTGAGCGGTCTAAGTCGCTGCGCTCGGGTCGCAGTCCCCACTGGAGGGGCGGGTTCGAATCCCAGAGATTCCTCCATAGGAATGAATGGTCGAAAAGCCCAATTGAAATGAATGGTGGGCTACCAGGTGTCAAAGTCCCCCATTGAACCTTGGAAGGAAAGAGCTGTCAGGATGGCCGAGCGGTCTAAGTCGCTGCGCTCGGGTCGCAGTCCCCACTGGAGGCGCGGGTTCGAATCCCAGAGATTCCCCCATAGGAATGAAAGGTCGAAATGCCCAATTGAAATGAATGGCGGGCTACCAGGTGTCAAAGTCCCCCAATGAACCTGGGAAGGAAAGAGCTGTCAGTTTGGCTGAGCGGTCTAAGTCGCTGCGCTCGGGTCGCAGTCCCCACTGGAGGCGAGGGTTCGAATCCCAGAGATTCCCCCATAGGAATGAATGGTCGAAATGCCCCATTGAAATGAATGGCGGGCTACCAGGTGTCAAAGTCCCCCAATGAACCTGGGAAGGAAAGAGCTGTCAGGATGGCCGAGCGGTCTAAGTCGCTGCGCTCGGGTCGCAGTCCCCACTGGAGGCGCGGGTTCGAATCCCAGAGATTCCCCCATAGGAATGAAAGGTCGAAATGCCCAATTGAAATAAATGGCGGGCTACCAGGTGTCAAAGTCCCCCAATGAACCTGGGAAGGAAAGAGCTGTCAGGATGGCTGAGCGGTCTAAGTCGCTGCGCTCGGGTCGCAGTCCCCACTGGAGGCGCGGGTTCGAATCCCAGAGATTCCCCCATAGGAATGAATGGTCGAAATGCCCAATTGAAATGAATGGCGGGCTACCAGGTGTCAAAGTCCCCCATTGAACATTGGAAGGAAAGAGCTGTCAGGATGGCTGAGCGGTCTAAGTCGCTGCGCTCGGGTCGCAGTCCCCACTGGAGGCGCGGGTTCAAATCCCAGAGATTCCCCCATAGGAATGAATGGTCGAAATGCCCAAATGAAATGAATGGCGGGCTACCAGGTGTCAAAGTCCCCCATTGAACATTGGAAGGAAAGAGCTGTCAGGATGGCTGAGCGGTCTAAGTCGCTGCGCTCGGGTCGCAGTCCCCACTGGAGGCGCGGGTTCAAATCCCAGAGATTCCCCCATAGGAATGAATGGTCGAAATGCCCAAATGAAATGAATGGCGGGCTACCAGGTGTCAAAGTCCCCCAATGAACCTGGGAAGGAAAGAGCTGTCAGGATGGCTGAGCGGTCTAAGTTGCTGCGCTCGGGTCGCAGTCCCCACTGGAGGCGAGAGTTCGAATCCCAGAGATTCCCCCTTTGGAATGAATGGTCGAAATGCCCCATTGAAATAAATGGCGGGCTACCAGGTGTCAAAGTCCCCCAATGAACCTGGGAAGGAAAGAGCTGTCAGGATGGCTGAGCGGTCTAAGTCGCTGCGCTCGGGTCGCAGTCCCCACTGGAGGCGCGGGTTCGAATCACAGAGATTCCCCCATAGGAATGAATGGTCAAAATGCCCAATTGAAATGAATGGCGGGATACCAGGTGTCAAAGTCCACCATTGAACCTGGGAAGGAAAGAGCTGTCAGGATGGCCGAGCGGTCTAAGTCGCTGCGCTCGGGTCGCAGTCCCCACTGGAGGCGCGGGTTCGAATCCCAGAGATTCCCCCATAGGAATGAATGGTCGAAATGCCCCATTGAAATGAATGGCGGGCTACCAGGTGTCAAAGTCCCCCAATGAACCTGGGAAGGAAAGAGCTGTCAGGATGGCCGAGCGGTCTAAGTCGCTGCGCTCGGGTCGCAGTCCCCACTGGAGGCGCGGGTTCGAATCCCAGAGATTCCCCCATAGGAATGAAAGGTCGAAATGCCCAATTGAAATAAATGGCGGGCTACCAGGTGTCAAAGTCCCCCAATGAACCTGGGAAGGAAAGAGCTGTCAGGATGGCTGAGCGGTCTAAGTCGCTGCGCTCGGGTCGCAGTCCCCACTGGAGGCGCGGGTTCGAATCCCAGAGATTCCCCCATAGGAATGAATGGTCGAAATGCCCAATTGAAATGAATGGCGGGCTACCAGGTGTCAAAGTCCCCCATTGAACATTGGAAGGAAAGAGCTGTCAGGATGGCTGAGCGGTCTAAGTCGCTGCGCTCGGGTCGCAGTCCCCACTGGAGGCGCGGGTTCAAATCCCAGAGATTCCCCCATAGGAATGAATGGTCGAAATGCCCAAATGAAATGAATGGCGGGCTACCAGGTGTCAAAGTCCCCCAATGAACCTGGGAAGGAAAGAGCTGTCAGGATGGCCGAGCGGTCTAAGTCGCTGCGCTCGGGTCGCAGTCCCCACTGGAGGCGCGGGTTCGAATCCCAGAGATTCCCCCATAGGAATGAATGGTCGAAATGTCCAATTGAAATGAATGGCGGGCTACCAGGTGTCAAAGTCCCCCAATGAACCTGGGAAGGAAAGAGCTGTCAGGATGGCTGAGCGGTCTAAGTCGCTGCGTTCGGGTCGCAGTCCCCACTGGAGGCGAGGGTTCGAATCCCAGAGATTCCCCCATAGGAATGAATGGTCGAAATGCCCCATTGAAATGAATGGCGGGCTACCAGGTGTCAAAGTCCCCCAATGAACCTGGGAAGGAAAGAGCTGTCAGGATGGCTGAGCGGTCTAAGTCGCTGCGCTCGGGTCGCAGTCCCCACTGGAGGCGCGGGTTCGAATCACAGAGATTCCCCCATAGGAATGAATGGTCAAAATGCCCAATTGAAATGAATGGCGGGATACCAGGTGTCAAAGTCCACCATTGAACCTGGGAAGGAAAGAGCTGTCAGGATGGCCGAGCGGTCTAAGTCGCTGCGCTCGGGTCGCAGTCCCCACTGGAGGCGCGGGTTCGAATCCCAGAGATTCCCCCATAGGAATGAATGGTCGAAATGCCCCATTGAAATGAATGGCGGGCTACCAGGTGTCAAAGTCCCCCAATGAACCTGGGAAGGAAAGAGCTGTCAGGATGGCCGAGCGGTCTAAGTCGCTGCGCTCGGGTCGCAGTCCCCACTGGAGGCGCGGGTTCGAATCCCAGAGATTCCCCCATAGGAATGAAAGGTCGAAATGCCCAATTGAAATAAATGGCGGGCTACCAGGTGTCAAAGTCCCCCAATGAACCTGGGAAGGAAAGAGCTGTCAGGATGGCTGAGCGGTCTAAGTCGCTGCGCTCGGGTCGCAGTCCCCACTGGAGGCGCGGGTTCGAATCCCAGAGATTCCCCCATAGGAATGAATGGTCGAAATGCCCAATTGAAATGAATGGCGGGCTACCAGGTGTCAAAGTCCCCCATTGAACATTGGAAGGAAAGAGCTGTCAGGATGGCTGAGCGGTCTAAGTCGCTGCGCTCGGGTCGCAGTCCCCACTGGAGGCGCGGGTTCAAATCCCAGAGATTCCCCCATAGGAATGAATGGTCGAAATGCCCAAATGAAATGAATGGCGGGCTACCAGGTGTCAAAGTCCCCCAATGAACCTGGGAAGGAAAGAGCTGTCAGGATGGCCGAGCGGTCTAAGTCGCTGCGCTCGGGTCGCAGTCCCCACTGGAGGCGCGGGTTCGAATCCCAGAGATTCCCCCATAGGAATGAATGGTCGAAATGTCCAATTGAAATGAATGGCGGGCTACCAGGTGTCAAAGTCCCCCAATGAACCTGGGAAGGAAAGAGCTGTCAGGATGGCTGAGCGGTCTAAGTCGCTGCGTTCGGGTCGCAGTCCCCACTGGAGGCGAGGGTTCGAATCCCAGAGATTCCCCCATAGGAATGAATGGTCGAAATGCCCCATTGAAATGAATGGCGGGCTACCAGGTGTCAAAGTCCCCCAATGAACCTGGGAAGGAAAGAGCTGTCAGGATGGCCGAGTGGTCTAAGTCGCTGCGCTCGGGTCGCAGTCCCCACTGGAGGCGCGGGTTCGAATCCCAGAGATTCCCCCATAGGAATGAATGGTCGAAATGCCCAATTGAAATGAATGGCGGGCTACCAGGTGTCAAAGTCCCCCAATGAACCTGGGAAGGAAAGAGCTGTCAGGATGGCTGAGCGGTCTAAGTCGCTGCGCTCGGGTCGCAGTCCCCACTGGAGGCGCGGGTTCGAATCCCAGAGATTCCCCCATAGGAATGAATGGTCGAAATGCCCAATTGAAATGAATGGCGGGCTACCAGGTGTCAAAGTCCCCCAATGAACCTGGGAAGGAAAAAGCTGTCAGGATGGCTGAGCGGTCTAAGTCGCTGCGCTCGGGTCGCAGTCCCCACTGGAGGCGCGGGTTCGAATCCCAGAGATTCCCCCATAGGAATGAATGGTCGAAATGCCCAATTGAAATGAATGGCGGGATACCAGGTGTCAAAGTCCACCATTGAACCTGGGAAGGAAAGAGCTGTCAGGATGGCTGAGCGGTCTAAGTCGCTGCGCTCGGGTCGCAGTCCCCACTGGAGGCGCGGGTTCGAATCCCAGAGATTCCCCCATAGGAATGAATGGTCGAAATGCCCAATTGAAATGAATGGCGGGCTACCAGGTGTCAAAGTCCCCCATTGAACATTGGAAGGAAAGGGCTGTCAGGATGGCTGAGCGGTCTAAGTTGCTGCGTTCGGGTCGCAGTCCCCACTGGAGGCGAGGGTTCGAATCCCAGAGATTCCCCCATAGGAATGAATGGTCGAAATGCCCAATTGAAATGAATGGCGGGCTACCAGGTGTCAAAGTCCCCCAATGAACCTGGGAAGGAAAGAGCTGTCAGGATGGCCGAGCGGTCTAAGTCGCTGCGCTCGGGTCGCAGTCCCCACTGGAGGCGCGGGTTCGAATCCCAGAGATTCCCCCATAGGAATGAATGGTCGAAATGCCCAATTGAAATGAATGGCGGGCTACCAGGTGTCAAAGTCCCCCATTGAACCTTGTAAGGAAAGAGCTGTCAGGATGGCTGAGCGGTCTAAGTCGCTGCGCTCGGGTCGCAGTCCCCACTGGAGGCGCGGGTTCGAATCCCAGAGATTCCCCCATAGGAATGAATGGTCGAAATGCCCAATTGAAATGAATGGCGGGCTACCAGGTGTCAAAGTCCCCCAATGAACCTGGGAAGGAAAGAGCTGTCAGGATGGCTGAGCGGTCTAAGTCGCTGCGCTCGGGTCGCAGTCCCCACTGGAGGCGCGGGTTCGAATCCCAGAGATTCCCCCATAGGAATGAATGGTCGAAATGCCCAATTGAAATGAATGGCGGGCTACCAGGTGTCAAAGTCCCCCATTGAACATTGGAAGGAAAGAGCTGTCAGGATGGCTGAGCGGTCTAAGTCGCTGCGTTCGGGTCGCAGTCCCCACTGGAGGCGAGGGTTCGAATCCCAGAGATTCCCCCATAGGAATGAATGATCGAAATGCCCCATTGAAATGAATGGCGGGCTACCAGGTGTCAAAGTCCCCCAATGAACCTGGGAACGAAAGAGCTGTCAGGATGGCCGAGCGGTCTAAGTCGCTGCGCTCGGGTCGCAGTCCCCACTGGAGGCGCGGGTTCGAATCCCAGAGATTCCCCCATAGGAATGAAAGGTCAAAATGCCCAATTGAAATAAATGGCGGGCTACCAGGTGTCAAAGTCCCCCAATGAACCTGGGAAGGAAAGAGCTGTCAGGATGGCTGAGCGGTCTAAGTCGCTGCGCTCGGGTCGCAGTCCCCACTGGAGGCGCGGGTTCAAATCCCAGAGATTCCCCCATAGGAATGAATGGTCGAAATGCCCAAATGAAATGAATGGCGGGCTACCAGGTGTCAAAGTCCCCCAATGAACCTGGGAAGGAAAGAGCTGTCAGGATGGCTGAGCGGTCTAAGTCGCTGCGCTCGGGTCGCAGTCCCCACTGGAGGCGCGGGTTCGAATCCCAGAGATTCCCCCATAGGAATGAATGGTCGAAATGCCCAATTGAAATGAATGGCGGGCTACCAGGTGTCAAAGTCCCCCAATGAACCTGGGAAGGAAAAAGCTGTCAGGATGGCTGAGCGGTCTAAGTCGCTGCGCTCGGGTCGCAGTCCCCACTGGAGGCGCGGGTTCGAATCCCAGAGATTCCCCCATAGGAATGAATGGTCGAAATGCCCAATTGAAATGAATGGCGGGATACCAGGTGTCAAAGTCCACCATTGAACCTGGGAAGGAAAGAGCTGTCAGGATGGCTGAGCGGTCTAAGTCGCTGCGCTCGGGTCGCAGTCCCCACTGGAGGCGCGGGTTCGAATCCCAGAGATTCCCCCATAGGAATGAATGGTCGAAATGCCCAATTGAAATGAATGGCGGGCTACCAGGTGTCAAAGTCCCCCATTGAACATTGGAAGGAAAGGGCTGTCAGGATGGCTGAGCGGTCTAAGTTGCTGCGTTCGGGTCGCAGTCCCCACTGGAGGCGAGGGTTCGAATCCCAGAGATTCCCCCATAGGAATGAATGGTCGAAATGCCCAATTGAAATGAATGGCGGGCTACCAGGTGTCAAAGTCCCCCAATGAACCTGGGAAGGAAAGAGCTGTCAGGATGGCCGAGCGGTCTAAGTCGCTGCGCTCGGGTCGCAGTCCCCACTGGAGGCGCGGGTTCGAATCCCAGAGATTCCCCCATAGGAATGAATGGTCGAAATGCCCAATTGAAATGAATGGCGGGCTACCAGGTGTCAAAGTCCCCCATTGAACCTTGGAAGGAAAGAGCTGTCAGGATGGCTGAGCGGTCTAAGTCGCTGCGCTCGGGTCGCAGTCCCCACTGGAGGCGCGGGTTCGAATCCCAGAGATTCCCCCATAGGAATGAATGGTCGAAATGCCCAATTGAAATGAATGGCGGGCTACCAGGTGTCAAAGTCCCCCAATGAACCTGGGAAGGAAAGAGCTGTCAGGATGGCTGAGCGGTCTAAGTCGCTGCGCTCGGGTCGCAGTCCCCACTGGAGGCGCGGGTTCGAATCCCAGAGATTCCCCCATAGGAATGAATGGTCGAAATGCCCAATTGAAATGAATGGCGGGCTACCAGGTGTCAAAGTCCCCCATTGAACATTGGAAGGAAAGAGCTGTCAGGATGGCTGAGCGGTCTAAGTCGCTGCGTTCGGGTCGCAGTCCCCACTGGAGGCGAGGGTTCGAATCCCAGAGATTCCCCCATAGGAATGAATGATCGAAATGCCCCATTGAAATGAATGGCGGGCTACCAGGTGTCAAAGTCCCCCAATGAACCTGGGAAGGAAAGAGCTGTCAGGATGGCCGAGCGGTCTAAGTCGCTGCGCTCGGGTCGCAGTCCCCACTGGAGGCGCGGGTTCGAATCCCAGAGATTCCCCCATAGGAATGAAAGGTCAAAATGCCCAATTGAAATAAATGGCGGGCTACCAGGTGTCAAAGTCCCCCCCAATGAACCTGGGAAGGAAAGAGCTGTCAGGATGGCTGAGCGGTCTAAGTCGCTGCGCTCGGGTCGCAGTCCCCACTGGAGGCGCGGGTTCGAATCCCAGAGATTCCCCCATAGGAATGAATGGTCGAAATGCCCAATTGAAATGAATGGCGGGCTACCAGGTGTCAAAGTCCCCAATGAACCTGGGAAGGAAAGAGCTGTCAGGATGGCTGAGCGGTCTAAGTCGCTGCGCTCGGGTCGCAGTCCCCACTGGAGGCGCGGGTTCGAATCCAGAGATTCCCCCATAGGAATGAATGGTCGAAATGCCCCATTGAAATGAATGGCGGGCTACCAGGTGTCAAAGTCCCCCAATGAACCTGGGAAGGAAAGAGCTGTCAGGATGGCTGAGCGGTCTAAGTTGCTGCGCTCGGGTCGCAGTCCCCACTGGAGGCGAGAGTTCGAATCCCAGAGATTCCCCCTTTGGAATGAATGGTCGAAATGCCCCATTGAAATAAATGGCGGGCTACCAGGTGTCAAAGTCCCCCAATGAACCTGGGAAGGAAAGAGCTGTCAGGATGGCTGAGCGGTCTAAGTCGCTGCGCTCGGGTCGCAGTCCCCACTGGAGGCGCGGGTTCGAATCACAGAGATTCCCCCATAGGAATGAATGGTCAAAATGCCCAATTGAAATGAATGGCGGGATACCAGGTGTCAAAGTCCACCATTGAACCTGGGAAGGAAAGAGCTGTCAGGATGGCCGAGCGGTCTAAGTCGCTGCGCTCGGGTCGCAGTCCCCACTGGAGGCGCGGGTTCGAATCCCAGAGATTCCCCCATAGGAATGAATGGTCGAAATGCCCCATTGAAATGAATGGCGGGCTACCAGGTGTCAAAGTCCCCCAATGAACCTGGGAAGGAAAGAGCTGTCAGGATGGCCGAGCGGTCTAAGTCGCTGCGCTCGGGTCGCAGTCCCCACTGGAGGCGCGGGTTCGAATCCCAGAGATTCCCCCATAGGAATGAAAGGTCGAAATGCCCAATTGAAATAAATGGCGGGCTACCAGGTGTCAAAGTCCCCCAATGAACCTGGGAAGGAAAGAGCTGTCAGGATGGCTGAGCGGTCTAAGTCGCTGCGCTCGGGTCGCAGTCCCCACTGGAGGCGCGGGTTCGAATCCCAGAGATTCCCCCATAGGAATGAATGGTCGAAATGCCCAATTGAAATGAATGGCGGGCTACCAGGTGTCAAAGTCCCCCATTGAACATTGGAAGGAAAGAGCTGTCAGGATGGCTGAGCGGTCTAAGTCGCTGCGCTCGGGTCGCAGTCCCCACTGGAGGCGCGGGTTCAAATCCCAGAGATTCCCCCATAGGAATGAATGGTCGAAATGCCCAAATGAAATGAATGGCGGGCTACCAGGTGTCAAAGTCCCCCAATGAACCTGGGAAGGAAAGAGCTGTCAGGATGGCCGAGCGGTCTAAGTCGCTGCGCTCGGGTCGCAGTCCCCACTGGAGGCGCGGGTTCGAATCCCAGAGATTCCCCCATAGGAATGAATGGTCGAAATGTCCAATTGAAATGAATGGCGGGCTACCAGGTGTCAAAGTCCCCCAATGAACCTGGGAAGGAAAGAGCTGTCAGGATGGCTGAGCGGTCTAAGTCGCTGCGTTCGGGTCGCAGTCCCCACTGGAGGCGAGGGTTCGAATCCCAGAGATTCCCCCATAGGAATGAATGGTCGAAATGCCCCATTGAAATGAATGGCGGGCTACCAGGTGTCAAAGTCCCCCAATGAACCTGGGAAGGAAAGAGCTGTCAGGATGGCTGAGCGGTCTAAGTCGCTGCGCTCGGGTCGCAGTCCCCACTGGAGGCGCGGGTTCGAATCACAGAGATTCCCCCATAGGAATGAATGGTCAAAATGCCCAATTGAAATGAATGGCGGGATACCAGGTGTCAAAGTCCACCATTGAACCTGGGAAGGAAAGAGCTGTCAGGATGGCCGAGCGGTCTAAGTCGCTGCGCTCGGGTCGCAGTCCCCACTGGAGGCGCGGGTTCGAATCCCAGAGATTCCCCCATAGGAATGAATGGTCGAAATGCCCCATTGAAATGAATGGCGGGCTACCAGGTGTCAAAGTCCCCCAATGAACCTGGGAAGGAAAGAGCTGTCAGGATGGCCGAGCGGTCTAAGTCGCTGCGCTCGGGTCGCAGTCCCCACTGGAGGCGCGGGTTCGAATCCCAGAGATTCCCCCATAGGAATGAAAGGTCGAAATGCCCAATTGAAATAAATGGCGGGCTACCAGGTGTCAAAGTCCCCCAATGAACCTGGGAAGGAAAGAGCTGTCAGGATGGCTGAGCGGTCTAAGTCGCTGCGCTCGGGTCGCAGTCCCCACTGGAGGCGCGGGTTCGAATCCCAGAGATTCCCCCATAGGAATGAATGGTCGAAATGCCCAATTGAAATGAATGGCGGGCTACCAGGTGTCAAAGTCCCCCATTGAACATTGGAAGGAAAGAGCTGTCAGGATGGCTGAGCGGTCTAAGTCGCTGCGCTCGGGTCGCAGTCCCCACTGGAGGCGCGGGTTCAAATCCCAGAGATTCCCCCATAGGAATGAATGGTCGAAATGCCCAAATGAAATGAATGGCGGGCTACCAGGTGTCAAAGTCCCCCAATGAACCTGGGAAGGAAAGAGCTGTCAGGATGGCCGAGCGGTCTAAGTCGCTGCGCTCGGGTCGCAGTCCCCACTGGAGGCGCGGGTTCGAATCCCAGAGATTCCCCCATAGGAATGAATGGTCGAAATGTCCAATTGAAATGAATGGCGGGCTACCAGGTGTCAAAGTCCCCCAATGAACCTGGGAAGGAAAGAGCTGTCAGGATGGCTGAGCGGTCTAAGTCGCTGCGTTCGGGTCGCAGTCCCCACTGGAGGCGAGGGTTCGAATCCCAGAGATTCCCCCATAGGAATGAATGGTCGAAATGCCCCATTGAAATGAATGGCGGGCTACCAGGTGTCAAAGTCCCCCAATGAACCTGGGAAGGAAAGAGCTGTCAGGATGGCCGAGTGGTCTAAGTCGCTGCGCTCGGGTCGCAGTCCCCACTGGAGGCGCGGGTTCGAATCCCAGAGATTCCCCCATAGGAATGAATGGTCGAAATGCCCAATTGAAATGAATGGCGGGCTACCAGGTGTCAAAGTCCCCCAATGAACCTGGGAAGGAAAGAGCTGTCAGGATGGCTGAGCGGTCTAAGTCGCTGCGCTCGGGTCGCAGTCCCCACTGGAGGCGCGGGTTCGAATCCCAGAGATTCCCCCATAGGAATGAATGGTCGAAATGCCCAATTGAAATGAATGGCGGGCTACCAGGTGTCAAAGTCCCCCAATGAACCTGGGAAGGAAAAAGCTGTCAGGATGGCTGAGCGGTCTAAGTCGCTGCGCTCGGGTCGCAGTCCCCACTGGAGGCGCGGGTTCGAATCCCAGAGATTCCCCCATAGGAATGAATGGTCGAAATGCCCAATTGAAATGAATGGCGGGATACCAGGTGTCAAAGTCCACCATTGAACCTGGGAAGGAAAGAGCTGTCAGGATGGCTGAGCGGTCTAAGTCGCTGCGCTCGGGTCGCAGTCCCCACTGGAGGCGCGGGTTCGAATCCCAGAGATTCCCCCATAGGAATGAATGGTCGAAATGCCCAATTGAAATGAATGGCGGGCTACCAGGTGTCAAAGTCCCCCATTGAACATTGGAAGGAAAGGGCTGTCAGGATGGCTGAGCGGTCTAAGTTGCTGCGTTCGGGTCGCAGTCCCCACTGGAGGCGAGGGTTCGAATCCCAGAGATTCCCCCATAGGAATGAATGGTCGAAATGCCCAATTGAAATGAATGGCGGGCTACCAGGTGTCAAAGTCCCCCAATGAACCTGGGAAGGAAAGAGCTGTCAGGATGGCCGAGCGGTCTAAGTCGCTGCGCTCGGGTCGCAGTCCCCACTGGAGGCGCGGGTTCGAATCCCAGAGATTCCCCCATAGGAATGAATGGTCGAAATGCCCAATTGAAATGAATGGCGGGCTACCAGGTGTCAAAGTCCCCCAATGAACCTGGGAAGGAAAGAGCTGTCAGGATGGCTGAGCGGTCTAAGTCGCTGCGCTCGGGTCGCAGTCCCCACTGGAGGCGCGGGTTCGAATCCCAGAGATTCCCCCATAGGAATGAATGGTCGAAATGCCCAATTGAAATGAATGGCGGGCTACCAGGTGTCAAAGTCCCCCATTGAACATTGGAAGGAAAGAGCTGTCAGGATGGCTGAGCGGTCTAAGTCGCTGCGTTCGGGTCGCAGTCCCCACTGGAGGCGAGGGTTCGAATCCCAGAGATTCCCCCATAGGAATGAATGATCGAAATGCCCCATTGAAATGAATGGCGGGCTACCAGGTGTCAAAGTCCCCCAATGAACCTGGGAACGAAAGAGCTGTCAGGATGGCCGAGCGGTCTAAGTCGCTGCGCTCGGGTCGCAGTCCCCACTGGAGGCGCGGGTTCGAATCCCAGAGATTCCCCCATAGGAATGAATGGTCGAAATGCCCAATTGAAATGAATGGCGGGCTACCAGGTGTCAAAGTCCCCCATTGAACCTTGGAAGGAAAGAGCTGTCAGGATGGCTGAGCGGTCTAAGTCGCTGCGCTCGGGTCGCAGTCCCCACTGGAGGCGCGGGTTCGAATCCCAGAGATTCCCCCATAGGAATGAATGGTCGAAATGCACAATTGAAATGAATGGCGGGCTACCAGGTGTCAAAGTCCCCCAATGAACCTGGGAAGGAAAGAGCTGTCAGGATGGCTGAGCGGTCTAAGTCGCTGCGCTCGGGTCGCAGTCCCCACTGGAGGCGCGGGTTCGAATCCCAGAGATTCCCCCATAGGAATGAATGGTCGAAATGCCCAATTGAAATGAATGGCGGGCTACCAGGTGTCAAAGTCCCCCATTGAACATTGGAAGGAAAGAGCTGTCAGGATGGCTGAGCGGTCTAAGTCGCTGCGTTCGGGTCGCAGTCCCCACTGGAGGCGAGGGTTCGAATCCCAGAGATTCCCCCATAGGAATGAATGATCGAAATGCCCCATTGAAATGAATGGCGGGCTACCAGGTGTCAAAGTCCCCCAATGAACCTGGGAAGGAAAGAGCTGTCAGGATGGCCGAGCGGTCTAAGTCGCTGCGCTCGGGTCGCAGTCCCCACTGGAGGCGCGGGTTCGAATCCCAGAGATTCCCCCATAGGAATGAAAGGTCAAAATGCCCAATTGAAATAAATGGCGGGCTACCAGGTGTCAAAGTCCCCCAATGAACCTGGGAAGGAAAGAGCTGTCAGGATGGCTGAGCGGTCTAAGTCGCTGCGCTCGGGTCGCAGTCCCCACTGGAGGCGCGGGTTCGAATCCCAGAGATTCCCCCATAGGAATGAATGGTCGAAATGCCCAATTGAAATGAATGGCGGGCTACCAGGTGTCAAAGTCCCCCATTGAACATTGGAAGGAAAGAGCTGTCAGGATGGCTGAGCGGTCTAAGTCGCTGAGCTCGGGTCGCAGTCCCCACTGGAGGCGCGGGTTCGAATCCCAGAGATTCCCCCATAGGAATGAATGGTCGAAATGCCCAAATGAAATGAATGGCGGGCTACCAGGTGTCAAAGTCCCCCAACGAACCTGGGAAGGAAAGAGCTGTCAGGATGGCCGAGCGGTCTAAGTCGCTGCGCTCGGGTCGCAGTCCCCACTGGAGGCGCGGGTTCGAATCCCAGAGATTCCCCCATAGGAATGAATGGTCGAAATTTCCAATTGAAATGAATGGCGGGCTACCAGGTGTCAAAGTCCCCCAATGAACCTGGGAAGGAAAGAGCTGTCAGGATGGCTGAGCGGTCTAAGTCGCTGCGTTCGGGTCGCAGTCCCCACTGGAGGCGAGGGTTCGAATCCCAGAGATTCCCCCATAGGAATGAATGGTCGAAATGCCCCATTGAAATGAATGGCGGGCTACCAGGTGTCAAAGTCCCCCAATGAACCTGGGAAGGAAAGAGCTGTCAGGATGGCCGAGTGGTCTAAGTCGCTGCGCTCGGGTCGCAGTCCCCACTGGAGGCGCGGGTTCGAATCCCAGAGATTCCCCCATAGGAATGAATGGTCGAAATGCCCAATTGAAATGAATGGCGGGCTACCAGGTGTCAAAGTCCCCCAATGAACCTGGGAAGGAAAGAGCTGTCAGGATGGCTGAGCGGTCTAAGTCGCTGCGCTCGGGTCGCAGTCCCCACTGGAGGCGCGGGTTCGAATCCCAGAGATTCCCCCATAGGAATGAATGGTCGAAATGCCCAATTGAAATGAATGGCGGGCTACCAGGTGTCAAAGTCCCCCAATGAACCTGGGAAGGAAAAAGCTGTCAGGATGGCTGAGCGGTCTAAGTCGCTGCGCTCGGGTCGCAGTCCCCACTGGAGGCGCGGGTTCGAATCCCAGAGATTCCCCCATAGGAATGAATGGTCGAAATGCCCAATTGAAATGAATGGCGGGATACCAGGTGTCAAAGTCCACCATTGAACCTGGGAAGGAAAGAGCTGTCAGGATGGCTGAGCGGTCTAAGTCGCTGCGCTCGGGTCGCAGTCCCCACTGGAGGCGCGGGTTCGAATCCCAGAGATTCCCCCATAGGAATGAAAGGTCGAAATGCCCAATTGAAATAAATGGCGGGCTACCAGGTGTCAAAGTCCCCCAATGAACCTGGGAAGGAAAGAGCTGTCAGGATGGCTGAGCGGTCTAAGTCGCTGCGCTCGGGTCGCAGTCCCCACTGGAGGCGCGGGTTCGAATCCCAGAGATTCCCCCATAGGAATGAAAGGTCGAAATGCCCAATTGAAATAAATGGCGGGCTACCAGGTGTCAAAGTCCCCCAATGAACCTGGGAAGGAAAGAGCTGTCAGGATGGCTGAGCGGTCTAAGTCGCTGCGCTCGGGTCGCAGTCCCCACTGGAGGCGCGGGTTCGAATCCCAAAGATTCCCCCATAGGAATGAAAGGTCGAAATGCCCAATTGAAATAAATGGCGGGCTACCAGGTGTCAAAGTCCCCCAATGAACCTGGGAAGGAAAGAGCTGTCAGGATGGCTGAGCGGTCTAAGTCGCTGCGCTCGGGTCGCAGTCCCCACTGGAGGGGCGGGTTCGAATCCCAGAGATTCCTCCATAGGAATGAATGGTCGAAAAGCCCAATTGAAATGAATGGTGGGCTACCAGGTGTCAAAGTCCCCCATTGAACCTTGGAAGGAAAGAGCTGTCAGGATGGCCGAGCGGTCTAAGTCGCTGCGCTCGGGTCGCAGTCCCCACTGGAGGCGCGGGTTCGAATCCCAGAGATTCCCCCATAGGAATGAAAGGTCGAAATGCCCAATTGAAATGAATGGCGGGCTACCAGGTGTCAAAGTCCCCCAATGAACCTGGGAAGGAAAGAGCTGTCAGTTTGGCTGAGCGGTCTAAGTCGCTGCGCTCGGGTCGCAGTCCCCACTGGAGGCGAGGGTTCGAATCCCAGAGATTCCCCCATAGGAATGAATGGTCGAAATGCCCCATTGAAATGAATGGCGGGCTACCAGGTGTCAAAGTCCCCCAATGAACCTGGGAAGGAAAGAGCTGTCAGGATGGCTGAGCGGTCTAAGTTGCTGCGCTCGGGTCGCAGTCCCCACTGGAGGCGAGAGTTCGAATCCCAGAGATTCCCCCTTTGGAATGAATGGTCGAAATGCCCCATTGAAATAAATGGCGGGCTACCAGGTGTCAAAGTCCCCCAATGAACCTGGGAAGGAAAGAGCTGTCAGGATGGCTGAGCGGTCTAAGTCGCTGCGCTCGGGTCGCAGTCCCCACTGGAGGCGCGGGTTCGAATCACAGAGATTCCCCCATAGGAATGAATGGTCAAAATGCCCAATTGAAATGAATGGCGGGATACCAGGTGTCAAAGTCCACCATTGAACCTGGGAAGGAAAGAGCTGTCAGGATGGCCGAGCGGTCTAAGTCGCTGCGCTCGGGTCGCAGTCCCCACTGGAGGCGCGGGTTCGAATCCCAGAGATTCCCCCATAGGAATGAATGGTCGAAATGCCCCATTGAAATGAATGGCGGGCTACCAGGTGTCAAAGTCCCCCAATGAACCTGGGAAGGAAAGAGCTGTCAGGATGGCCGAGCGGTCTAAGTCGCTGCGCTCGGGTCGCAGTCCCCACTGGAGGCGCGGGTTCGAATCCCAGAGATTCCCCCATAGGAATGAAAGGTCGAAATGCCCAATTGAAATAAATGGCGGGCTACCAGGTGTCAAAGTCCCCCAATGAACCTGGGAAGGAAAGAGCTGTCAGGATGGCTGAGCGGTCTAAGTCGCTGCGCTCGGGTCGCAGTCCCCACTGGAGGCGCGGGTTCGAATCCCAGAGATTCCCCCATAGGAATGAATGGTCGAAATGCCCAATTGAAATGAATGGCGGGCTACCAGGTGTCAAAGTCCCCCATTGAACATTGGAAGGAAAGAGCTGTCAGGATGGCTGAGCGGTCTAAGTCGCTGCGCTCGGGTCGCAGTCCCCACTGGAGGCGCGGGTTCAAATCCCAGAGATTCCCCCATAGGAATGAATGGTCGAAATGCCCAAATGAAATGAATGGCGGGCTACCAGGTGTCAAAGTCCCCCAATGAACCTGGGAAGGAAAGAGCTGTCAGGATGGCTGAGCGGTCTAAGTCGCTGCGTTCGGGTCGCAGTCCCCACTGGAGGCGAGGGTTCGAATCCCAGAGATTCCCCCATAGGAATGAATGGTCGAAATGCCCCATTGAAATGAATGGCGGGCTACCAGGTGTCAAAGTCCCCCAATGAACCTGGGAAGGAAAGAGCTGTCAGGATGGCCGAGTGGTCTAAGTCGCTGCGCTCGGGTCGCAGTCCCCACTGGAGGCGCGGGTTCGAATCCCAGAGATTCCCCCATAGGAATGAATGGTCGAAATGCCCAATTGAAATGAATGGCGGGCTACCAGGTGTCAAAGTCCCCCAATGAACCTGGGAAGGAAAGAGCTGTCAGGATGGCTGAGCGGTCTAAGTCGCTGCGCTCGGGTCGCAGTCCCCACTGGAGGCGCGGGTTCGAATCCCAGAGATTCCCCCATAGGAATGAATGGTCGAAATGCCCAATTGAAATGAATGGCGGGCTACCAGGTGTCAAAGTCCCCCAATGAACCTGGGAAGGAAAAAGCTGTCAGGATGGCTGAGCGGTCTAAGTCGCTGCGCTCGGGTCGCAGTCCCCACTGGAGGCGCGGGTTCGAATCCCAGAGATTCCCCCATAGGAATGAATGGTCGAAATGCCCAATTGAAATGAATGGCGGGATACCAGGTGTCAAAGTCCACCATTGAACCTGGGAAGGAAAGAGCTGTCAGGATGGCTGAGCGGTCTAAGTCGCTGCGCTCGGGTCGCAGTCCCCACTGGAGGCGCGGGTTCGAATCCCAGAGATTCCCCCATAGGAATGAATGGTCGAAATGCCCAATTGAAATGAATGGCGGGCTACCAGGTGTCAAAGTCCCCCATTGAACATTGGAAGGAAAGGGCTGTCAGGATGGCTGAGCGGTCTAAGTTGCTGCGTTCGGGTCGCAGTCCCCACTGGAGGCGAGGGTTCGAATCCCAGAGATTCCCCCATAGGAATGAATGGTCGAAATGCCCAATTGAAATGAATGGCGGGCTACCAGGTGTCAAAGTCCCCCAATGAACCTGGGAAGGAAAGAGCTGTCAGGATGGCCGAGCGGTCTAAGTCGCTGCGCTCGGGTCGCAGTCCCCACTGGAGGCGCGGGTTCGAATCCCAGAGATTCCCCCATAGGAATGAATGGTCGAAATGCCCAATTGAAATGAATGGCGGGCTACCAGGTGTCAAAGTCCCCCATTGAACCTTGGAAGGAAAGAGCTGTCAGGATGGCTGAGCGGTCTAAGTCGCTGCGCTCGGGTCGCAGTCCCCACTGGAGGCGCGGGTTCGAATCCCAGAGATTCCCCCATAGGAATGAATGGTCGAAATGCCCAATTGAAATGAATGGCGGGCTACCAGGTGTCAAAGTCCCCCAATGAACCTGGGAAGGAAAGAGCTGTCAGGATGGCTGAGCGGTCTAAGTCGCTGCGCTCGGGTCGCAGTCCCCACTGGAGGCGCGGGTTCGAATCCCAGAGATTCCCCCATAGGAATGAATGGTCGAAATGCCCAATTGAAATGAATGGCGGGCTACCAGGTGTCAAAGTCCCCCATTGAACATTGGAAGGAAAGAGCTGTCAGGATGGCTGAGCGGTCTAAGTCGCTGCGTTCGGGTCGCAGTCCCCACTGGAGGCGAGGGTTCGAATCCCAGAGATTCCCCCATAGGAATGAATGATCGAAATGCCCCATTGAAATGAATGGCGGGCTACCAGGTGTCAAAGTCCCCCAATGAACCTGGGAACGAAAGAGCTGTCAGGATGGCCGAGCGGTCTAAGTCGCTGCGCTCGGGTCGCAGTCCCCACTGGAGGCGCGGGTTCGAATCCCAGAGATTCCCCCATAGGAATGAAAGGTCAAAATGCCCAATTGAAATAAATGGCGGGCTACCAGGTGTCAAAGTCCCCCAATGAACCTGGGAAGGAAAGAGCTGTCAGGATGGCTGAGCGGTCTAAGTCGCTGCGCTCGGGTCGCAGTCCCCACTGGAGGCGCGGGTTCAAATCCCAGAGATTCCCCCATAGGAATGAATGGTCGAAATGCCCAAATGAAATGAATGGCGGGCTACCAGGTGTCAAAGTCCCCCAATGAACCTGGGAAGGAAAGAGCTGTCAGGATGGCTGAGCGGTCTAAGTCGCTGCGCTCGGGTCGCAGTCCCCACTGGAGGCGCGGGTTCGAATCCCAGAGATTCCCCCATAGGAATGAATGGTCGAAATGCCCAATTGAAATGAATGGCGGGCTACCAGGTGTCAAAGTCCCCCAATGAACCTGGGAAGGAAAAAGCTGTCAGGATGGCTGAGCGGTCTAAGTCGCTGCGCTCGGGTCGCAGTCCCCACTGGAGGCGCGGGTTCGAATCCCAGAGATTCCCCCATAGGAATGAATGGTCGAAATGCCCAATTGAAATGAATGGCGGGATACCAGGTGTCAAAGTCCACCATTGAACCTGGGAAGGAAAGGGCTGTCAGGATGGCTGAGCGGTCTAAGTTGCTGCGTTCGGGTCGCAGTCCCCACTGGAGGCGAGGGTTCGAATCCCAGAGATTCCCCCATAGGAATGAATGGTCGAAATGCCCAATTGAAATGAATGGCGGGCTACCAGGTGTCAAAGTCCCCCAATGAACCTGGGAAGGAAAGAGCTGTCAGGATGGCCGAGCGGTCTAAGTCGCTGCGCTCGGGTCGCAGTCCCCACTGGAGGCGCGGGTTCGAATCCCAGAGATTCCCCCATAGGAATGAATGGTCGAAATGCCCAATTGAAATGAATGGCGGGCTACCAGGTGTCAAAGTCCCCCATTGAACCTTGGAAGGAAAGAGCTGTCAGGATGGCTGAGCGGTCTAAGTCGCTGCGCTCGGGTCGCAGTCCCCACTGGAGGCGCGGGTTCGAATCCCAGAGATTCCCCCATAGGAATGAATGGTCGAAATGCCCAATTGAAATGAATGGCGGGCTACCAGGTGTCAAAGTCCCCCAATGAACCTGGGAAGGAAAGAGCTGTCAGGATGGCTGAGCGGTCTAAGTCGCTGCGCTCGGGTCGCAGTCCCCACTGGAGGCGCGGGTTCGAATCCCAGAGATTCCCCCATAGGAATGAATGGTCGAAATGCCCAATTGAAATGAATGGCGGGCTACCAGGTGTCAAAGTCCCCCATTGAACATTGGAAGGAAAGAGCTGTCAGGATGGCTGAGCGGTCTAAGTCGCTGCGTTCGGGTCGCAGTCCCCACTTGAGGCGAGGGTTCGAATCCCAGAGATTCCCCCATAGGAATGAATGATCGAAATGCCCCATTGAAATGAATGGCGGGCTACCAGGTGTCAAAGTCCCCCAATGAACCTGGGAAGGAAAGAGCTGTCAGGATGGCCGAGCGGTCTAAGTCGCTGCGCTCGGGTCGCAGTCCCCACTGGAGGCGCGGGTTCGAATCCCAGAGATTCCCCCATAGGAATGAAAGGTCAAAATGCCCAATTGAAATAAATGGCGGGCTACCAGGTGTCAAAGTCCCCCAATGAACCTGGGAAGGAAAGAGCTGTCAGGATGGCTGAGCGGTCTAAGTCGCTGCGCTCGGGTCGCAGTCCCCACTGGAGGCGCGGGTTCGAATCCCAGAGATTCCCCCATAGGAATGAATGGTCGAAATGCCCAATTGAAATGAATGGCGGGCTACCAGGTGTCAAAGTCCCCCATTGAACATTGGAAGGAAAGAGCTGTCAGGATGGCTGAGCGGTCTAAGTCGCTGAGCTCGGGTCGCAGTCCCCACTGGAGGCGCGGGTTCGAATCCCAGAGATTCCCCCATAGGAATGAATGGTCGAAATGCCCAAATGAAATGAATGGCGGGCTACCAGGTGTCAAAGTCCCCCAACGAACCTGGGAAGGAAAGAGCTGTCAGGATGGCCGAGCGGTCTAAGTCGCTGCGCTCGGGTCGCAGTCCCCACTGGAGGCGCGGGTTCGAATCCCAGAGATTCCCCCATAGGAATGAATGGTCGAAATTTCCAATTGAAATGAATGGCGGGCTACCAGGTGTCAAAGTCCCCCAATGAACCTGGGAAGGAAAGAGCTGTCAGGATGGCTGAGCGGTCTAAGTCGCTGCGTTCGGGTCGCAGTCCCCACTGGAGGCGAGGGTTCGAATCCCAGAGATTCCCCCATAGGAATGAATGGTCGAAATGCCCCATTGAAATGAATGGCGGGCTACCAGGTGTCAAAGTCCCCCAATGAACCTGGGAAGGAAAGAGCTGTCAGGATGGCCGAGTGGTCTAAGTCGCTGCGCTCGGGTCGCAGTCCCCACTGGAGGCGCGGGTTCGAATCCCAGAGATTCCCCCATAGGAATGAATGGTCGAAATGCCCAATTGAAATGAATGGCGGGCTACCAGGTGTCAAAGTCCCCCAATGAACCTGGGAAGGAAAGAGCTGTCAGGATGGCTGAGCGGTCTAAGTCGCTGCGCTCGGGTCGCAGTCCCCACTGGAGGCGCGGGTTCGAATCCCAGAGATTCCCCCATAGGAATGAATGGTCGAAATGCCCAATTGAAATGAATGGCGGGCTACCAGGTGTCAAAGTCCCCCAATGAACCTGGGAAGGAAAAAGCTGTCAGGATGGCTGAGCGGTCTAAGTCGCTGCGCTCGGGTCGCAGTCCCCACTGGAGGCGCGGGTTCGAATCCCAGAGATTCCCCCATAGGAATGAATGGTCGAAATGCCCAATTGAAATGAATGGCGGGATACCAGGTGTCAAAGTCCACCATTGAACCTGGGAAGGAAAGAGCTGTCAGGATGGCTGAGCGGTCTAAGTCGCTGCGCTCGGGTCGCAGTCCCCACTGGAGGCGCGGGTTCGAATCCCAGAGATTCCCCCATAGGAATGAAAGGTCGAAATGCCCAATTGAAATAAATGGCGGGCTACCAGGTGTCAAAGTCCCCCAATGAACCTGGGAAGGAAAGAGCTGTCAGGATGGCTGAGCGGTCTAAGTCGCTGCGCTCGGGTCGCAGTCCCCACTGGAGGCGCGGGTTCGAATCCCAGAGATTCCCCCATAGGAATGAAAGGTCGAAATGCCCAATTGAAATAAATGGCGGGCTACCAGGTGTCAAAGTCCCCCAATGAACCTGGGAAGGAAAGAGCTGTCAGGATGGCTGAGCGGTCTAAGTCGCTGCGCTCGGGTCGCAGTCCCCACTGGAGGCGCGGGTTCGAATCCCAAAGATTCCCCCATAGGAATGAAAGGTCGAAATGCCCAATTGAAATAAATGGCGGGCTACCAGGTGTCAAAGTCCCCCAATGAACCTGGGAAGGAAAGAGCTGTCAGGATGGCTGAGCGGTCTAAGTCGCTGCGCTCGGGTCGCAGTCCCCACTGGAGGGGCGGGTTCGAATCCCAGAGATTCCTCCATAGGAATGAATGGTCGAAAAGCCCAATTGAAATGAATGGTGGGCTACCAGGTGTCAAAGTCCCCCATTGAACCTTGGAAGGAAAGAGCTGTCAGGATGGCCGAGCGGTCTAAGTCGCTGCGCTCGGGTCGCAGTCCCCACTGGAGGCGCGGGTTCGAATCCCAGAGATTCCCCCATAGGAATGAAAGGTCGAAATGCCCAATTGAAATGAATGGCGGGCTACCAGGTGTCAAAGTCCCCCAATGAACCTGGGAAGGAAAGAGCTGTCAGTTTGGCTGAGCGGTCTAAGTCGCTGCGCTCGGGTCGCAGTCCCCACTGGAGGCGAGGGTTCGAATCCCAGAGATTCCCCCATAGGAATGAATGGTCGAAATGCCCCATTGAAATGAATGGCGGGCTACCAGGTGTCAAAGTCCCCCAATGAACCTGGGAAGGAAAGAGCTGTCAGGATGGCTGAGCGGTCTAAGTTGCTGCGCTCGGGTCGCAGTCCCCACTGGAGGCGAGAGTTCGAATCCCAGAGATTCCCCCTTTGGAATGAATGGTCGAAATGCCCCATTGAAATAAATGGCGGGCTACCAGGTGTCAAAGTCCCCCAATGAACCTGGGAAGGAAAGAGCTGTCAGGATGGCTGAGCGGTCTAAGTCGCTGCGCTCGGGTCGCAGTCCCCACTGGAGGCGCGGGTTCGAATCACAGAGATTCCCCCATAGGAATGAATGGTCAAAATGCCCAATTGAAATGAATGGCGGGATACCAGGTGTCAAAGTCCACCATTGAACCTGGGAAGGAAAGAGCTGTCAGGATGGCCGAGCGGTCTAAGTCGCTGCGCTCGGGTCGCAGTCCCCACTGGAGGCGCGGGTTCGAATCCCAGAGATTCCCCCATAGGAATGAATGGTCGAAATGCCCCATTGAAATGAATGGCGGGCTACCAGGTGTCAAAGTCCCCCAATGAACCTGGGAAGGAAAGAGCTGTCAGGATGGCCGAGCGGTCTAAGTCGCTGCGCTCGGGTCGCAGTCCCCACTGGAGGCGCGGGTTCGAATCCCAGAGATTCCCCCATAGGAATGAAAGGTCGAAATGCCCAATTGAAATAAATGGCGGGCTACCAGGTGTCAAAGTCCCCCAATGAACCTGGGAAGGAAAGAGCTGTCAGGATGGCTGAGCGGTCTAAGTCGCTGCGCTCGGGTCGCAGTCCCCACTGGAGGCGCGGGTTCGAATCCCAGAGATTCCCCCATAGGAATGAATGGTCGAAATGCCCAATTGAAATGAATGGCGGGCTACCAGGTGTCAAAGTCCCCCATTGAACATTGGAAGGAAAGAGCTGTCAGGATGGCTGAGCGGTCTAAGTCGCTGCGCTCGGGTCGCAGTCCCCACTGGAGGCGCGGGTTCAAATCCCAGAGATTCCCCCATAGGAATGAATGGTCGAAATGCCCAAATGAAATGAATGGCGGGCTACCAGGTGTCAAAGTCCCCCAATGAACCTGGGAAGGAAAGAGCTGTCAGGATGGCCGAGCGGTCTAAGTCGCTGCGCTCGGGTCGCAGTCCCCACTGGAGGCGCGGGTTCGAATCCCAGAGATTCCCCCATAGGAATGAATGGTCGAAATGTCCAATTGAAATGAATGGCGGGCTACCAGGTGTCAAAGTCCCCCAATGAACCTGGGAAGGAAAGAGCTGTCAGGATGGCTGAGCGGTCTAAGTCGCTGCGTTCGGGTCGCAGTCCCCACTGGAGGCGAGGGTTCGAATCCCAGAGATTCCCCCATAGGAATGAATGGTCGAAATGCCCCATTGAAATGAATGGCGGGCTACCAGGTGTCAAAGTCCCCCAATGAACCTGGGAAGGAAAGAGCTGTCAGGATGGCCGAGTGGTCTAAGTCGCTGCGCTCGGGTCGCAGTCCCCACTGGAGGCGCGGGTTCGAATCCCAGAGATTCCCCCATAGGAATGAATGGTCGAAATGCCCAATTGAAATGAATGGCGGGCTACCAGGTGTCAAAGTCCCCCAATGAACCTGGGAAGGAAAGAGCTGTCAGGATGGCTGAGCGGTCTAAGTCGCTGCGCTCGGGTCGCAGTCCCCACTGGAGGCGCGGGTTCGAATCCCAGAGATTCCCCCATAGGAATGAATGGTCGAAATGCCCAATTGAAATGAATGGCGGGCTACCAGGTGTCAAAGTCCCCCAATGAACCTGGGAAGGAAAAAGCTGTCAGGATGGCTGAGCGGTCTAAGTCGCTGCGCTCGGGTCGCAGTCCCCACTGGAGGCGCGGGTTCGAATCCCAGAGATTCCCCCATAGGAATGAATGGTCGAAATGCCCAATTGAAATGAATGGCGGGATACCAGGTGTCAAAGTCCACCATTGAACCTGGGAAGGAAAGAGCTGTCAGGATGGCTGAGCGGTCTAAGTCGCTGCGCTCGGGTCGCAGTCCCCACTGGAGGCGCGGGTTCGAATCCCAGAGATTCCCCCATTGGAATGAATGGTCGAAATGCCCAATTGAAATGAATGGCGGGCTACCAGGTGTCAAAGTCCCCCATTGAACATTGGAAGGAAAGGGCTGTCAGGATGGCTGAGCGGTCTAAGTTGCTGCGTTCGGGTCGCAGTCCCCACTGGAGGCGAGGGTTCGAATCCCAGAGATTCCCCCATAGGAATGAATGGTCGAAATGCCCAATTGAAATGAATGGCGGGCTACCAGGTGTCAAAGTCCCCCAATGAACCTTGGAAGGAAAGAGCTGTCAGGATGGCTGAGCGGTCTAAGTCGCTGCGCTCGGGTCGCAGTCCCCACTGGAGGCGCGGGTTCGAATCCCAGAGATTCCCCCATAGGAATGAATGGTCGAAATGCCCAATTGAAATGAATGGCGGGCTACCAGGTGTCAAAGTCCCCCATTGAACATTGGAAGGAAAGAGCTGTCAGGATGGCTGAGCGGTCTAAGTCGCTGCGTTCGGGTCGCAGTCCCCACTGGAGGCGAGGGTTCGAATCCCAGAGATTCCCCCATAGGAATGAATGATCGAAATGCCCCATTGAAATGAATG
This sequence comes from Vanacampus margaritifer, assembly GCF_051991255.1. Classification (NCBI taxonomy): domain Eukaryota; kingdom Metazoa; phylum Chordata; class Actinopteri; order Syngnathiformes; family Syngnathidae; genus Vanacampus; species Vanacampus margaritifer. The sequence continues at coordinate 23,075 of NW_027520749.1, read as the reverse complement.
GCGGGCTACCAGGTGTCAAAGTCCCCCAATGAACCTGGGAACGAAAGAGCTGTCAGGATGGCCGAGCGGTCTAAGTCGCTGCGCTCGGGTCGCAGTCCCCACTGGAGGCGCGGGTTCGAATCCCAGAGATTCCCCCATAGGAATGAAAGGTCAAAATGCCCAATTGAAATAAATGGCGGGCTACCAGGTGTCAAAGTCCCCCAATGAACCTGGGAAGGAAAGAGCTGTCAGGATGGCTGAGCGGTCTAAGTCGCTGCGCTCGGGTCGCAGTCCCCACTGGAGGCGCGGGTTCAAATCCCAGAGATTCCCCCATAGGAATGAATGGTCGAAATGCCCAAATGAAATGAATGGCGGGCTACCAGGTGTCAAAGTCCCCCAATGAACCTGGGAAGGAAAGAGCTGTCAGGATGGCTGAGCGGTCTAAGTCGCTGCGCTCGGGTCGCAGTCCCCACTGGAGGCGCGGGTTCGAATCCCAGAGATTCCCCCATAGGAATGAATGGTCGAAATGCCCAATTGAAATGAATGGCGGGCTACCAGGTGTCAAAGTCCCCCAATGAACCTGGGAAGGAAAAAGCTGTCAGGATGGCTGAGCGGTCTAAGTCGCTGCGCTCGGGTCGCAGTCCCCACTGGAGGCGCGGGTTCGAATCCCAGAGATTCCCCCATAGGAATGAATGGTCGAAATGCCCAATTGAAATGAATGGCGGGATACCAGGTGTCAAAGTCCACCATTGAACCTGGGAAGGAAAGAGCTGTCAGGATGGCTGAGCGGTCTAAGTCGCTGCGCTCGGGTCGCAGTCCCCACTGGAGGCGCGGGTTCGAATCCCAGAGATTCCCCCATTGGAATGAATGGTCGAAATGCCCAATTGAAATGAATGGCGGGCTACCAGGTGTCAAAGTCCCCCATTGAACATTGGAAGGAAAGGGCTGTCAGGATGGCTGAGCGGTCTAAGTTGCTGCGTTCGGGTCGCAGTCCCCACTGGAGGCGAGGGTTCGAATCCCAGAGATTCCCCCATAGGAATGAATGGTCGAAATGCCCAATTGAAATGAATGGCGGGCTACCAGGTGTCAAAGTCCCCCAATGAACCTGGGAAGGAAAGAGCTGTCAGGATGGCCGAGCGGTCTAAGTCGCTGCGCTCGGGTCGCAGTCCCCACTGGAGGCGCGGGTTCGAATCCCAGAGATTCCCCCATAGGAATGAATGGTCGAAATGCCCAATTGAAATGAATGGCGGGCTACCAGGTGTCAAAGTCCCCCAATGAACCTGGGAAGGAAAGAGCTGTCAGGATGGCTGAGCGGTCTAAGTCGCTGCGCTCGGGTCGCAGTCCCCACTGGAGGCGCGGGTTCGAATCCCAGAGATTCCCCCATAGGAATGAATGGTCGAAATGCCCAATTGAAATGAATGGCGGGCTACCAGGTGTCAAAGTCCCCCAATGAACCTGGGAAGGAAAGAGCTGTCAGGATGGCTGAGCGGTCTAAGTCGCTGCGCTCGGGTCGCAGTCCCCACTGGAGGCGCGGGTTCGAATCCCAGAGATTCCCCCATAGGAATGAATGGTCGAAATGCCCAATTGAAATGAATGGCGGGCTACCAGGTGTCAAAGTCCCCCATTGAACATTGGAAGGAAAGAGCTGTCAGGATGGCTGAGCGGTCTAAGTCGCTGCGTTCGGGTCGCAGTCCCCACTGGAGGCGAGGGTTCGAATCCCAGAGATTCCCCCATAGGAATGAATGATCGAAATGCCCCATTGAAATGAATGGCGGGCTACCAGGTGTCAAAGTCCCCCAATGAACCTGGGAACGAAAGAGCTGTCAGGATGGCCGAGCGGTCTAAGTCGCTGCGCTCGGGTCGCAGTCCCCACTGGAGGCGCGGGTTCGAATCCCAGAGATTCCCCCATAGGAATGAAAGGTCAAAATGCCCAATTGAAATAAATGGCGGGCTACCAGGTGTCAAAGTCCCCCAATGAACCTGGGAAGGAAAGAGCTGTCAGGATGGCTGAGCGGTCTAAGTCGCTGCGCTCGGGTCGCAGTCCCCACTGGAGGCGCGGGTTCAAATCCCAGAGATTCCCCCATAGGAATGAATGGTCGAAATGCCCAAATGAAATGAATGGCGGGCTACCAGGTGTCAAAGTCCCCCAATGAACCTGGGAAGGAAAGAGCTGTCAGGATGGCTGAGCGGTCTAAGTCGCTGCGCTCGGGTCGCAGTCCCCACTGGAGGCGCGGGTTCGAATCCCAGAGATTCCCCCATAGGAATGAATGGTCGAAATGCCCAATTGAAATGAATGGCGGGCTACCAGGTGTCAAAGTCCCCCAATGAACCTGGGAAGGAAAAAGCTGTCAGGATGGCTGAGCGGTCTAAGTCGCTGCGCTCGGGTCGCAGTCCCCACTGGAGGCGCGGGTTCGAATCCCAGAGATTCCCCCATAGGAATGAATGGTCGAAATGCCCAATTGAAATGAATGGCGGGATACCAGGTGTCAAAGTCCACCATTGAACCTGGGAAGGAAAGAGCTGTCAGGATGGCTGAGCGGTCTAAGTCGCTGCGCTCGGGTCGCAGTCCCCACTGGAGGCGCGGGTTCGAATCCCAGAGATTCCCCCATAGGAATGAATGGTCGAAATGCCCAATTGAAATGAATGGCGGGCTACCAGGTGTCAAAGTCCCCCATTGAACATTGGAAGGAAAGGGCTGTCAGGATGGCTGAGCGGTCTAAGTTGCTGCGTTCGGGTCGCAGTCCCCACTGGAGGCGAGGGTTCGAATCCCAGAGATTCCCCCATAGGAATGAATGGTCGAAATGCCCAATTGAAATGAATGGCGGGCTACCAGGTGTCAAAGTCCCCCAATGAACCTGGGAAGGAAAGAGCTGTCAGGATGGCCGAGCGGTCTAAGTCGCTGCGCTCGGGTCGCAGTCCCCACTGGAGGCGCGGGTTCGAATCCCAGAGATTCCCCCATAGGAATGAATGGTCGAAATGCCCAATTGAAATGAATGGCGGGCTACCAGGTGTCAAAGTCCCCCATTGAACCTTGGAAGGAAAGAGCTGTCAGGATGGCTGAGCGGTCTAAGTCGCTGCGCTCGGGTCGCAGTCCCCACTGGAGGCGCGGGTTCGAATCCCAGAGATTCCCCCATAGGAATGAATGGTCGAAATGCCCAATTGAAATGAATGGCGGGCTACCAGGTGTCAAAGTCCCCCAATGAACCTGGGAAGGAAAGAGCTGTCAGGATGGCTGAGCGGTCTAAGTCGCTGCGCTCGGGTCGCAGTCCCCACTGGAGGCGCGGGTTCGAATCCCAGAGATTCCCCCATAGGAATGAATGGTCGAAATGCCCAATTGAAATGAATGGCGGGCTACCAGGTGTCAAAGTCCCCCATTGAACATTGGAAGGAAAGAGCTGTCAGGATGGCTGAGCGGTCTAAGTCGCTGCGTTCGGGTCGCAGTCCCCACTGGAGGCGAGGGTTCGAATCCCAGAGATTCCCCCATAGGAATGAATGATCGAAATGCCCCATTGAAATGAATGGCGGGCTACCAGGTGTCAAAGTCCCCCAATGAACCTGGGAAGGAAAGAGCTGTCAGGATGGCCGAGCGGTCTAAGTCGCTGCGCTCGGGTCGCAGTCCCCACTGGAGGCGCGGGTTCGAATCCCAGAGATTCCCCCATAGGAATGAAAGGTCGAAATGCCCAATTGAAATAAATGGCGGGCTACCAGGTGTCAAAGTCCCCCAATGAACCTGGGAAGGAAAGAGCTGTCAGGATGGCTGAGCGGTCTAAGTCGCTGCGCTCGGGTCGCAGTCCCCACTGGAGGCGCGGGTTCGAATCCCAGAGATTCCCCCATAGGAATGAATGGTCGAAATGCCCAAATGAAATGAATGGCGGGCTACCAGGTGTCAAAGTCCCCCAATGAACCTGGGAAGGAAAGAGCTGTCAGGATGGCTGAGCGGTCTAAGTCGCTGCGCTCGGGTCGCAGTCCCCACTGGAGGCGCGGGTTCGAATCCCAGAGATTCCCCCATAGGAATGAATGGTCGAAATGCCCAAATGAAATGAATGGCGGGCTACCAGGTGTCAAAGTCCCCCAATGAACCTGGGAAGGAAAGAGCTGTCAGGATGGCCGAGCGGTCTAAGTCGCTGCGCTCGGGTCGCAGTCCCCACTGGAGGCGCGGGTTCGAATCCCAGAGATTCCCCCATAGGAATGAATGGTCGAAATTTCCAATTGAAATGAATGGCGGGCTACCAGGTGTCAAAGTCCCCCAATGAACCTGGGAAGGAAAGAGCTGTCAGGATGGCTGAGCGGTCTAAGTCGCTGCGTTCGGGTCGCAGTCCCCACTGGAGGCGCGGGTTCGAATCCCAGAGATTCCCCCATAGGAATGAATGGTCGAAATGCCCCATTGAAATGAATGGCGGGCTACCAGGTGTCAAAGTCCCCCAATGAACCTGGGAACGAAAGAGCTGTCAGGATGGCCGAGAGGTCTAAGTCGCTGCGCTCGGGTCGCAGTCCCCACTGGAGGCGCGGGTTCGAATCCCAGAGATTCCCCCATAGGAATGAATGGTCGAAATGCCCAAATGAAATGAATGGCGGGCTACCAGGTGTCAAAGTCCCCCAATGAACCTGGGAAGGAAAGAGCTGTCAGGATGGCCGAGCGGTCTAAGTCGCTGCGCTCGGGTCGCAGTCCCCACTGGAGGCGCGGGTTCGAATCCCAGAGATTCCCCCATAGGAATGAATGGTCGAAATGTCCAATTGAAATGAATGGCGGGCTACCAGGTGTCAAAGTCCCCCAATGAACCTGGGAAGGATAGAGCTGTCAGGATGGCTGAGCGGTCTAAGTCGCTGCGCTCGGGTCGCAGTCCCCACTGGAGGCGCGGGTTCGAATCCCAGAGATTCCCCCATAGGAATGAATGGTCGAAATGCCCAATTGAAATGAATGGCGGGCTACCAGGTGTCAAAGTCCCCCAATGAACCTGGGAAGGAAAAAGCTGTCAGGATGGCTGAGCGGTCTAAGTCGCTGCGCTCGGGTCGCAGTCCCCACTGGAGGCGCGGGTTCGAATCCCAGAGATTCCCCCATAGGAATGAATGGTCGAAATGCCCAATTGAAATGAATGGCGGGATACCAGGTGTCAAAGTCCACCATTGAACCTGGGAAGGAAAGAGCTGTCAGGATGGCTGAGCGGTCTAAGTCGCTGCGCTCGGGTCGCAGTCCCCACTGGAGGCGCGGGTTCGAATCCCAGAGATTCCCCCATAGGAATGAATGGTCGAAATGCCCAATTGAAATGAATGGCGGGCTACCAGGTGTCAAAGTCCCCCATTGAACATTGGAAGGAAAGAGCTGTCAGGATGGCTGAGCGGTCTAAGTTGCTGCGTTCGGGTCGCAGTCCCCACTGGAGGCGAGGGTTCGAATCCCAGAGATTCCCCCATAGGAATGAATGGTCGAAATGCCCAATTGAAATGAATGGCGGGCTACCAGGTGTCAAAGTCCCCCAATGAACCTGGGAAGGAAAGAGCTGTCAGGATGGCCGAGCGGTCTAAGTCGCTGCGCTCGGGTCGCAGTCCCCACTGGAGGCGCGGGTTCGAATCCCAGAGATTCCCCCATAGGAATGAATGGTCGAAATGCCCAATTGAAATGAATGGCGGGCTACCAGGTGTCAAAGTCCCCCATTGAACATTGGAAGGAAAGAGCTGTCAGGATGGCTGAGCGGTCTAAGTTGCTGCGTTCGGGTCGCAGTCCCCACTGGAGGCGAGGGTTCGAATCCCAGAGATTCCCCCATAGGAATGAATGGTCGAAATGCCCAATTGAAATGAATGGCGGGCTACCAGGTGTCAAAGTCCCCCAATGAACCTGGGAAGGAAAGAGCTGTCAGGATGGCCGAGCGGTCTAAGTCGCTGCGCTCGGGTCGCAGTCCCCACTGGAGGCGCGGGTTCGAATCCCAGAGATTCCCCCATAGGAATGAATGGTCGAAATGCCCAATTGAAATGAATGGCGGGCTACCAGGTGTCAAAGTCCCCCATTGAACCTTGGAAGGAAAGAGCTGTCAGGATGGCTGAGCGGTCTAAGTCGCTGCGCTCGGGTCGCAGTCCCCACTGGAGGCGCGGGTTCGAATCCCAGAGATTCCCCCATAGGAATGAATGGTCGAAATGCCCAATTGAAATGAATGGCGGGCTACCAGGTGTCAAAGTCCCCCAATGAACCTGGGAAGGAAAGAGCTGTCAGGATGGCTGAGCGGTCTAAGTCGCTGCGCTCGGGTCGCAGTCCCCACTGGAGGCGCGGGTTTGAATCCCAGAGATTCCCCCATAGGAATGAATGGTCGAAATGCCCAATTGAAATGAATGGCGGGCTACCAGGTGTCAAAGTCCCCCATTGAACATTGGAAGGAAAGAGCTGTCAGGATGGCTGAGCGGTCTAAGTCGCTGCGTTCGGGTCGCAGTCCCCACTGGAGGCGAGGGTTCGAATCCCAGAGATTCCCCCATAGGAATGAATGGTCGAAATGCCCCATTGAAATGAATGGCGGGCTACCAGGTGTCAAAGTCCCCCAATGAACCTGGGAAGGAAAGAGCTGTCAGGATGGCCGAGCGGTCTAAGTCGCTGCGCTCGGGTCGCAGTCCCCACTGGAGGTGCGGGTTCGAATCCCAGAGATTCCCCCATAGGAATGAAAGGTCGAAATGCCCAATTGAAATAAATGGCGGGCTACCAGGTGTCAAAGTCCCCCAATGAACCTGGGAAGGAAAGAGCTGTCAGGATGGCTGAGCGGTCTAAGTCGCTGCGCTCGGGTCGCAGTCCCCACTGGAGGCGCGGGTTCGAATCCCAGAGATTCCCCCATAGGAATGAATGGTCGAAATGCCCAATTGAAATGAATGGCGGGCTACCAGGTGTCAAAGTCCCCCATTGAACATTGGAAGGAAAGAGCTGTCAGGATGGCTGAGCGGTCTAAGTCGCTGCGCTCGGGTCGCAGTCCCCACTGGAGGCGCGGGTTCGAATCCCAGAGATTCCCCCATAGGAATGAATGGTCGAAATGCCCAAATGAAATGAATGGCGGGCTACCAGGTGTCAAAGTCCCCCAATGAACCTGGGAAGGAAAGAGCTGTCAGGATGGCCGAGCGGTCTAAGTCGCTGCGCTCGGGTCGCAGTCCCCACTGGAGGCGCGGGTTCGAATCCCAGAGATTCCCCCATAGGAATGAATGGTCGAAATTTCCAATTGAAATGAATGGCGGGCTACCAGGTGTCAAAGTCCCCCAATGAACCTGGGAAGGAAAGAGCTGTCAGGATGGCTGAGCGGTCTAAGTCGCTGCGTTCGGGTCGCAGTCCCCACTGGAGGCGCGGGTTCGAATCCCAGAGATTCCCCCATAGGAATGAATGGTCGAAATGCCCCATTGAAATGAATGGCGGGCTACCAGGTGTCAAAGTCCCCCAATGAACCTGGGAAGGAAAGAGCTGTCAGGATGGCCGAGTGGTCTAAGTCGCTGCGCTCGGGTCGCAGTCCCCACTGGAGGCGCGGGTTCGAATCCCAGAGATTCCCCCATAGGAATGAATGGTCGAAATGCCCAAATGAAATGAATGGCGGGCTACCAGGTGTCAAAGTCCCCCAATGAACCTGGGAAGGAAAGAGCTGTCAGGATGGCCGAGCGGTCTAAGTCGCTGCGCTCGGGTCGCAGTCCCCACTGGAGGCGCGGGTTCGAATCCCAGAGATTCCCCCATAGGAATGAATGGTCGAAATGTCCAATTGAAATGAATGGCGGGCTACCAGGTGTCAAAGTCCCCCAATGAACCTGGGAAGGATAGAGCTGTCAGGATGGCTGAGCGGTCTAAGTCGCTGCGCTCGGGTCGCAGTCCCCACTGGAGGCGCGGGTTCGAATCCCAGAGATTCCCCCATAGGAATGAATGGTCGAAATGCCCAATTGAAATTAATGGCGGGCTACCAGGTGTCAAAGTCCCCCAATGAACCTGGGAAGGAAAAAGCTGTCAGGATGGCTGAGCGGTCTAAGTCGCTGCGCTCGGGTCGCAGTCCCCACTGGAGGCGCGGGTTCGAATCCCAGAGATTCCCCCATAGGAATGAATGGTCGAAATGCCCAATTGAAATGAATGGCGGGATACCAGGTGTCAAAGTCCACCATTGAACCTGGGAAGGAAAGAGCTGTCAGGATGGCTGAGCGGTCTAAGTCGCTGCGCTCGGGTCGCAGTCCCCACTGGAGGCGCGGGTTCGAATCCCAGAGATTCCCCCATAGGAATGAATGGTCGAAATGCCCAATTGAAATGAATGGCGGGCTACCAGGTGTCAAAGTCCCCCATTGAACATTGGAAGGAAAGAGCTGTCAGGATGGCTGAGCGGTCTGAGTTGCTGCGTTCGGGTCGCAGTCCCCACTGGAGGCGAGGGTTCGAATCCCAGAGATTCCCCCATAGGAATGAATGGTCGAAATGCCCAATTGAAATGAATGGCGGGATACCAGGTGTCAAAGTCCACCATTGAACCTGGGAAGGAAAGAGCTGTCAGGATGGCTGAGCGGTCTAAGTCGCTGCGCTCGGGTCGCAGTCCCCACTGGAGGCGCGGGTTCGAATCCCAGAGATTCCCCCATAGGAATGAATGGTCGAAATGCCCAATTGAAATGAATGGCGGGCTACCAGGTGTCAAAGTCCCCCATTGAACATTGGAAGGAAAGAGCTGTCAGGATGGCTGAGCGGTCTAAGTTGCTGCGTTCGGGTCGCAGTCCCCACTGGAGGCGAGGGTTCGAATCCCAGAGATTCCCCCATAGGAATGAATGGTCGAAATGCCCAATTGAAATGAATGGCGGGATACCAGGTGTCAAAGTCCACCATTGAACCTGGGAAGGAAAGAGCTGTCAGGATGGCTGAGCGGTCTAAGTCGCTGCGCTCGGGTCGCAGTCCCCACTGGAGGCGCGGGTTCGAATCCCAGAGATTCCCCCATAGGAATGAATGGTCGAAATGCCCAATTGAAATGAATGGCGGGCTACCAGGTGTCAAAGTCCCCCATTGAACATTGGAAGGAAAGAGCTGTCAGGATGGCTGAGCGGTCTAAGTTGCTGCGTTCGGGTCGCAGTCCCCACTGGAGGCGAGGGTTCGAATCCCAGAGATTCCCCCATAGGAATGAATGGTGGAAATGCCCAATTGAAATGAATGGCGGGCTACCAGGTGTCAAAGTCCCCCAATGAACCTGGGAAGGAAAGAGCTGTCAGGATGGCCGAGCGGTCTAAGTCGCTGCGCTCGGGTCGCAGTCCCCACTGGAGGCGCGGGTTCGAATCCCAGAGATTCCCCCATAGGAATGAATGGTCGAAATGCCCAATTGAAATGAATGGCGGGCTACCAGGTGTCAAAGTCCCCCATTGAACATTGGAAGGAAAGAGCTGTCAGGATGGCTGAGCGGTCTAAGTTGCTGCGTTCGGGTCGCAGTCCCCACTGGAGGCGAGGGTTCGAATCCCAGAGATTCCCCCATAGGAATGAATGGTCGAAATGCCCAATTGAAATGAATGGCGGGCTACCAGGTGTCAAAGTCCCCCAATGAACCTGGGAAGGAAAGAGCTGTCAGGATGGCCGAGCGGTCTAAGTCGCTGCGCTCGGGTCGCAGTCCCCACTGGAGGCGCGGGTTCGAATCCCAGAGATTCCCCCATAGGAATGAATGGTCGAAATGCCCAATTGAAATGAATGGCGGGCTACCAGGTGTCAAAGTCCCCCATTGAACCTTGGAAGGAAAGAGCTGTCAGGATGGCTGAGCGGTCTAAGTCGCTGCGCTCGGGTCGCAGTCCCCACTGGAGGCGCGGGTTCGAATCCCAGAGATTCCCCCATAGGAATGAATGGTCGAAATGCCCAATTGAAATGAATGGCGGGCTACCAGGTGTCAAAGTCCCCCAATGAACCTGGGAAGGAAAGAGCTGTCAGGATGGCTGAGCGGTCTAAGTCGCTGCGCTCGGGTCGCAGTCCCCACTGGAGGCGCGGGTTCGAATCCCAGAGATTCCCCCATAGGAATGAATGGTCGAAATGCCCCATTGAAATGAATGGCGGGATTCCAGGTGTCAAAGTCCACCATTGAACCTGGGAAGGAAAGAGCTGTCAGGATGGCCGAGCGGTCTAAGTCGCTGCGCTCGGGTCGCAGTCCCCACTGGAGGCGCGGGTTCGAATCCCAGAGATTCCCCCATAGGAATGAATGATCGAAATGCCCAATTGAAATGAATGGCGGGCTACCAGGTGTCAAAGTCCCCCAATGAACCTGGGAAGGAAAGAGCTGTCAGGATGGCCGAGCGGTCTAAGTCGCTGCGCTCGGGTCGCAGTCCCCACTGGAGGCGCCGGTTCGAATCCCAGAGATTCCCCCATAGGAATGAAAGGTCGAAATGCCCAATTGAAATAAATGGCGGGCTACCAGGTGTCAAAGTCCCCCAATGAACCTGGGAAGGAAAGAGCTGTCAGGATGGCCGAGCGGTCTAAGTCGCTGCGCTCGGGTCGCAGTCCCCACTGGAGGCGCGGGTTCGAATCCCAGAGATTCCCCCATAGGAATGAAAGGTCGAAATGCCCCATTGAAATGAATGGCGGGCTACCAGGTGTCAAAGTCCCCCAATGAACCTGGGAAGGAAAGAGCTGTCAGGATGGCTGAGCGGTCTAAGTCGCTGCGCTCGGGTCGCAGTCCCCACTGGAGGCGCGGGTTCGAATCCCAGAGATTCCCCCATAGGAATGAATGGTCGAAATGCCCAATTGAAATGAATGGCGGGCTACCAGGTGTCAAAGTCCCCCAATGAACCTGGGAAGGAAAGAGCTGTCAGGATGGCCGAGCGGTCTAAGTCGCTGCGCTCGGGTCGCAGTCCCCACTGGAGGCGCGGGTTCGAATCCCAGAGATTCCCCCATAGGAATGAATGGTCGAAATTCCCAATTGAAATGAATGGCGGGCTACCAGGTGTCAAAGTCCCCCAATGAACCTGGGAAGGAAAGAGCTGTCAGGATGGCCGAGCGGTCTAAGTCGCTGCGCTCGGGTCGCAGTCCCCACTGGAGGCGCGGGTTCGAATCCCAGAGATTCCCCCATAGGAATGAATGATCGAAATGCCCAATTGAAATGAATGGCGGGCTACCAGGTGTCAAAGTCCCCCAATGAACCTGGGAAGGAAAGAAATGTCAGGATGGCCGAGCGGTCTAAGTCGCTGCGCTCGGGTCGCAGTCCCCACTGGAGGCGCGGGTTCGAATCCCAGAGATTCCCCCATAGGAAATGAAAGGTCGAAATGCCCAATTGAAATAAATGGCGGGCTACCAGGTGTCAAAGTCCCCCAATGAACCTGGGAAGGAAAGAGCTGTCAGGTTGGCCGAGCCGTCTAAGTCGCTGCGCTCGGGTCGCAGTCCCCCACTGGAGGCGCGGGTTCGAATCCCAGAGATTCCCCCATAGGAATGAATGATCGAAATGCCCAATTGAAATGAATGGCGGGCTACCAGGTGTCAAAGTCCCCCAATGAACCTGGGAAGGAAAGAGCTGTCAGGATGGCTGAGCGGTCTAAGTCGCTGCGCTCGGGTCGCAGTCCCCACTGGAGGCGCGGGTTCGAATCCCAGAGATTCCCCCATAGGAATGAATGGTCGAAATGCCCAATTGAAATGAATGGCGGGCTACCAGGTGTCAAAGTCCCCCAATGAACCTGGGAAGGAAAGAGCTGTCAGGATGGCCGAGCGGTCCTAAGTCGCTGCGCTCGGGTCGCAGTCCCCACTGGAGGCGCGGGTTCGAATCCCAGAGATTCCCCCATAGGAATGAATGGTCGAAATGCCCAATTGAAATGAATGGCGGGCTACCAGGTGTCAAAGTCCCCCAATGAACCTGGGAAGGAAAGAGCTGTCAGGATGGCCGAGCGGTCTAAGTCGCTGCGCTCGGGTCGCAGTCCCCCACTGGAGGCGCGGGTTCGAATCCCAGAGATTTCCCCATAGGGAATGAATGGTCGAAATGCCCAATTGAAATGAATGGCGGGCTACCAGGTGTCAAAGTCCCCCCAATGAACCTGGGAAGGAAAGGAGCTGTCAGGATGGCTGAGCGGTCTAAGTCGCTGCGCTCGGGTCGCCAGTCCCCACTGGAGGCGCGGGTTCGAATCCCAGAGATTCCCCCATAGGAATGAATGGTCGAAATGCCCCATTGAAATGAATGGCGGGATTCCAGGTGTCAAAGTCCACCATTGAACCTGGGAAGGAAAGAGCTGTCAGGATGGCCGAGCGGTCTAAGTCGCTGCGCTCGGGTCGCAGTCCCCACTGGAGGCGCGGGTTCGAATCCCAGAGATTCCCCCATAGGAATGAATGGTCGAAATGCCCAATTGAAATGAATGGCGGGCTACCAGGTGTCAAAGTCCCCCCAATGAACCTGGGAAGGAAAGAGCTGTCAGGATGGCTGAGCGGTCTAAGTCGCTGCGCTCGGGTCGCAGTCCCCACTGGAGGCGCGGGTTCGAATCCCAGAGATTCCCCCATAGGAATGAAAGGTCGAAATGCCCAATTGAAATAAATGGCGGGCTACCAGGTGTCAAAGTCCCCCAATGAACCTGGGAAGGAAAGAGCTGTCAGGATGGCCGAGCGGTCTAAGTCGCTGCGCTCGGGTCGCAGTCCCCACTGGAGGCGCGGGTTCGAATCCCAGAGATTCCCCCATAGGAATGAATGGTCGAAATGCCCAATTGAAATGAATGGCGGGCTACCAGGTGTCAAAGTCCCCCAATGAACCTGGGAAGGAAAGAGCTGTCAGGATGGCCGAGCGGGTCTAAGTCGCTGCGCTCGGGTCGCAGTCCCCACTGGAGGCGCGGGTTCGAATCCCAGAGATTCCCCCATAGGAATGAATGGTCGAAATGCCCAATTGAAATGAATGGCGGGCTACCAGGTGTCAAAGTCCCCCAATGAACCTGGGAAGGAAAGAGCTGTCAGGATGGCCGAGCGGTCTAAGTCGCTGCGCTCGGGTCGCAGTCCCCACTGGAGGCGCGGGTTCGAATCCCAGAGATTTCCCCATAGGAATGAATGGTCGAAATGCCCAATTGAAATGAATGGCGGGCTACCAGGTGTCAAAGTCCCCCAATGAACCTGGGAAGGAAAGAGCTGTCAGGATGGCTGAGCGGTCTAAGTCGCTGCGCTCGGGTCGCAAGTCCCCACTGGAGGCGCGGGTTCGAATCCCAGAGATTCCCCCATAGGAATGAATGGTCGAAATGCCCCATTGAAATGAATGGCGGGATTCCAGGTGTCAAAGTCCACCATTGAACCTGGGAAGGAAAGAGCTGTCAGGATGGCCGAGCGGTCTAAGTCGCTGCGCTCGGGTCGCAGTCCCCACTGGAGGCGCGGGTTCGAATCCCAGAGATTCCCCCATAGGAATGAATGATCGAAATGCCCAATTGAAATGAATGGCGGGCTACCAGGTGTCAAAGTCCCCCAATGAACCTGGGAAGGAAAGAGCTGTCAGGATGGCCGAGCGGTCTAAGTCGCTGCGCTCGGGTCGCAGTCCCCACTGGAGGCGCGGGTTCGAATCCCAGAGATTCCCCCATAGGAATGAAAGGTCGAAATGCCCAATTGAAATAAATGGCGGGCTACCAGTTGTCAAAGTCCCCCAATGAACCTGGGAAGGAAAGAGCTGTCAGGATGGCCGAGCGGTCTAAGTCGCTGCGCTCGGGTCGCAGTCCCCACTGGAGGCGCGGGTTCGAATCCCAGAGATTCCCCCATAGGAATGAAAGGTCGAAATGCCCCATTGAAATGAATGGCGGGCTACCAGGTGTCAAAGTCCCCCAATGAACCTGGGAAGGAAAGAGCTGTCAGGATGGCTGAGCGGTCTAAGTCGCTGCGCTCGGGTCGCAGGTCCCAACTGGAGGCGCGGGTTCGAATCCCAGAGATTCCCCCATAGGAATGAATGGTCGAAATGCCCAATTGAAATGAATGGCGGGCTACCAGGTGTCAAAGTCCCCCAATGAACCTGGGAAGGAAAGAGCTGTCAGGATGGCCGAGCGGTCTAAGTCGCTGCGCTCGGGTCGCAGTCCCCACTGGAGGCGCGGGTTCGAATCCCAGAGATTTCCCCATAGGAATGAATGGTCGAAATGCCCAATTGAAATGAATGGCGGGCTACCAGGTGTCAAAGTCCCCCAATGAACCTGGGAAGGAAAGAGCTGTCAGGATGGCCGAGTGGTCTAAGTCGCTGCGCTCGGGTCGCAGTCCCCACTGGAGGCGCGGGTTCGAATCCCAGAGATTTCCCCATAGGAAATGAATGGTCGAAATGCCCAATTGAAATGAATGGCGGGCTACCAGGTGTCAAAGTCCCCCAATGAACCTGGGAAGGAAAGAGCTGTCAGGATGGCTGAGCGGTCTAAGTCGCTGCGCTCGGGTCGCAGTCCCCACTGGAGGCGCGGGTTCGAATCCCAGAGATTCCCCCATTAGAATGAATGATCGAAATGCCCAATTGAAATGAATGGCGGGCTACCAGGTGTCAAAGTCCCCCAATGAACCTGGGAAGGAAAGAGCTGTCAGGATGGCCGAGCGGTCTAAGTCGCTGCGCTCGGGTCGCAGTCCCCACTGGAGGCGCGGGTTCGAATCCCAGAGATTCCCCCATAGGAATGAAAGGTCGAAATGCCCAATTGAAATAAATGGCGGGCTACCAGTTGTCAAAGTCCCCCAATGAACCTGGGAAGGAAAGAGCTGTCAGGATGGCCGAGCGGTCTAAGTCGCTGCGCTCGGGTCGCAGTCCCCACTGGAGGCGCGGGTTCGAATCCCAGAGATTCCCCCATAGGAAATGAATGGTCGAAATGCCCAATTGAAATGAATGGCGGGCTACCAGGTGTCAAAGTCCCCCAATGAACCTGGGAAGGAAAGAGCTGTCAGGATGGCTGAGCGGGTCTAAGTCGCTGCGCTCGGGTCGCAGTCCCCACTGGAGGCGCGGGTTCGAATCCCAGAGATTCCCCCATAGGAATGAATGGTCGAAATGCCCCATTGAAATGAATGGCGGGATTCCAGGTGTCAAAGTCCACCATTGAACCTGGGAAGGAAAGAGCTGTCAGGATGGCCGAGCGGTCTAAGTCGCTGCGCTCGGGTCGCAGTCCCCACTGGAGGCGCGGGTTCGAATCCCAGAGATTCCCCCATAGGAATGAATGGTCGAAATGCCCAATTGAAATGAATGGCGGGCTACCAGGTGTCAAAGTCCCCCAATGAACCTGGGAAGGAAAGAGCTGTCAGGATGGCCGAGCGGTCTAAGTCGCTGCGCTCGGGTCGCAGTCCCCACTGGAGGCGAGGGTTCGAATCCCAGAGATTCCCCCATAGGAATGAATGGTCGAAATGCCCCATTGAAATGAATGGCGGGCTACCAGGTGTCAAAGTCCCCCAATGAACCTGGGAAGGAAAGAGCTGTCAGGATGGCCGAGCGGTCTAAGTCGCTGCGCTCGGGTCGCAGTCCCCACTGGAGGCGCGGGTTCGAATCCCAGAGATTTCCCCATAGGAATGAATGGTCGAAATGCCCAATTGAAATGAATGGCGGGCTACCAGGTGTCAAAGTCCCCCAATGAACCTGGGAAGGAAAGAGCTGTCAGGATGGCTGAGCGGTCTAAGTCGCTGCGCTCGGGTCGCAGTCCCCACTGGAGGCGCGGGTTCGAATCCCAGAGATTCCCCCATAGGAATGAATGGTCGAAATGCCCCATTGAAATGAATGGCGGGATTCCAGGTGTCAAAGTCCACCATTGAACCTGGGAAGGAAAGAGCTGTCAGGATGGCCGAGCGGTCTAAGTCGCTGCGCTCGGGTCGCAGTCCCCACTGGAGGCGCGGGTTCGAATCCCAGAGATTCCCCCATAGGAATGAATGATCGAAATGCCCAATTGAAATGAATGGCGGGCTACCAGGTGTCAAAGTCCCCCAATGAACCTGGGAAGGAAAGAGCTGTCAGGATGGCCGAGCGGTCTAAGTCGCTGCGCTCGGGTCGCAGTCCCCACTGGAGGCGCCGGTTCGAATCCCAGAGATTCCCCCATAGGAATGAAAGGTCGAAATGCCCAATTGAAATAAATGGCGGGCTACCAGGTGTCAAAGTCCCCCAATGAACCTGGGAAGGAAAGAGCTGTCAGGATGGCCGAGCGGTCTAAGTCGCTGCGCTCGGGTCGCAGTCCCCACTGGAGGCGCGGGTTCGAATCCCAGAGATTCCCCCATAGGAATGAAAGGTCGAAATGCCCCATTGAAATGAATGGCGGGCTACCAGGTGTCAAAGTCCCCCAATGAACCTGGGAAGGAAAGAGCTGTCAGGATGGCTGAGCGGTCTAAGTCGCTGCGCTCGGGTCGCAGTCCCCACTGGAGGCGCGGGTTCGAATCCCAGAGATTCCCCCATAGGAATGAATGGTCGAAATGCCCAATTGAAATGAATGGCGGGCTACCAGGTGTCAAAGTCCCCCAATGAACCTGGGAAGGAAAGAGCTGTCAGGATGGCCGAGCGGTCTAAGTCGCTGCGCTCGGGTCGCAGTCCCCACTGGAGGCGCGGGTTCGAATCCCAGAGATTCCCCCATAGGAATGAATGGTCGAAATTCCCAATTGAAATGAATGGCGGGCTACCAGGTGTCAAAGTCCCCCAATGAACCTGGGAAGGAAAGAGCTGTCAGGATGGCCGAGCGGTCTAAGTCGCTGCGCTCGGGTCGCAGTCCCCACTGGAGGCGCGGGTTCGAATCCCAGAGATTCCCCCATAGGAATGAATGATCGAAATGCCCAATTGAAATGAATGGCGGGCTACCAGGTGTCAAAGTCCCCCAATGAACCTGGGAAGGAAAGAAATGTCAGGATGGCCGAGCGGTCTAAGTCGCTGCGCTCGGGTCGCAGTCCCCACTGGAGGCGCGGGTTCGAATCCCAGAGATTCCCCATAGGAATGAAAGGTCGAAATGCCCAATTGAAATAAATGGCGGGCTACCAGGTGTCAAAGTCCCCCAATGAACCTGGGAAGGAAAGAGCTGTCAGGTTGGCCGAGCCGTCTAAGTCGCTGCGCTCGGGTCGCAGTCCCCACTGGAGGCGCGGGTTTCGAATCCCAGAGATTCCCCCATAGGAATGAATGATCGAAATGCCCAATTGAAATGAATGGCGGGCTACCAGGTGTCAAAGTCCCCAATGAACCTGGGAAGGAAAGAGCTGTCAGGATGGCTGAGCGGTCCTAAGTCGCTGCGCTCGGGTCGCAGTCCCCACTGGAGGCGCGGGTTCGAATCCCAGAGATTCCCCCATAGGAATGAATGGTCGAAATGCCCAATTGAAATGAATGGCGGGCTACCAGGTGTCAAAGTCCCCCAATGAACCTGGGAAGGAAAGAGCTGTCAGGATGGCCGAGCGGTCCTAAGTCGCTGCGCTCGGGTCGCAGTCCCCACTGGAGGCGCGGGTTCGAATCCCAGAGATTCCCCCATAGGAATGAATGGTCGAAATGCCCAATTGAAATGAATGGCGGGCTACCAGGTGTCAAAGTCCCCCAATGAACCTGGGAAGGAAAGAGCTGTCAGGATGGCCGAGCGGTCTAAGTCGCTGCGCTCGGGTCGCAGTCCCCACTGGAGGCGCGGGTTCGAATCCCAGAGATTTCCCCCATAGGAATGAATGGTCGAAATGCCCAATTGAAATGAATGGCGGGCTACCAGGTGTCAAAGTCCCCCAATGAACCTGGGAAGGAAAGAGCTGTCAGGATGGCTGAGCGGTCTAAGTCGCTGCGCTCGGGTCGCAGTCCCCACTGGAGGCGCGGGTTCGAATCCCAGAGATTCCCCCATAGGAATGAATGGTCGAAATGCCCCATTGAAATGAATGGCGGGATTCCAGGTGTCAAAGTCCACCATTGAACCTGGGAAGGAAAGAGCTGTCAGGATGGCCGAGCGGTCTAAGTCGCTGCGCTCGGGTCGCAGTCCCCACTGGAGGCGCGGGTTCGAATCCCAGAGATTCCCCCATAGGAATGAATGGTCGAAATGCCCAATTGAAATGAATGGCGGGCTACCAGGTGTCAAAGTCCCCCAATGAACCTGGGAAGGAAAGAGCTGTCAGGATGGCTGAGCGGTCTAAGTCGCTGCGCTCGGGTCGCAGTCCCCCACTGGAGGCGCGGGTTCGAATCCCAGAGATTCCCCCATAGGAATGAAAGGTCGAAATGCCCAATTGAAATAAATGGCGGGCTACCAGGTGTCAAAGTCCCCCAATGAACCTGGGAAGGAAAGAGCTGTCAGGATGGCCGAGCGGTCTAAGTCGCTGCGCTCGGGTCGCAGTCCCCACTGGAGGCGCGGGTTCGAATCCCAGAGATTCCCCATAGGAATGAATGGTCGAAATGCCCAATTGAAATGAATGGCGGGCTACCAGGTGTCAAAGTCCCCCAATGAACCTGGGAAGGAAAGAGCTGTCAGGATGGCCGAGCGGTCTAAGTCGCTGCGCTCGGGTCGCAGTCCCCACTGGAGGCGCGGGTTCGAATCCCAGAGATTCCCCCATAGGAATGAATGGTCGAAATGCCCAATTGAAATGAATGGCGGGCTACCAGGTGTCAAAGTCCCCCAATGAACCTGGGAAGGAAAGAGCTGTCAGGATGGCCGAGCGGTCTAAGTCGCTGCGCTCGGGTCGCAGTCCCCACTGGAGGCGCGGGTTCGAATCCCAGAGATTTCCCCATAGGAATGAATGGTCGAAATGCCCAATTGAAATGAATGGCGGGCTACCAGGTGTCAAAGTCCCCCAATGAACCTGGGAAGGAAAGAGCTGTCAGGATGGCTGAGCGGTCTAAGTCGCTGCGCTCGGGTCGCAGTCCCCACTGGAGGCGCGGGTTCGAATCCCAGAGATTCCCCCATAGGAATGAATGGTCGAAATGCCCCATTGAAATGAATGGCGGGATTCCAGGTGTCAAAGTCCACCATTGAACCTGGGAAGGAAAGAGCTGTCAGGATGGCCGAGCGGGTCTAAGTCGCTGCGCTCGGGTCGCAGTCCCCACTGGAGGCGCGGGTTCGAATCCCAGAGATTCCCCCATAGGAATGAATGATCGAAATGCCCAATTGAAATGAATGGCGGGCTACCAGGTGTCAAAGTCCCCCAATGAACCTGGGAAGGAAAGAGCTGTCAGGATGGCCGAGCGGTCTAAGTCGCTGCGCTCGGGTCGCAGGTCCCCACTGGAGGCGCGGGTTCGAATCCCAGAGATTCCCCCATAGGAATGAAAGGTCGAAATGCCCAATTGAAATAAATGGCGGGCTACCAGTTGTCAAAGTCCCCCAATGAACCTGGGAAGGAAAGAGCTGTCAGGATGGCCGAGCGGTCCTAAGTCGCTGCGCTCGGGTCGCAGTCCCCACTGGAGGCGCGGGTTCGAATCCCAGAGATTCCCCCATAGGAATGAAAGGTCGAAATGGCCCCATTGAAATGAATGGCGGGCTACCAGGTGTCAAAGTCCCCCAATGAACCTGGGAAGGAAAGAGCTGTCAGGATGGCTGAGCGGTCTAAGTCGCTGCGCTCGGGTCGCAGTCCCAACTGGAGGCGCGGGTTCGAATCCCAGAGATTCCCCCATAGGAATGAATGGTCGAAATGCCCAATTGAAATGAATGGCGGGCTACCAGGTGTCAAAGTCCCCCAATGAACCTGGGAAGGAAAGAGCTGTCAGGATGGCCGAGCGGTCTAAGTCGCTGCGCTCGGGTCGCAGTCCCCACTGGAGGCGCGGGTTCGAATCCCAGAGATTTCCCCATAGGAATGAATGGTCGAAATGCCCAATTGAAATGAATGGCGGGCTACCAGGTGTCAAAGTCCCCCAATGAACCTGGGAAGGAAAGAGCTGTCAGGATGGCCGAGTGGTCTAAGTCGCTGCGCTCGGGTCGCAGTCCCCACTGGAGGCGCGGGTTCGAATCCCAGAGATTCCCCCATAGGAATGAATGGTCGAAATGCCCCATTGAAATGAATGGCGGGATTCCAGGTGTCAAAGTCCACCATTGAACCTGGGAAGGAAAGAGCTGTCAGGATGGCCGAGCGGTCTAAGTCGCTGCGCTCGGGTCGCAGTCCCCACTGGAGGCGCGGGTTTCGAATCCCAGAGATTCCCCCATAGGAATGAATGTCGAAATGCCCAATTGAAATGAATGGCGGGCTACCAGGTGTCAAAGTCCCCCAATGAACCTGGGAAGGAAAGAGCTGTCAGGATGGCCGAGCGGTCTAAGTCGCTGCGCTCGGGTCGCAGTCCCCACTGGAGGCGAGGGGTTCGAATCCCAGAGATTCCCCCATAGGAATGAATGGTCGAAATGCCCATTGAAATGAATGGCGGGCTACCAGGTGTCAAAGTCCCCCAATGAACCTGGGAAGGAAAGAGCTGTCAGGATGGCCGAGCGGTCTAAGTCGCTGCGCTCGGGTCGCAGTCCCCACTGGAGGCGCGGGTTCGAATCCCAGAGATTTCCCCATAGGAATGAATGGTCGAAATGCCCAATTGAAATGAATGGCGGGCTACCAGGTGTCAAAGTCCCCCAATGAACCTGGGAAGGAAAGAGCTGTCAGGATGGCTGAGCGGTCTAAGTCGCTGCGCTCGGGTCGCAGTCCCCACTGGAGGCGCGGGTTCGAATCCCAGAGATTCCCCATAGGAATGAATGGTCGAAATGCCCCATTGAAATGAATGGCGGGATTCCAGGTGTCAAAGTCCACCATTGAACCTGGGAAGGAAAGAGCTGTCAGGATGGCCGAGCGGTCTAAGTCGCTGCGCTCGGGTCGCAGTCCCCACTGGAGGCGCGGGTTCGAATCCCAGAGATTCCCCCATAGGAATGAATGATCGAAATGCCCAATTGAAATGAATGGCGGGCTACCAGGTGTCAAAGTCCCCCAATGAACCTGGGAAGGAAAGAGCTGTCAGGATGGCCGAGCGGTCTAAGTCGCTGCGCTCGGGTCGCAGTCCCCACTGGAGGCGCCGGTTCGAATCCCAGAGATTCCCCATAGGAATGAAAGGTCGAAATGCCCAATTGAAATAAATGGCGGGCTACCAGGTGTCAAAGTCCCCCAATGAACCTGGGAAGGAAAGAGCTGTCAGGATGGCCGAGCGGTCTAAGTCGCTGCGCTCGGGTCGCAGTCCCCACTGGAGGCGCGGGTTCGAATCCCAGAGATTCCCCCATAGGAATGAAAGGTCGAAATGCCCCATTGAAATGAATGGCGGGCTACCAGGTGTCAAAGTCCCCCAATGAACCTGGGAAGGAAAGAGCTGTCAGGATGGCTGAGCGGTCTAAGTCGCTGCGCTCGGGTCGCAGTCCCCACTGGAGGCGCGGGTTCGAATCCCAGAGATTCCCCCATAGGAATGAATGGTCGAAATGCCCAATTGAAATGAATGGCGGGCTACCAGGTGTCAAAGTCCCCCAATGAACCTGGGAAGGAAAGAGCTGTCAGGATGGCCGAGCGGTCTAAGTCGCTGCGCTCGGGTCGCAGTCCCCACTGGAGGCGCGGGTTCGAATCCCAGAGATTCCCCCATAGGAATGAATGGTCGAAATTCCCAATTGAAATGAATGGCGGGCTACCAGGTGTCAAAGTCCCCCAATGAACCTGGGAAGGAAAGAGCTGTCAGGATGGCCGAGCGGTCTAAGTCGCTGCGCTCGGGTCGCAGTCCCCACTGGAGGCGCGGGTTCGAATCCCAGAGATTCCCCCATAGGAATGAATGATCGAAATGCCCAATTGAAATGAATGGCGGGCTACCAGGTGTCAAAGTCCCCCAATGAACCTGGGAAGGAAAGAAATGTCAGGATGGCCGAGCGGTCTAAGTCGCTGCGCTCGGGTCGCAGTCCCCACTGGAGGCGCGGGGTTCGAATCCCAGAGATTCCCCCATAGGAATGAAAGGTCGAAATGCCCAATTGAAATAAATGGCGGGCTACCAGGTGTCAAAGTCCCCCAATGAACCTGGGAAGGAAAGAGCTGTCAGGTTGGCCGAGCCGTCTAAGTCGCTGCGCTCGGGTCGCAGTCCCCACTGGAGGCGCGGGTTCGAATCCCAGAGATTCCCCCATAGGAATGAATGATCGAAATGCCCAATTGAAATGAATGGCGGGCTACCAGGTGTCAAAGTCCCCCAATGAACCTGGGAAGGAAAGAGCTGTCAGGATGGCTGAGCGGTCTAAGTCGCTGCGCTCGGGTCGCAGTCCCCACTGGAGGCGCGGGTTCGAATCCCAGAGATTCCCCCATAGGAATGAATGGTCGAAATGCCCAATTGAAATGAATGGCGGGCTACCAGGTGTCAAAGGTCCCCCAATGAACCTGGGAAGGAAAAGAGCTGTCAGGATGGCCGAGCGGTCTAAGTCGCTGCGCTCGGGTCGCAGTCCCCACTGGAGGCGCGGGTTCGAATCCCAGAGATTCCCCCATAGGAATGAATGGTCGAAATGCCCAATTGAAATGAATGGCGGGCTACCAGGTGTCAAAGTCCCCCAATGAACCTGGGAAGGAAAGAGCTGTCAGGATGGCCGAGCGGTCTAAGTCGCTGCGCTCGGGTCGCAGTCCCCCACTGGAGGCGCGGGTTCGAATCCCAGAGATTTCCCCATAGGAATGAATGGTCGAAATGCCCAATTGAAATGAATGGCGGGCTACCAGGTGTCAAAGTCCCCCAATGAACCTGGGAAGGAAAGAGCTGTCAGGATGGCTGAGCGGTCTAAGTCGCTGCGCTCGGGTCGCAGTCCCCCACTGGAGGCGCGGGTTCGAATCCCAGAGATTCCCCATAGGAATGAATGGTCGAAATGCCCCATTGAAATGAATGGCGGGATTCCAGGTGTCAAAGTCCACCATTGAACCTGGGAAGGAAAGAGCTGTCAGGATGGCCGAGCGGTCTAAGTCGCTGCGCTCGGGTCGCAGTCCCCACTGGAGGCGCGGGTTCGAATCCCAGAGATTCCCCCATAGGAATGAATGGTCGAAATGCCCAATTGAAATGAATGGCGGGCTACCAGGTGTCAAAGTCCCCCAATGAACCTGGGAAGGAAAGAGCTGTCAGGATGGCTGAGCGGTCTAAGTCGCTGCGCTCGGGTCGCAGTCCCCCACTGGAGGCGCGGGTTCGAATCCCAGAGATTCCCCCATAGGAATGAAAGGTCGAAATGCCCAATTGAAATAAATGGCGGGCTACCAGGTGTCAAAAGTCCCCAATGACCTGGGAAGGAAAGAGCTGTCAGGATGGCCGAGCGGTCTAAGTCGCTGCGCTCGGGTCGCAGTCCCCCACTGGAGGCGCGGGTTCGAATCCCAG